>NC_045711.1:31080186-31421258 GCF_009834535.1 Camelus ferus | reverse complement strand
GTGGGTCTACGAGGAGGAGGCAGCCACGGGTGCCAGGCCCACGGCCAGGATCTGGGCATGACGGGAGGATGTATGTGCCGGGAAGTACAGGACCACGTCAGGCTGAACCACCTTCTGAGTTGTGATGACCTGCCAGCCCAGCCAGAAGCTGACCTGGGCCGGACTTGTCAGCTGTGAGTGGGAGGAGGAAGGGACGGGTTTCCAGGACAGCTGGGAGTTGCAATCTCGAGATTAGTGGTGTATCACATGCCGATAGGGCTGCCTGGCCACCTCCAGGTGTGCAGGTCATCCCCTTGGCCTCCGTGGGGCCAGGAGGACCAGCCCCATTTGATGGGGGCCTCTGGGGTCGCCCCTCAGGGGTTAAGTCACAGTCACTGACTGCTCACAAGGGCGCTTTGCAGCGAAAGGAAATAAAACAGACTGAACCAGACGCACGGAAAATAAAGCAGCCCACTGGTGGGGGCCGAGGGCATGCTGATAAAGCCATTGTAAGCCATCCTTCATACCGCCACTCTGCTAGGCAATGTGAAGCCATATATAGATGTGAAAGCAACCAGCCCCCAGTGAAGTTCAGGCCCCCCTCGGAGCCAGCAACCACACACTGCTCTGAGGGCACTCAGTGTGCCTTGTGCTCTCAGAATAACTCTCCCACTGGCTCTTGTGTTGGCAGCGGAAAGACTCTTAACTTCGGGCAGATTCAGGGTGACCATGGCAGCTTGGGGACAGAATATTAGCCCGTGGACACTGGTACTCGGGTCATCTACTTCGTGGGCTGGAGCAAGGCCTTGAGGAAAGGGACCGCAGGATGGGTGGTCTGGGTGCACAGCACGTGGGGAGGGGCAGGACTGGGGGGCTCTGGGTGGGGAGGGAGGAGGTGGCAGGGGCATAAGGCCATGAGTGTGAGCAGAGAGGAGCCCCCTAAAAGGAGGCAAAGGAGCCAGCAGGGGTGACTTTGTTGAGCCTGACCCTTAGCTTTTCAAAGTAGTTTTCTTTTTGTGTTAATGGTTTTTAATTCTTTTTGAGGCTAATCTGGAATCTTCCCTGTTTCGCATTTGAAAATTTCCAATTTTCCACCCACGAACAAATACAGGACGAGTGCTGCTGACACCAAAAGGGCTGACACCCTGATGCTGAGGGCACAGTGCAGCCAACGGGATGTGTGAGAAATGTCCATTTCGAGAGAAACATTCCCAAGATCGGAACTGAATTCCTTCTGGCACCCCTCCTCCAGTGGAAGGGGGTTATCCATCTTTGGACGATGTCCTCACCAGCTGCAGTGTGCCCTCTGCAGTTTGGAGGTGCAGGGACGCAGGCTCCATGCAGGCAGGGGCCAGGCCAACCTTCCTCTCTAGAGCATTCCCATGCCGGGCACAATTCCATGAACGAATAAATGACCTGCTGCTTTTTCATCCCAGTAACTGTTTGGGTATCAACTCAAAGCAGGATGTATTTGAAGAAATACAAATAGTGAACCTCAATGAAGAGGCCTGCGTGACTCAGGCGAAAAGACGGGGGTGTCCGCAGAGTGTGTCCAGAGGCAACGCTACACTTGCTGGATGAACACTTGATGAAAAATAATTGCAAAGCCACAGACGGATGCAAATGAGACCAAGTACACGAAGGAATGATCATTATCTTTATTCATACACACTGGCTTCCAAACTACAATGAATGTATCTAACAAAGCATAGCATGCAAACAAAGATTAGAGGTTATACGAATTAAAGCAATGCAGTAATTTATACATCCATTTCGCCTGCTAGAAACCAAATGTTATTTGACAGTTGAATGGCCTCTACGTTTTGTTGGTAGGTGCTTACACAGAAGGAAAAACTTCAACCTCCATCTCTTCCTCTTCCTCCTCCATACAAACTTGGGGTCTTATGTTTTTCAATGAACGATTTAAGCATGACGCGTCCTTCTCCCCCCACCCAAATCATGTAGCAAAAACAACGATTTCAAATGTTTCTGACCAGCTATAAAAGATATTCTGAAAAACCCTAAGAGAAGAGATGAGAGGTGAATTTTTAGACTCAAAAGAATAACAGCCTTCATGTACAAGTTTGAATCTAATTCCCTCAAGAAAGGAATCACATTGTTCCAGGAAGAGTTTCAACAAAAATCTATAAACAATCACAGGAATAAATACCCCTAAAGTTAAGCAGAGGAGACAAAGACACAGTTGTTTAATCAGAAAATGCAAAGCCACCGTTTTGTCTTATTTTAGAAAAAAAGGGTTCTTATAAAGTGGACTTGATCCCTATTTTCTGAAAAGTAGGGTTCTGTCTACTCACATAAGGGGTGACCGTGCAACAGATGCTGGCAGGTGCACTTCCTGCCGCCTCTTCCTTCCTGGGGACATTGGAGCATTTTGGAATTGCCCAGTGGGTATCACTGAACTTTCACCGAATATGAGATACCCGGGGACCCGAGGGGACAGGAGACAAAGCTGAGGAAGCACCCCCCAAGCCAAAAGGGGGTCACAGACCTCACAGGGCAAGAAAGGGGGTTCCAGGGACCCCTGGGGAATGCTGTCCTGGAGCTGCACCTGGAAGGGGGACAATAAAGCCATCTTTCCTGTGGTCCCAAAGTTTCTAGACTTTAGACAGTTGTCCTCAGTATCTACTGAGAACACGAAGGACATCATTCTGCCAACATATTCCACCTGAACTCCCAGTCACGGTGATGTGGACTTCATACCCTACTGGCACGGGAAAATCCTGCAGTGGGAGTGCAGGTCAGGGGTGCTCTAGCTAACTCCAGGTGAGTCCCCCTACAGGCTCCATGTGGTTGGAATCTTATGAAATTGTCAGTAGTTTTATTTTAAAAACTCATTTTTAAAGAAGAACCGAGTTATTAAAGTTCTCTGTAAAAAAGTACAAATAGCCCAGTATATTCAGATGTTCTATTGGAATTCACAAATTAATTTCTTCCATAAGGTTTAAAAAGTCTTTGGAACTTGTGGGCCTTAGTGTAGGGTCATTGTAAGGCTATTTGATGACCGAGTTGGACCTGCACGGTTATTAACTGACACCTGATCACACAGATCAGAGGCCCTGGGATCCTGATTATTCAGCTTTTAACCCTCCCGAAGAGACCCCGACTTGACAAAGTGAACAGAATTGTGGTTGACGCCATTTCTAGACGGCTGCGTACGTCCCTGTATAACCCAATTTTCCCATTTTCCGTATCTTCCAACAGCAGAAACACTTAGCATCCCCTAGACGTGCTGCCTCAGCCTTATCGGGAAATGACAGAAATACTTACAGCCTGGTATATTTCATAAAAATGTAACCCAAGGAGCTCAAGGAAATGTTTAAAAAAATATCCCCAACACTCCTTGTCGAATTAGTGTGGAACCGGAGTGCCCCTTTCCGTCACTGGAACTGCCGTGCCCTCGCTGTTCCCGTAACCCTTAAAGTCATCATCTGTGGGTCCCTGCCACAGCATCATGTTTCCTGACCACGGCTGTTCAGTGTGCTCAGTGGGGGAACCGGCACTCCTGCCCTGGCTGGGCTTAAAGAAACAGGGAACCGTGTGACAGGCACACACGAGAGACAGGTGCTTCATTAAGACCAAAGTGAGAAAATGACAGTCAGATGGTGTCTCCTTTCTGAGGCTTTTAAAAGCATAAGACTCTCACTTTGCCCTCCTCTTCAGGGCTGAGAAAACAAACCCTAGTAAAAAAAAACCTCAAAATTTCTCCTGCTAAGTGGACTCAGGGGGGAACTGGGGTGTTAAGCTGTTCTCGTGACGTCTCCGTTTCCATCCACCCTCAGCTGCTGTGATTCTCAGCAAAAAGCCACGGGGGCAAGTGGGGGGGGACCTTCTTGCAGGACGGCCCAGAGAATTGAGAGCCACTTCAAAGGAGGGTGCGGAAAGGGGCTTCTGGGAGCAGGTGAGGATGCTGTTGGCATTTGGGAGATGTTTTTTAAGGAGGAACAGACGTTGTCCCTGGCAACAAGCTCACTCTCAAGGACCAGCAGACAGTGCCTTTCATCTACACCGACAACTTCCGATGGAAAGCCACTGGAAACAGCAGCTTCCTTTCCAAACGCCCGCTCCCTCCTGGCCTCCTCCTACTGCAGGCGTCCTTCTGCACTCAAACCTCCTCTTCTAGAAACTCTTTACCGACCTCAGCCTCCAGCAACCTCCCTTCTCAGAACGTCAACAGGTGGTCCTTGGATGGCTGCACCCTCCTTCCAGCAAGTCACCACGCTCTGCTCAGGCCTGCGGCTCAGAGAGGGGCTCAACCACCATTTGCTGGCCTCTAATTTTCTACCAAAAGCTCTAAGAAGAAAACCTGACACGTCTCTGGAGAAGAGACAGGCAGTGACTCTGCATGAATATGTACCAGGTCACGGGGGTAAAAGAGGAGTGGATGTGACCAACAGCAATCACTCCGGTTCCTGGGGTCTCCTACCAACCTTTTGAATTAGCTCTTGCCTCGCGTGAACCTCCCATTAACCTCTGAGGGCCACACCTGGCAGGACACTCCAGCTACTTCATTCAAACCAAGCCCCGGGTGGGTTTAGTCAAGATGCCAAGAGAGGAGGGCAGCCAGCTCACTGCCTGCAGCCAGAGGGAAGCCCCGCCCTCCAAGGGAAGCGAACACAGGGCAGTTTGAATGGCCTTTCAGAGTCACCATGTCTGATGGAGACCCAGACTGTGCTAGGTTATCCCAGGGGCCTGGACTTCCACCAGCCCTGCAGTGCTCAGTGGGTGGTACTTCCTAAGAGTCCCTCAGTGACTTGACCCTTCAAGGCATCATTCTTATTCCAACTCTTTAAAACGGCAGCTCCTTCCCTGTTTTACTTCACATGACGCCCAAGGAAGGGAACCATACCTCCGAGTTTTATAAATCGATTCTGCTAACGGTTACTCGCATGATGGGTTCTTTCAGCAGAACTGTCACGGGCTGCTCTGATTTTAAAGCATTAGCTTTTATCTAAATTCAGGACATAGCAATGTACCAAACACACTGCAGCACATTATCACTGGCCCTGATTTTTACTGTTTTCCCTTCAACTTTGTCCTCAAGCCTGATGTCTCTCAGGCAAAGGGCTGGGCCCCACCCCCGACAGGGCATCGTCTTTTAAAACTTTGCCACAAATGCAGGAAGGATAAAAACCAGCTGAGGTACTGAGCACGTTCCCGAGAGAACGATGAATCATTTGGAAGCGTACTGGCTGCTGTGTGAGTGAAACCCGGAGCCTGCTGCTGGCTTAAAGCAAGCAGGCAGCCCGGGGCTCGGGGACGGACGGTTCACGACCTTGTGAGCTCCCTTCTGGGACCTTCCTCACCTCCAGAGCTGGGCTGGGGACCCGTCCTGCTGTGGCTCTGTTCTGGGGCAGGGGGACCGGCTCTTTTGTTTCTTAGGCTCTTTCTAAACCCTTTCCTATCAGACTCAATGCGGTTCATGTGGGGAGGAAGTGTCCCCGAATGGGCACGGCCCAGCAGGACTACAGCACTGGATGTGCTCGGGCCCCTTTTGAGACCTGAAGGTTACGGCCCCTAAAACATGGCAGAAGAAGTTGCTCTTTCCTGGTCTGACCCATTCCCTGCTCCATCTCTGCCTCCGATCCAGCGTTTCCAGCACAGAGGAGGCCTCTCATCTCTAAGACCCCTCTGTGGCTGTGGGCGACCTGAAATCCAGGCAGAGAGCCAGAGAGTAAACATGAGAAGATGCTCTGCCGGGAGGTACTTCGGGGGAAACAAGGGGAAACAGAGTAGCCCCTGCAAGGACTGATAAGTGTGTCCACTGTGAATGCTTTGCTCTAGGTGACTGGCGCTGCCGAGGACCTTGTTGTGATGGTGTTTCGTTACAGAAATGCTCCTCGCAAGACAGGAAAGGCGGGTTCTAGCAGCAGCTGGGAGAAAATCTGCAGCCCCCCAAGAGCATGCATGGATAGCCCCCGGGGGCTGGCTGTGCCCAGGGGCTGCCAGGAGCCGACAGCGGCTCGCTCTGGGGCAGCCAGGTGGACCATGTGCTTCTGCTGCGTCCACGCACATGTACCAGGGAGGGAAGCTGCCTGTCCCTCCTGCCCTGACTCACCAACAGTCACAAAGCTGAAAGGCAGAAACAAAAAGGACAAAGTCCAGCCCAGGGACCGTGACAACACGGTATCTACACAAACATACTAGGCACACTGGAGTCAAACGTTCCCCACTGTCCCCGAGGAAGAGTGCTACGGGGGACCAGAAGAGAGGACGGCCTTAAGAAACGAAGAGGGAGTCTCATCTCAAAAATAATCCCCTCAAGCAAAACTTCTGTCTGCAGATAGAATCAAATATTTATATATAGGTATATGATTAAGCCTAATTGATCAGGTAAAGTAGCCATTCATTTTTGAAATGAGATCTACTGCAATAAAAAATTAATAGACCCGATCCAGCGCCAAGGCAGGGTACGTACGGAGTGGGGGCGGAGGGCGGGAGGAGGCACGGCAGCAAAGAAGGAAGCTAAAACTTAACCATAAAAGCAGATTAGAAACAAGAGCCTTCACAAATATAGCACAGTGGTGTCTTATAAAATTAGTATAATACTCTCTTTATACTTGATACGATTATATCAATAATATAGATTCCACTTGTTATTAAGGTTTATTATAAACATGCAAAATCCATTGCATGATGCATTTGCAAAACATATTAAAATCCTTCTAGCGATAAAACATCTTCGAAGTGATAACGCATCCAGGTTTCCTGAGTCTACAGCTCCAGGGGTGTCATTCAACGTGAACTGGAAATGGGGGACCAAAACTGTACCGCTGTCCATCCCTAAGAGGACATGGAGGGCTGGAGACGGGAGGGCAATCAATGCTAGGGACCGAGGCTAGAGTCAACACTTGGATGAACTTACTATACATCGTACTCTCGTAAACGACACCGCAGCCTGTTAAATAAATAAGCACAAAAGGGGGTGGGGCGTAGACACGTCAGCTTCTTAGGAAGCAGGTAGCAAAATATCGGTGTTGGGGTTGGGGTTGGGAGGGAGGTTGGCTAACAACACTCGTGAGTAGTGGCATGATTGCTGATGGCACCCTGGGTCCAGAATAATCTCCCAGATATTAAAATGAACATTACACACACGCTGGTTTAGCCTTGATCTGAAATGATTTCACATGCTCCTTTAGCAAAGTCCTTAGAAGATTTGGCCTCTTAAAAAGAAATGCAAGTATCAAGACAGTTATCAACCACGTCGGGTACAAGACGACTGATTCCCCCAAAACCCATCTGAGGTTTTCTTCCTCTCTTTTTCCTTTTTTTTTTTAAAACTGGTAACCGCTGGACCGTGATTGGGTTACGGCTGTCAGTGTCTGGGAACAGCGAGCTCGCAAGTGCTTGCCAGGTGGATTCAGATTCATCCCGGCCTCTCGGATTCTAGGGACTGTTTCCATCAAGGCAGAGAACAGAAGCAGAGGGTGTTTCGAAGCCTCCCCCGCCCCCCAGTCCCACCTTGCCCACTCTCTGGGCTCCCCGCTCTTTTCATTCCAAAGATGTCTTGGGTGGAGATGCTTCCAGCTCCCTGGACTGGGGTGGATTCATTTTAGCATCTCTGGTCGGGGAATCTGGATGGTGAGTATCAGCAGAGGATGTGGGGGACATATCAAATTGTACCAACGGGGGGGGGCAAGAGCCTGTCTGCTTTCTAGGAAGGGTTACCCTACAGCCAGATGTGACCTCTACATGATTAAACTGGACACTGGACATGAGATCACCTTCCGCTGAGATAATGTTTTCAGTTGTGAGAGAAAGAGACTCTCAACAGCTGATCACGTCTGGACTAACAACCCTACAATTTTCAGGCCTCCATCTGGAACAAAAAAAAAGCTGTGGCCTTAAAATTTTAGGGTTGGGGATCATTGCCCACTGCTGGGGCCGGGGCCGGGGGCTGGGGAGGCATTTGCTCTCGGCGGTTGCGTTTCATACCGCGCTCTGGAGGATGGGGTGCACAAACTGGGGGTTGACATATGAGAACCCTTCGAAATCAGACTGGTCTATGTTAGCGATAACCAGCTGATCAGGTGGTGTTAAGACAGGCTGCCCTCGCGTGAAGAACTTGTCAAAGTTTTCTGCTCCTTTGCCGCACTGTGGAGAGAGAGAAAAAAGGAGGAGAGGTCAGTAAGGGAAGCCAGGAGGCCGCTCCCCGAGAGCTCTCTGCAGGGAGGGGCGCGGCCCCCAGGGGGGCGGGAATCGGGGCTGGTTAGGCAGGAAGAAGTCTGGAGGACCTGCAGGCTGACTGGATTCGAAAGCCAGGCACAGCAAACAGTAACCGAGAGTCACGCGGTTGTAAATCGTCAAACACCCCTGGAACTGAAACCCTAGGTGGGCAGGCAGTGCCGGGAAGGCAGCAGCAAGGAGACAATCTCTTTCCTTTCGCCTCCACCTCACAGAGCCATGAGCTGGGTGTCACACGCACAGGGCCATCGGTCACACTTCTACATCAAAAGGCTGGGATGTTGGGTGGGAAGGGGGCTGTTACCCCCGAACCGAGAGGCTGAGAACACTGTCTCACGCACGTCTGGTCCTTCGCAACCATGTTTGTAATAAAGTAAAAGCCGTGTTATTCTTGTCTTCCAACTGGGAGGTTCTAAAAACCTCAGCCCCTAAACTAATCTTCAGCCGGCATAGGGTAGGTATAATAGTAAGCCTGGGCTGTCTGTTCTCGAGCTCAGCCAGAACTCAGCAGATCAGGGTACATCTGGTCAACTAAGAGACAGGTGACCACGGAGCTCATTTGTTGGTGGTTTTTGCTGGAGGTTTGCACCGGTGCCCTGAGGAGGCAGCGTCTACCGCCTGTCTCAGATATTCCTCTCCTCCTGGGTCCACCAGGGTGCTAAATGCAGGTGGGGCTGCAGGCAGAGCTGCCCTGTTGGGGCTGCGGGGTCTGAGAAACACAGCAGCTGAAGCAGCACTGCTTGAGAGCCCCACCCCAAACAAGAGCAAGGGGTGTCTGCTCACTTTCCCAGCCACCCAGAAGGGTGTGGCATGCTGGAGTCCCAGGATCCCAGGGTGGCTGAGACAGAGAGTGCTGGGAGGGGACCCAGTGATACGAATCACAACTTCCCACACGTTGCAAATGACTGACATCCCTCCCCCTCCCCTGGTACTGCAGGGCAACATGAATTGATTCTGAGTTAGCAGAAGTCTTTGACTAGCCAGGCATTCCTGCATCTTCAACAGAGGTTAGCTCGAGGTAAACTGTGAAGCGGAGTCCACCCCGTTTTACCTGCAAAATGAGGGGCATGGTCGTGCCTCCCTCCCTGGACTGCTACAAAGGTTGCACGTACGGTGTTTCGTGTTTCTCACAGAACCCAGCACGTGGGGAGAGCACAGTGCCTACTGGGGTTACTTGGGCAATGCCAGCTGAGCCTCACAGCTCACCTCCTCTGCCACATCTCTGTCCCATCTTCTAGAAGGTTTCCTTGAGAATCCAGCTTCATTATACTTTCCCCATCCTCTTATCATTAAATAAAACCTGCTCCTAAGTCCCTGCCTCGGAGGAAAGCATGTCACGATTTCCAGGTAAAGTCTTCATACGGACAGCATTCCTTCCTGGGGTGGTTTTCATTTTTGTAAGCCACCACCTGCTTCTTAACTGGAGGAGAGTTCAGACCGGTGACTGTTGGGTGGGGATGTGGAGAATGAGTGGGGCGGGGGGATGGTTTTCGGCCCTTCCAGTCACTCTGCAGAGGCCCTACTATCAGCCCTGCTCATCACGCAGGTCCTGCCTCCCACAAGGGGGACGGTAGGCCTTTCGCGTCACGCTCCACGTTTCCAGGGCGCTCTTCTTGGAAGAGCACAAAGCGCCTTCGAAGCAAAGGTCAGCGGAAGCCGAGCCTGCAGCCTCCCACATGCACAGGCCATTCCGAACCATTCAGAAGGCTCTTCAAGGGAGAGAGAGAGGCGCCATGTTTCTTCCCATGAATTCATCAGGGGTCTGCACTGGATTTGTCAGTAAAACCAACCAACCAACAGCAACCAACTTCCACAGAGCACCACATTCAGACGCGGCTGCTAAGATGATAACAGCCAGGGAGGCTGCTTCACATCACCCCCCAACAACAAAGAACTGTTGGCCCAGAGGTCAACAGGGCTGCTGAGAACCCTGAGGTACACCAAGAGGGCGACGTGAGGCTGAGTGGGTCCCAAGGTCAGAGCGAGGACAGATGTGACAGCCAAGCTCGGAAACTAGCCATACTTGAGAGCAGAGAAGGGAGAAAGTGCAGAAGTTACAGGCAAAAGTATCGTAAGCAAGTGTGACAGCCTTGGTGGAGTTGGCTTTGAGTAGAACATCGTTTGGGAGCCTGATTATTCAACATCCATTGCCTGGAAGACTTCATGTGAATCTACTGGAGGTGCTCCCCGTGGCTGGGACATGTGCTCCCTTAAAAAGGGATCATTTGCATTGCTTTATTGATTCCTGGCCTTCACTAACTATGCAAAGATGAGCAAGAAGGAATTTATCAGAAACAAACAAAAGGGGAAGTCTCGAAGAGGAAGAGGAGGGTACGGTACGATCTCTCTCCACTAGCTGGAGATCCGTTCGTGTAGCTCTGGGTTTGTCCATCTGTTCCATGAAAAGACTGCACAGGTCTCTGTGCAATCATAAGGGTCAAAGGAAAGACTGACCCTTTCCTCTGAGGACCACCTTCAGAGTACTCACAAATCAGCTTCCAAGGGGAATTTCTAAAAGCCATGGCTTCACTGCCAAAGAAAAATAAAAGACAAAGTAAAAGAAGAGATCCTAGGATCTTAAAGGGGGACCACATAGACATCAACACCGAGAAATCTGGTGACGGGGATGACACTTGAGGACATGAAATTCTAAGGCTGGTGTCCAGAGGAGAGTTGCTCCCAAGGGCCACTGTAGCTTGTAAAGCCAAGTTTTGTGACACATGGGGCAGAAACCCTCACTGCATCAGGCTTCACGCCGTGACTATGCAGCTGACTGGAGCTCAAGGGGGGCCACGGAGACCAGGGCAATCCAAGCATGGCTCCGTGACCACCCTGCACGGGAATGCGACTGGTGGTCTGGAAACGGCGCCACCGCAAACCCCCTCCCCTTCTTTCTCACTCTCGACCGCTTTGGAATTTCCCCCTGATCCCAAAGAGAGAGAAATCACGTTTTAGCCAATGAAAGTCTCTGTTAAACCTGCTCACTTAGGTGGAGAGGACCTGAGGTGCGGACAGGCTTAGAGCAGGCAGAGAGTAAAAACTCGGTGTCCGTGAGTGGGTGTCACAAACCAAGGGGGAGAGCCGCCCCCACCCATGTAGCCTGAGGATCAGCTGGGATCCAAGGACTTTTTACGCTGAGAGAGATCACACCAGAAACAAGATGCTCCCCCCAACCCCAGCGTGAGAGGCGTGGGGAAAGCATGGCTATTTTTACCGCAGGTTCAGCTGGATGAGAAATAGCACTTGTTTTTCCACCACAGAGGGTAGCAATGAGCCCTCCACAACCCCTTGTGAAATCAGGCCAGAAATAGACAATCGCCTTTAAGCCAAGTTGGAGACCTTGAATTACTTGTTTTTCGAGGTGTCTGTGCAAAGAGCTGCAACTGTTCTCGTACTGCCGCCACTGCCTACTGAACGGGATAATGAAAACCAGGGCTCCTTGGATCCTTGGGGGCATCAACAAGCTATTGTCTTCTGAAGGCAGAGAAGATTCTTCCAACCACCTGGGAGCCGGCCTAACACACGGCCATCCGCTTGGTGGGCAATGGGCCTCAGGCGCCACCTTGAATCTGAGAGGGAGCAACAAGAGGGATTAAAAGGTTTAGGGGGGATGGTCTAGTGGAACCGGTGGATGCAAGTGACCGGGTGGTGGTGCCAGCAAAAAAAGAAGCTGGCCTGATTGCAGACATTCTCCTGGTGCCCCTCGGGGATGAGCGGGAGGGTGATCACCGCAGGAAGCGCAGCATCCTCTGCAGTCTGTGACCGCAGGCAGGTTGGGTGGTCCGCGGCCTCAGAGCTCCAGGCCCCCTGACAACCCACAGCAGCCAAAGACAGCACTCGCTACTTGTGAGCAAAACCTCACGGCTGGGTGTGCACTGTCTTCAGCTCCAAAGACCACCCGCACCTTTCACCAACTGACGCTTTTGCCCCCCGGAAGGTGAGGCCTGACACAGCTGGTGGGGGACAAAGATGTAGGGGAGGAGGGCGGGAGGAGGCAGCCCAGATCCGGCTGGGCCAGCACGTGAGCCCGGGAAGCTCCTCTGATGCTCCCTGAGACCAGGTGACATCTGTGTTAGTGCCGTGTGCGACACCCAAGGGAAAATGGGATGAGGTGAATCACCTACCAGAGGCCAAGAGCCCAGGGAACGGCTTAGGGCAACACACTGCGCCTCTTTGTAAAGATAAAACGGGGATGTGAATGTCCACCTTCCGTGGCGCCATGAGGGCCGAAGGGACGGTGTGGGTGCGACCCTTTCTAAACGATCAGGTGGGATCCAGACCTAAGATGCAACATGAGCGGCAAGTGCCTGGCATGTAACAAGGCACGTGATTAATACGTGAGAGATGAATGAACTAATAATCACCTCCCTGCCTTAGCTCTGAGTTCAGGGCTTAACTCTTGTTCTCTGGATGTTCCTACCCATTTGGTAAATTCGCCAGTTAGCAAAATGAATCCGGGGGAAATCAGCCCAGGAAGAGATGGGCCCCGGGTGGAAACAGATTTCAACGCTCCCCGATCCAGAGCCCCGTGTGGCAAACGGGCCACTCTCAGGCCTTTGTATTCTGCACAAAGAGCTGCGGGGAAGAGAGTGAGCCAGCCCCGAGGACGCCGGCCTCTCGCCTGTGATTCTCACCTGGTCACAGTCGTGTCCTTTACACCTTGCTGCCTCAGTGATGCAGAAATTAACCCCACGGTCACTGGCGTGGGGATCACAGGGAGTGTGAGCAGCTCAAAAACACTGCCATTTCCAAGCAAAACACCAAACCAAACTCGGGAGGGCAGGAAGAAGGCAGAGCAAAGCCAGAGGAAAGGTGAGTCGCCAAACTAAGGGGAAAGGAAACTTACCAGGGTGCAGAACGCCTCTGGGGATTACCAGATGCAGCAGGGATTAGGGGAACCTTTGCCCGAGTTCCGAGTCCCGGCTTGGGGAACTGGCCACAGCCCTGCGCCGCGGTCCTGGCTGGGGGTATAGTAAGAACACCGCCTATGTCTGTGCACGGCTCCCTGACTCGCGGTCCTGCGCTGTCTTCCTTTGATTAAACACCCAGCGACATAAACGAGCATTCTGCTCTGAGCCTCCTGGGAAGTCTTGTCCACACTATAGAACCGTCCAGCGAGGGGGCTGGGTCCCTGGGTGGCAGCCGGGCTCTGCCCTTTCTAAGAAGATCAGCATGCTCCGGGTGGGAGGAGGGAGGGGGGCCTTCCGTGCATGACCAACACAAGCAGGGGCACACGCTGAGGGTTAAAAGTGAGGTTAGTTTGCTCATCAAGTCACCCAAGATTCTGCAAATGTGCTCACCGAAGGCCTGGATGCCCACTGAAGCCAGTGCATTTTGGTACAGAAAGTCTGGAGAATAAGAACGGACAGAGGAGAGCATTTGGAAAACAAGTCAGTGCCTGGCCTGGGAACAAAAGGAAAGGAGCGGCCCGTGCAAAGGATGCTGCACACCCACGTGAGCCGGCATGGCGACGCCTCCGGGGCGGACTGTTGCATAAAGGATGCAAGGTGTGCAAAACAGAGCGCATGGTACCACCTCCTCCGTGTGTGTTCGCCCACGTGTACAACTTTCTAGACAGTTACAGAAATGATGGTGAGCAGTGGGAGCGGCCACTGGGGAGGGGGAGGGACCGTTTTCTCATTTTATGTCCTTCTCTACTGCGTAACTGTCTGCTTCAGCACACAGAGGTTGTATTTAATAACTGTTCAGAAAGGGACTGGGACCCCTTTCACCTCCTGCCACCCTTACCTGGGATGAGAGACTGGAAGCAGGCTGTGGTTTCTCAGGCAAAATGA
The DNA here is from genome assembly GCF_009834535.1 of Camelus ferus. Taxonomy (NCBI): domain Eukaryota; kingdom Metazoa; phylum Chordata; class Mammalia; order Artiodactyla; family Camelidae; genus Camelus; species Camelus ferus. The sequence goes on along the minus strand of NC_045711.1, from coordinate 31,407,282 downwards.
GACAAGACTCATCTCACCTGCCACCTTCGAGCACATCTCCGAAAAGGCCAATTCTGGTCTGGAGGGAGCTGGTTTTACGGATGGGTTTGCCGACAGACACACGGTTAAATGAGCGGGTTCTTGCAGGTGTGACAGCCCCGTGTGTTTGAGGGCAGAGGCTCTGCCTTGTGGTGGCCTGTGTTCTCCAGAATAAAAGCACGCATGCCACTTGGTCTTTCCTTATGCTAACGAAGGGCTTTAGGGCATTCAAGGCTCCTTCTCCAGGAACAGCTGTGGTAATGCCCAGCCCTGGGGGAGACCTTCGCTTCAGACCACGGGACTTGTCAGTTCACACAGGGTCTGCCTTACCCTGTCACCCTCCGCGGCAGCTCGCTGGGCTGTGCGAGAGAGCTGCTTGTTTACATGGACGGTTATTATAGAAGTCTCATTGCTTCCTGTTTTTCTTTCCAGCAGAAAAGCATCTGGGAGAGTGATTATCAAGGAATGGGAAGGCTTCTTGCGTCTAATTAACCAAGTCGAAGATGCTGTCTTCGACTGGTTTCGAGGCTTAAATCAAGCCAAATTACATCACAAGATGGCAGACTGAAGTCTCCCAAGGCTGGTTAGTGTTTGTATGTTGTCAGCGAAGTTCCCTGAGTCTTGAGAATCTTGATTTTAATTAGCATCACTGCTGCTGGTTCCACGGAAAGACCAAGAGAATGAACCTACCTGCTAACCTGGAAGAAGTGATTAGACGCTGCCCGAGGCCGCCCACGGACGGCACTGATCACTTGCACAACCACCCCGGGGCCTCCCTTCCCTTCACCTGGGTAGCCGCTGCTCCATATAAATAACTTTTCAGAGCCATTGTTAAAAGAACATAGGACTATGAGATGTCCTTATTTCTAGGAGACACACACGGAATTACTTAGGTGTCAGTCTGCAGGTTACTCTCAAACGGTTCCAAGAAGAAATTGCACGTACGTCTGTACCTACACGCCTTCATCAGAGGTGCCGGGGAAGAATGACACAGCAAACGTGGTGAAATGTTAACATCTGGGGACTCTGGGGAAAGGGGATGCAGCAATTCCTCACACTGTCTTTGTAACTCTTCTGCAAGTCTGAAATTAACCATTATTTCAAAATAGATTTTAAAAAAAAGTTAAAAAGGAACACTGCACTGACTTTGATCATCAAACCATCATCAAAGTCTCTAAACAAACTAACGATCCTGTGAAATTAAGGGCCTCGAGGCGATCAGGAAAATGACCTTTGCGCATCTCAGCACAGAGGCACCAGCGCTGGGCTCGCCAAGTGCCTGCTTCCTTAGGCTCTTGCTCCAAGGAAGACAACGACCCGATGAAAGTTCTTTTTCTTCTTTTTTTGTCTCTTTTTGATAAAATGACGACAGCAACTTCCCAGGAGGGCTACCCGTGAGAGGCAGGCCTATTTCCAAAGTGCTCTGCTCATCCATCAATTCTGGATTTATTTCTCGGTGTAGATTAATTCCTCTCTCTCTCGAAACTATTTAAGTACAGTGAATGGTTTTGGCTGGCCTATGAACTGGCTAGTCTGCTCCTTGGTGCCAATGGATAAATTAAAAAAAAAAAAAAAAAGAGCCATCAATGAAGTATCCACTTCCGATATCTGTATAAACTCTTACTTATCGTGGACAGGCCGAAGGCTGTTGCTGGACGTTCTATTCACGTGAATAGTAAATCAGGATAAAAGCCTACAAAATTCAAAGTGACACTGGATCAGAATCTCAGGCTCACGTGTGCCTCTGAGGGCAGCCTGTAGGGACCAAAACCCGGGCCTTTTATTTTTTTTTTAAGACAAAACAGAAAGAAAGAGCTTTCCTTCTTCAGGGAGTTCTCAGGATGCTGGGATGGACACAGGCTGGCGGCATCATTCTTTTATGTGACCTCCTTGTTGCAGGATGCCTCGGGAGGTGGCCCCGACCCTCTCATTTCTCACTCAGTAACTGAACGTTAACACTTTCGAGGACAACATCATTTTTAAACTTAAAAAAAGGTTCCTTCCTCCATGGGATCTTCTGGACACGAAGGAGCCTCTTTTTGTTGACTTCAGTTTGTCGCTCAGAACATCAGCCAAGTGCTAAGGGTCTTGCTTCGCTGTGTTTTCTTGAAGAGAAAACTGAAACCAGCTTGCTTGCTGTGTGCTTGTTTTCTTGTTTCTGTTTTTTTCCCCACAAAGGAGGAAAGGAAGTTAGCTACGTGGCTCCCTCCTCTCCAGGAGAGAGAAAATCACAACACAGCCGTCTGTTTTTGCTTTGGCTTTTGTTTTTCAAGATAAACCGGTATACACAAGGGATGGCCCTGTCGTCTAGAAAATCATCTTCACCTTCACATGGGGACATGGGTTCTCCCACTGTGGGTGGCCCCAGGGCAGGCTCCTCCCTCTCAACTCCCACTTCTGTGCCTGCGATGCGAGCAGGTGCACCTCTGAGCCTCCAGACCCGCCCCTCCCCAAGGGGGGGAAATGGCCACAGTCCCACCTGACCCGGGTCACCCTCCTCTCTCCGCCCTCCTTTATGTGTGACCTTAAACAGAACCCAGGCCATGGCTGCATGGCAGATGTCGCTGTGAGATGGAACGGTCTTCGAGGAGTCTCCTTGTTCATCAGGTACATCGTGAAATGCACCTGGGCAGTGGAATTCCACATTCTCCAGGCAGTTGGGTGTAGCTTCAGTGATGTCACTTTGGTAGGCAGGAAAATGAAAAAATCCAGGACACTATGGAAACCTCAGTCCCTCCAGACAAACTCTGTGGCTGCCCAGGGAGCGAACGCCTCTACTCTCAGAGACAAGTCAGTGATTTCGGAATAATCTTTCACTAAAGGATCAAAAAAAAAATAAGTTAAAAGTAAAACAATGAGACTCCCAAGCTTACAAGCACAAACTTGATCTCCAGACGCACCCTGCAGATAACCGTGGGCACCTGAAGTCTTATTGCCGGTATTTACAATAACCAAGGCCTTGATTTCACAGGAGCCAGGAGCTTACTGTCCTTAATCCGATAAATCTCAGGGAAAATGATTCTCCAGCATTTGCTATAAAAGCATTGAGCAGACTTCACCAAGACAGACAAGTGTAGCCAGCCGGGGCTATAAACCTGTAGAGCAGAGGAGAGCTGCTCTCTGAAGTGGGTTCAGCGTGCGCGTTAAGTGAGGGCCTCTGGCAGAAATCGATCTGCCTGGCTGGCTATCTGCAGCGACAGCGAGGCTGCTGCCTCTCTCTCTGAAACACCACAAATGCCTGTCGGAGAACACTCAGCTCTGGACCTTCGCTAGAAACTCTTCTGAATTTTTAATTATCTCTGGAGGAGGGAACTACACTTTTTTATTGAGAAAGTTGGGAAACCACATCACAGGATAACTCAGAGGCAACTGGGTCTCTTCTGCTGCGGTCCTGCTAAACCCGGCAAGTTGGGCAACCTCGATGGCGAGCTGACTTAACGTTGTCTTCTTCCGGGGCGAATGGCCTCTGCTGCCCCTCGGACTGCTCCCGGCACGTGGTATTTCCACCTCGGCTTGGCACACGTCCTCAGAGTCTGCTGAAATGCCCCGTTCACCCGAGATTAAGGGCCACACTCTGCTGCCACCAGGCAGGGATGAACTCTCCAGGGACTCCAGGGCCCAGAACTTTCCCAGCCTACCCCCTCGCCCTTGACTGGCTCCTGCTTTGGGACAAGACGTCTGCCGCTCACTCCTGCAGTCGCTGGCTCCCAGCCTCCACCATTGTTTCTGCCTCCCTCCCGTCCTTTTGCATTTTATTTTCCCTAGCTTCTTCCTTTTCCGTGTACAGATTCTCCAGCGCAACGTGGGCAACTCACTGTGAGCGGAAGCGGTCTCTCCCTTCCCACCAGAGCTCTTGCCAAACAGGCCTTTAACCTGAAACCTTCAGTTTTAGGGCCTCCTCCCATGATTTCTGCTTCTGTGTGTTTCTGGGGGGACTGTTTCTTCACGGCCAGAGGCAATTTATTCTTTATTTAAACCAGCACTCAGTTGGAAAATGAGCAGCAGCAGCAGCCCTCCAGGAGTAGACAAACACACACGGCTCCCGGCTCGACTGCCTGCCACGGGGTGTGACTGCGTGTCCAGGGACTCCTGTGGCCCACGGGGGACAACCTGCATTCTCGGCTGCCGGCGCCAACCCACCTTCCTATTTCCCCTCCATCTGAGGTCAGGGCCACAGTATCCACAGCGCGTGGGAGGTGATGCAAAGAAATCATCTCTTCTGCAAATGCAGTGGGAATAAATGGAAGAAGACGTATATCATAGCTGACTCTGCATCATGTCATTTCTTTCCAGAAAGTGATGGACAAGTCATTGTGTTTTGCTCAACACGTAAAGCAGGGTCAGTGGGGGTCCCTACGAGGCTCCCGTGGAGAAGCTAAGCTGCCTGTAAGATGCTGTTGTGTACCCTTCATGCTTAATTTGAGAAGGCTAAATAGATATGAAAGGGAAGAAAGAACAATCCCAACAGAATGTGCTCCTGAGGCAGTTTGCAGCATCATTTATCACTGTCTTCATCTTCCACCCTGTTAAAACCAGCTTTTGTAAACTGGAGGGCCAGGATCCTAGGAGGGCCTCCTGCCATCAGCATCCAGGCCTGGCTGCAGAGAGGAAGGGGTGGCTGATACACAAGGGCCTTCCTTGAAATGATGATTCAGGAGGAAGTCAACTGACCCAATTCATTTCAGTTTTTCTTCAGTTTATGCTAAAAATATCTTGGAAAAATAAAATTCGTGGGCTCGCCACCAGCAGTTTTATTCTTGGAGGAGAGGATACATAAGCAGATTTGACGAGGAAGTTGCTGCTCTAAGAATAAAGCCGTGTGCCACCCACTCGGGAACTCAGCACCCCGGGAGGGTCCCCTTTGCCGGCTCGTGGGCACCTGTCAGAGGAGACAGATTTGGGCCGAACCCAAAAACCAGGGATGCTTCTAAAGCTGACTGTGGAATAAAGGTGCTCTCTGTGCAGTCCCAGGAGACTACCCAATACTGGCCAAGACGATGGCAGAGCTGGAAGGCATGGATCCACTCGGCCCTTAGAAATGGGATGCAGGGAAAAGCAGCCTCCTTGGGAAGCACTGCAAAGTGGCAGGCGGTGTGAGTGAGGAGGCTGGTGTCTTAAAGACTCTCAGTTTATCTCCAGAGATATAAATGTTAAGACGAAACCTTGGTGCAGTGGCGAAAGGATCCCAGGGTCAAAACACTGGAGTTTGCAGCCAGGTTCCACAACCTACAGCTGTGTGTCCTCAAGCATGTTGCTCAGCCTCTCTGTGCCTCACTTTTCTTAATTATAATTGGGGACAACAGTAGCCACCTCCCAGGGTTGTTGTGAGGGTTAAATGAAATAATTTGTAAAGCACTGAGATCAGTGCGTAGTGCACAGTGTTTGCAAATACACAAACAAAAAAAGGGGCGATTTTCTAGGAAGTCATATAGGAAGAATCTGAATGAAGGTGGCAACGCCAGGGACAGTGGCTGACACGCAGGTAGTCCTTGCAGCAGGGATGGTGGCCAGTGTGGGAACCGAGCCCAGGGCCCACCGGTGGGCTGGCTGAGACTGAGTTATGCTGCCATCCATGTGAGGCGAAGCCAGGGTAATTGAAGACAAAGGACAGGCCCTGTCAAGGACTCAGGGAAAGGAACGCAGCTCTGCAGGGTGGGCGAGGCCACGACGTCCAATCCCCAAAGCAGGCCTGCCCTGGTTCTCTCATCGTGCTGGGGGCACTCGGTAGCCCTACTGGAGGGCGTGGTGGCCACAGGCCCCCCCTTACTCTCAAAGTCAGCAGGAGTCCTGCTGCTCAGACCACAGGAGCAAGGCTGGTACCTGGCCATTCTTTTCAGCCTGCAGAGGCCAGGGGTCTCCAGCCTCCTCTCTCCAGAAGAAAGGGTAGGCGGGACCCCCTACCCCGAGATCTGGGGAAACCAGGCTCAGGCAACAGGCCGCGTCCCTGACTCACCACTTTGGGCTTAAATGGCGGCTGGATCTCCCTGTTCTCTAGCTTCTCCCAGTCGATCCTCCGGAAGAAGGCGTGTTCCCGGACGTCCCTCTCTCCCTCCGGCCCACAGCCCAGCCGCTTGCCGGGGTGTTTGGTCATCAGCTAGAAAGGAGGACGAGAAAGAGGATCTCACGGGTAACATGGTAACATGGTGACCAGAGTTGACAATACTGTATTGTATAACTGAAATTTGCTGAGACTAGAACTTAAGTGTTATCACCAAAAAAAAAAAAAAAAAGGTGATGTGAGGTGGATGTATTAACTCCATTGTGGGAATCCTTTCGCAATGTATACGTGTATGACTTGATACATATATCAAATCATCACACTGTATAAATATATTACCATTTTATTTGTCAACTACACCTCAATAAAGCTGGGGGAAAAAAAGAAAGAAAAACAAAGGATCCACCAAAAAAAAAAAAAAAAAAAGAGGAAAATGGAATGCCAGATGATAATGCCTTCCCTCTTGTGCTTTGCCACCAGCCCCAACAGCCACCAGCCCCGAAAGGGACGCCTGGGCAGCGTCGCAGGATGCTTAGCAAGAAACTCAGTGGCTCCCACCGAGGGATGCCAACTCACGAACACAAGAAGTGCGGGCCTTTCTATAGTGATTTTCCTGTTGTGAAAATGGGGAAGCAATCTGGACCCACAGCCAAACACAAGAAGAATTTAAATAGCTATCTTTAAACACTGTCTCAGAGCTAATGCCATTCTGTATGTATATTATACAATGTATATGAAAAGGCACACAATCACTAAAAACTGCGTGTGCTGCAAGGATCACAGGCCAGTATCACGTAGGAGGCTTTGTAACTAGCATCGGATGCCTATTCACCGCCTGGACTTGATCAAAGACTCATGGTTTGGAAAAGTAGACGCTGTCACAGCACAGGTGATGAGTTAATTTCAAACCCGGTGGTGTGGGTACGTGGTGCCTCTGCCATCTCTCTTAGAAGCGTGGGGAAGCCATCTCCTCTGTCAACCCCCTCGGTCCATTATTATAAAAGGAAGCCAGATCTACTCACGCCTTTGCAGATGGAGACGGCCTCCTTGGACAAGGACTTTGGATACGAAACGTTGTGCTCCATGATGGACTGAAACAGCTCATCCTCGTCTTCACCATCAAATGGGGGCTATTCCCAGAAAAGAGAGGGATGGGGATGGGAAGATATCTAGGCTGAGTCATCATTCATTACCACGGCCCCCGAAGATCCAATTCAGTGCGGAGAAACAGAGCGGGGGTTCTCAGCACGCCGCAGGCTGCAGGGTTAGCTCCGTGAATCTCTCGTTAGGTTGGCGGCTGTGTGTGTTTTTCATTTTTTCCCTCTGTCCCTTTAATTATCGTGCCTGGGGCAATCCAAACCAATCTTGAGGGAAAATGTTTTTGAGTAATGCTTTTTAATGATTTGCAAATAAATTATAATCAATCCAAGACTCTTGTAATTATGTGTTAAAGAAATCTAATTACGACCAAGTGAGGTTACGGAGGGCCCTGGGTTCAGAAGGTGGGGGAGGGTGGAGAGTGCTAATGCCTTTGGATTCTGTAGGAGGTGGTGAGGAGGACTTGCCCTGCCCCAGGTCTAGGAATTCACACCAGGGCCCTTGTGATGCAATGGGGAGCTGCTCTGTGGGGGGCCTGACGCCTGCACGGAGGCAATGAAGAGAGCTTAGCTTCCTCTGGACACCTCTGTCCGCTTCTACTGGGTTACAATCCCCATATGGAGAGCGAGAGGCATGGTGCCACGATGGGAGGTCATGGCTTTAAAGTCAAGTGGATCTGGACCAGAATTCGAGCTTTACCACCTCCTAGCTGGGTGGCCACAGGCAAGTGACTCACTTCTTTAAGACACAGTTTTCCCATTTGTAAAATGGGACTCCCTGGTGAGTCTGAGCCTGATACTTTGTCTTATGCCCAGTAAGTGCCCAGTGAAGGGTGCTTAGAGGTCCTGGTAAGAAGGCAGATGAACTGCCTTGGTGGGGGCGGGGTGGGCTATCAGGGTCTTCAGGAGGAAGAGGTGGGCTCAGGATGCTTTCCAAGCTTTATCCCCCAGCACGTCTTTAATCCCAGAGGTCTAGCAAATTACCTGTCACCTTGGTGGGATGGCACACAGCAGAAGTGGGTTTATGGGAAATGTCTTAACACTCCTCTTTGGCTCGGCTAACCTTGGGCTGAGCGTGAGACGTGCGGACCCCCTATGTTTAATCTCGTTAGATTTTCCTTCCATTGGAAAAGGGGACTCAGTCACTTTCGCTGACATGGTTAGGGCTCAGATAATGCCAGTGCCTGGCTTAATTTTAAATGACATCATGGACCAAAGACAACATCCAGCATTTCGCCCTGAGTAAGAGAGAGCAGCCGAACCAAGCAGAACCCTCCCCACAAGCACTCACAGGTCTTTCCAACCCGTTCATCTGACCTCCAGCCTTCTTCCTCCCTCCCAACCCCAGCCCTGGATAGGAGCTGGGCGTGGGATCAGCACGCAGGAGCCACACCCACCCGAGGGAAGGAGGCTGGGTCCATAAAGAACTCTACCTGGGGACCAGGTATGGGAGACCAGGGCTGGTGCCTCTTACTTTCTATTTATTTTTGTCTAGGCATATAAATAAACAGGTCTCTTTTCCAGTTGTAAGTGCCTGGTGTAAAGAATGTTCAATTTGGTCAAAGTACTCAGGTGGCTGAGATCTAAAAGTGGCCGGGGTGTGAATGACCAGAGTCGAAGCCCAGGTGAGCTTCCCTGGGCAGAAGAAACAGGGTGCCTGGGGCGCCCACAAGGCAAGCCAGTGCGGGGCAGACACCCCACTGAGGAGTGCAGGCTGTGTCACTGGCAGGATGTGTCACTCCCACGGACGGAGCGCAGAGCAGGACAGGGAGGGGCGGGGCTGGGGCGGTACCCCGCCAAGAGCTACAGCAGACGCCAGTCCCACTGTCCATCCCGCCACATCTTCTCTGCCTGGTAGCATCCACCTACTTCTTCTGAACACCTGTTATGTGACTCCCGAAAAACAGGCAGTTATTTTCCAGTTACACTGTATAATTTGGAGTTTCTTGCTTTTCACGGACTGTTGCCAACACATTTTCTCTGTAGCTATCAGTGTTCCCAGTCAGGTTAACGCCGTCACCAGAGACTGACTCATGTGTCCATGGGCACATGTCTAACTGCTTCCAGCACTGTGTTCTCATAACGAATGCTGCTGTAAACACCTCTGCACGTATCATTTTTGTTTTCTTCTCCGAATTACTTCCTAGGACTAATTTCCCAGGTGTGGGCTTATGCAACCAAAGAATGTGAACATTTTTACGGCTCTCGTTAAATCTCTCCAGGTCACCCCTGGAGCATTCTGACAGGTAATCGCTTGCTCTCAGGCCCTGGTGTTGAAGGCAGGTCAATGGTGAAGTGTGACCATTACATTCACTTCTAGCTCCTGAGCCTGGGGACCACAGGGGGTGATGTAGGATGGAGGTCCTCAGTACAGGACCATTTCGGATTGCCTCCCTTCCCCACCCCCCAAGTCCCTATGATTCGTTCTAGATTCCCACCAATCTGGACTCAGTGTTTCAAGCTAAGTTCCCTGTTAGCGATAGACTTGGCTCAGTGTAAAAAATTTCTGAACCAGGGGTGTCTTCCTTAGTGATGTGTAATTTGTGGATTTTAAACAGGTTGAGGGGTGATGGTTCTTCACTCTTCCCAAAATGCTTCCTAAATCACTTCCCTGCCGTGTTTACGTGCAGATCACCGATGACCGGGGGAGGGGCGCGAGGGCACCCAAGGACACTTCGGGCTGAAGTTCTGGGATAAGGGACCCATTACCGATCCAGCAGGAATGAAGACAACGCACAAACAGCCCCGGCAGAAAGGCACATAAAGAGGAGAAGGCCGGTCCGTCCCTTTATGATGGATGCCCGTGAACGCTTTGAGCTGCATGATGCTCATTAGAGGGCCAGGTAAATACTATTTATGCCTGCAAGTAATCATATTTGTCAAGCAATCCAGGAACTGAAGGAAGACTCAGGCTGCTTTATACTTAAGTGTCCCCTTGTCTGCTGACAATAAATAAACCAAATGAGAAGAAAATTGCAATAAACTATCTTTTTTTTTCCTCTCCTGCTCATCTTCAGCCCTCTGTGATGAAAGAGGACACATTTAGACCACAACCCTGACAACAACTTTATAATTAATCTTCCTTTTCCATAACAGCGCCCCTTCCCTCTGCTGGGCCTGGGGGGTTCCTGCAGCTTCGGGGGCCGTGGGTAACAGTCCCTGAGCCTTCGTTATTCTTTCTGGGCTGAGTCATGACCCGGGAAGACGTTTGCATGTGCACTGAGGAGTCAGAGAGGAAGATAAGAAGGGGGATTCTGAAATGGAAAAACTGTGTCCGTGGCAGGACTTAGATTTAGAGGAACCATGATTGTGCCCGAACGTGGGATGCCTTTAAAATGTCATATTTAAAGAGTGTCAGTGTTTTAAACAGAAATCACGAAAACCTGAAGGGATCATATAAGGCAGGCTGACTGAGAAGCTGGCTGGGAACTAATGAAAACGTGCCAGGGTGTTTTTAAGGAACCACTGGGTGCGGGAATCTTCAAGTCCAGGACCTAATGGACGGTCTGCAAATGAGGCAGGACTTGAAAATTCACCCCAAAAGGGATGTCCCTGCAGGAGTGCGGCATTTCCTGGGCTCTCCCCCAGGGAATGAAGTCCCAGGAAGGCCTGTGGAGGGAGGGAGGGAGGGAGGCTGGGGCGGAGGGTGCGGTGGGGGTGACTTTGCTGCAGGCCTGGGTTCCAGTCTCCTGCCGGCTCATTTTCCATCTTGTAAAGGGCCCTTGGAAACAGCTCTGCTTGTTGGCATATGCAAATGTGATCCTTAATGAAAGCAGAGTTTGTTTTCTGGGCTCAAGAGTCAGAGCATTCTAGTGGGATCAAGGAGGGGAAATCAGCTTTTTTTGTGTGCCTCCGAGAACAGCAGAGCTCCCAGGGAGGGGCCAACAATTCAGTCACATTTTACTGTCAAAATTCGAAAGAGGGGAAATTAACTTCAGGAGCAGGCAACTTGTGTTTTCCCAGCTACTGTCTCACTGATGATGGTTCTGTGTAACCTGCTTTTCTGTGTTTACAAATTGAGGAGGTATTTAGCCTAAGAAGAATGTTTCACTGGGAGGGGAAAAAGCCTAAATAAATCATATAAAAATCATTTTTTTAAAAAAAATCAAGTCTTAACATCACTGAGAAATAAAGACCAAATTTAGGTAGAACCTACTACCTTTCAATACCAAAAAGACTGCTTTAATACCTATAAGATGTAAGACATAATGAGAGAGAGTAAGAAGAGGTCACCAGGGGTCCCCCACCCAGGGTGAAAGCCAACAGTCTTGGGATGATCTCTAGGCTCCCATGACCTGGTGCCCTTCCTTCTTCTCTGACCTCAGGCCTCCTACTGCCACTCTGCTCCAGCCACATTGGTAGCTTCCTCTCCATTCCTTAAGCGTAGCTGAATGCTTCTGCCCCAGGGCCTTTGCACCTGCCATTCCCTTTGTCTGGAATGTTCTTTGCCCTGACACTTCTGGTCTTCACTTCATTTTCTACACGAGGCCCTCCCTGACCATCCTAGCTAAAAATTCAACCCTCCTCCAACACAGCATCTTCTTTCCCTGCTTTGTTACTTTTCTTCTCAGCGTATCACTGTTACAGGCAACCAACTGATCAGACATTTTTTTTAAATCCAAAACATTTTAAAAAGCACAACTTGAATTTCCCACATACTGGCAAATGCTTACATGGCATTTCTATTTGGATTTACAACCCTGTATATAGCGTTTACATTGCATGAGGTGTATTAAGTAATAGAGAGATGATTTAAAGTATATTGGAGGATGTGCACAGGTTATATGCATATGCTATGCTGTTATATATAAGGGACTTGAGCCTCCAAGGAATCTGGTATCTGTGGAGGGGGTCCCAGAACTAGTCGCTGCAGATACTGAGGGATGAACGCACGCATTTTCCTCATCTAAACTGTCTGCTCTCTTTCTCTAGAATGTGAGCTTCGTGAAGGCAAGGATCTTTGTATGGCTCACAGGCATCACCGTGCACATTCAATAAAGATGCACTGAATGAATAACGGATGAGTCAACGGATGTAACATGTCAGAAAGGGTGACTTTTTTCCAGGAGCAAAGATTCAAAGGTTTCTTTGGGGGCAGTTTGGCTGCTCAACCTGGGGACTCCCTTCCAGCCTCTCTTAGGAGGACTCTTAGCCATGGAGCGTCACACACTCTGGCCGACCTGAGTGCTGGGAGTTATGAAAAGCCACCCACAACAGAATCCTTTGTAGGGAATATCGGCAGAGATCCGACGGATGCTCAGCACGCCTGCTTCTCCGTGCTGAGCTCACAAGTACACGGCACGTACTTCCCAGCCGCTTGTGTCTCAGCGGGGCTGTGGGGCCGGTGGGACACAGACGGGAGAGACGCATGCCACCTCCAGGTCCGGCCCTTACAATGCTCCCCGTAACTGTCCCCTTGCTCCCTCTTCACTGGCCAATTGAATAAGGAGGCTGCAGTGGAGGAGTCTGAGGTCCTAAAAGATGCTGGAGCCAATGGATGGAAGAAGCCCAGGTCCTAGTATGATCCCGGGATCGGTGCTCCCCCTCCCCCACCTAGGACTGTGCCAAGAATGTAAAAGACTCTCCTGTTGTTAATCCACTGAGAGTTGGGTGGGTGGCGGCGGCGGGGGGGGGGGCAGTGTTTGTCAAAGCAGCTAGCGTAACTTACCTTACTAATACAGATATTAAGGCTGTTACATTAGAAAGAGCCACATCAGGCAGTAATGCACTTGGTTATCCGATACATGTCACACTGCTAGGAGAAACCTTATTTGCCTTTTTCCAACTGGAAGTTCAGCCTCACTGGACTTTTGTAAAAATTACAATGAGCTTCCAAGGGAGAGATACGGGGAGATGGGAGAAGCTATTAAACACTTTAAGTTTAACTAGCTTCTTCCTCTAACAATAGAACCGACTTTACACACGGGCAGCAGCCGGGGTAACTTCTGCAGAGAAACTTGCAGTGACCACTGACCCAACCCCAGTTCGGAGATGCTGAAAACTGAAAAGGCCACCATCATCATCAATGTGCAGGGAGCTTGTGCGTACGATGCGAAGGCTGCACTGTCTACACTCCAGGGCGTAGCTTTCAATTCGGGTTTTCATGATTAGAAGGTAACTTTTGTACGTACTGAATATGATCCACTCTCAAGGTGGAGTTTCTCCCTCTTTCACTTGGATCAGGACAGTCAGACCAGCATCAGACACACCACACTGCCAGGTCTGGCTAGCACAGTTCCAACAGAGCCGAAGTCTTCACGGCGTATGGCAAATACAAACACGAAAACCCAGTGAAACATTACCTGCCCGGCCAGCATTTCATATAACAGGACGCCATAGGCCCACCAGTCCACGGATTTCCCATATGGCTGATAAGCAATTATCTGTGTGAAAACAAACACACCAATTATACATTTAGTGGCCAATCAAAAAGCTTGTGTTGGAACAGGTAAGTCAAGCATGCAGGCATTTACACACTCAGTTCATGCACACGAGGTGATGCTGTAACACGGGTCCTTGAGTTTTGAAGAGGGCCCTTCCAATCAGACGCACGGAGAACTACCCACCCTGTGATTCACTGCTTGAAACCTGCTTTGGGACCCCTCTTCTGAATCCACCTGGAGATGCCACAGCACTGTTGGAAGGTAGACTGAATTATCTTCCTGGGTGAAAAATATTTAGGCACTGAGGTGGATTTAATTCTTGGAAAAAGCCAGAGGTCATTCAGCGCAAAGGTCTGATTAAATAAGACGATCAAACTGTGTTATAGAGTTTTGCTGGAAGTAATAAACGTGATGATGATGATGATAACCAAGAGGAGGAGGAGGAGGAATGACTAAAGGAAAAATTCTAGTTTCCTCATGTCACACAACAGGTACGAAAACATCTGTGGAAGGACTGAAGTTTCAAAATGTTTTAAAAAGAGACATAAAACATAATAATCAAATGGAATATCTGGACCTTGTCTGAATCTTGATTCAAACCAATCAACTGTAAAAAGACATAGTGAAAATTAAAATGCGGTCTTAATTTTTGATTTTTTTTTTTTATTGAAGTATAGTTGGTTCACAATGTTGTGTTAATTTCTGGTCCACAGCATAGTGATTCAGTTATACATACACACATATTCCTTTTCATAATTCTTTTTCATTATAGGCTGTTACAAGGTATGGAGTATAGTTCCCTGTGCTCTACAGCAGGGCCTTGTTGTTTATCTAGTTTATATGTAGTAGTGTGTATCTGTAAATTCCGAACTCCCAGTTTATCCCTCCACCCTCCCCTTTCCCACCCTGGTAACCATAAGTTTGTTTTCTATGTCTGTGAGTCTGTTTCTGTTTTATAAATAAGTTCATTTGTGTCCTTTTATTAGATTCCATATATAAGTGACACCATATGGTATTTTTCTTTCTCTTTCTGGCTTATTTCACTTTGGTCTTAACACTTGATGAGACTGAGGGATTATTGCTAATATAGTTACATGGGATAAACGATACGGTGATTGGTTCCAAAGTGTCCTTTTCAGTTAGAGATGAAGTACTCACGGGTTAAATGACAGGATATCTTAGATTTGTTTTAAATGCATCAGGAAAATGGGTGGGGGAGGTCGAGATGAAATAAGTTGGCAAAGTGCAGGCAGCCGGTCAAGCTGGGTGATGGGTCCATGCGGACCTTCCTCTGTGTTCCCTCTTCTACCTCTGTGACCATCAGAAGTACCAGCGTGATTCTATAACCTCTCCTTGTGGAAGACGGTGATACTGACTTGGGTTTCTAAGTGCGGCGTGGTTTATTTCCACACTGGCTTTGCTGGCACACAATTTCCAGACCTGTGGATCGTGCCCCAGGATTCATGGGAAGGACATACTGACAGGTGCTCAGCGCAACCATTCTGCCATCTTGCATACAAACTGGACTTTGGAAACTTCTGGGGTATTTTTTTAAATGGCTCACTATGTCTAATTAAATGTCCTGGGACATAAGCTAACTTCCCGCATGTCTGCCCATCTCCATTCCTTTAACGTATCACTGTCATCTCTCCCGATGGCACGGGAAGTACACGTTCCCCGGACTTGCCTCTGTGCGGGCGGGAACAAGGGGTACACGTTTGAATTTGGAAGCTTGACAGCTCGTTTCCTTGACAAGAAAAGGATAGCCAGAGGAACCTACAAAGAGGCCTTAATTTCTTTTGAAAACTACATTTGTTCTTTTCTTAACACTTGGAAAGTACACACAAGAAAAGCCCCAGAAGCCTTACCAAAACGAGGCTCTAATTTATTCCCTAATGACACAAAATGATGGAAGGCATTCCAGTTCCCAGACAAGACATCACTGCCTCAAAGCCTACCTGGGCCAAGTAGAAGAACAACAGAAATTCTCTTTGGGAGAGTAAAGGTGCGCTTGCCAAGCACCTACGATATATCAGACACTCTACACACATTAGGTGTAATCCAATGAGGCAGAAATCATTATTATTCTCATTTTACAGGCGGCAGAACTGAGGTGGAAGAGGCTTAAGGAACTTGCCCGAAGCCAATCAAATAATAAGTCGTGCTCTGAATATTGACATATTTGTTTTAAAAATACAATGTATGGCTTTCAAATACATGGAATTACTCACCTTGGGATTAACAAAACATAAATCAAAGGGCTCTGAGGGTTCGTTTCATGAGATGTGAAATCATTTCAGTTGGTTGTAACTCGTATTTCAAAAGCACTTGAATAAAACTTGTTCTCGTAACTATATTAAAACCAGTCCCTGCCATCTGTTTTCATTAATCAGTGTTTTAGTTTTTCTTAATTTTTTAAAAAAATTGAAGAGCAGGTGATTTACAATATTATGTCAGTATCAGGTGTACAGCAAAGTGATTCGATTATACATACATATATGTATATATTTATATTTTTCTGATTCTTTTGCATTATAGTTTATTACAAGATATTAAATATAGTTCCCTATGCTATACAGTAAAACCTTGTTGCTTATCTATTTTAGTTAGTTTGCTTTTGCTGAGGCACCATTTCTACACACATTTGTCTTACTGACCAGACCCCTCTCTGCTCTGGTAGTGGAAGGTCCCCCGCTGAGTTTGGAGAGCTGTCAGAAGTCAAGGGTGTGGAAACCATGTTTCCGGTCAGAATGATTCACAAATCCTAAGAGTCATGGCCACCTGAAGTGTTTGTTTGTTTTGACTCTGTCA
Source organism: Camelus ferus (assembly GCF_009834535.1). Classification (NCBI taxonomy): domain Eukaryota; kingdom Metazoa; phylum Chordata; class Mammalia; order Artiodactyla; family Camelidae; genus Camelus; species Camelus ferus. The sequence continues at coordinate 31,390,975 of NC_045711.1, read as the reverse complement.
GCCTTGGTCCAACTTGCTTCTCATGTTCCATTTCCACAGTATTCCACTCTCCTGACTGGTGCTGATCACACCTGCTCCTTCCCCTCCCAGGCTTACAAAAGCAAAAGGCCAAGGGCCAGTGGCCCGTGTTCCTTGGTGACGGTGTTCGTCAACCCCTATAGCCCACCAGCTCAGCCCCTGCACCAAGACTACAAAGTCCCTCTGAACATTGCGGTGCCTTCACCTGTTAATAATGGGATGAGATCTAGAATTGGGCCAGAGCACTTCCTCCTGGGGAAGTTCACAGTCTATCACCCCTGCCTTGTGCACTCAATGAAAGGAGAAAATTCAGAGACCTAAGGTACAGGGGATAGGGTGCAACCTCACCGCTGCAAATAATTCATGTTTAGAACAAAGCATACTTCCCCTCAATGACCTGCTACTATTAATAAATACCTCCAAATTACCCAAAACCTCACTGCAAAAGGGGAATAGTGTTAGAGAGCCCCACCGAAGAGAAATATTTCAATGCACCTGATTTAGGATGTTGGTTACATTGTGTCTTGTCAGCTGTCTAGACCTGCAGCATCCAATTCAGTAGCTACTAAAACCACAAGCAGCTATGAGCCTTGGAAAGGTGGCTAGTGCAAATGGAGATGTGCTTTGGGTGTAAAATACACATCTGAGTCTGAAAACTTAGTATCAAAAAATGCAGAATAACTCACTGATAATTTTGCATTTTGGATATACTGGGTTAAATGAAATATATTAAAATTAATTGTACCTGTTTCTTTTTTAACTTAAAAAATGTGGCTGTTTAAATGCAGTTTTGGCTTTGAATTTTAAAATTTCTGTTGGACAGTGCTGGTCTAGATGGTCTGAGTTCCACTGGCCCCTACAACACACTCTAGTTCCCCGGCTCTTGTTGGCCTAGGGAGGCAGCTTTGGGCTGAAGACCGGGCTCAGGGACCACAGAATGGATGGGGAGGCTCTCCTGTGCCTGTTCCCAATGGGGACAGGAGCAGGTGTCTCTGGCACTTGGAAACTTGCAGCCACGCCTGGAAGATGCCTGATGTCCTGCAGCCCCAGGCAAGGGGCGCCATGGCAATCTGGTTCCCACTGCAGAGAAACTCACAGAAGGAGAGCCAGGCTTGGCAAGGAGGGCTCGAGCTGGCAGACCTCCCTGTGGCACACGGAAGGCTGAACTTTCGCTTCAGAGACAGACCCCCAGTGGGGCCACTGTCATTCAGTTTCACTGCTGTTTGTCATTATGATCATTATTATTATACTTCCAGGAGCCAACTGCCCTGGGGGGATGTCAGGATGTTACAAATGGCTGCCTGTCTTGTAAAAGTGAGATACGAATGAGCTTTCTTCCAGCCCGGGCACAGAACCAGGGATGAAGAGGGCGGGGGGCAGCTTCTGGTCTCTTATGAGGCCAAAGGCCTACAGCAGCTGGAAGGATGTCGCTCCAGGGCCACCCACCTTTCCACTTTCTGCCAGGGGTACACACTCCGAGGCCTCCCGAAGCAGACGGGGCTTCAGCAGCTTTTCTGAAGAACTTGGGGGCAGCGTGGTAAGGCCTAAGATGCCCCTGGAAATCGTAACTCTGACTGTAACCAACGTCACCATCATGATTTTCACGAAGTGCCAGGCTCTTTTGCTCCGTTAGCTCACGTAGCTGCCACGAGACCCCAGCGGGGTGGGAGCATTCCACTTCAAAGTTGAGGAAACGGGGTACAGAGAGGTTACGTAGTTTGCCCTAAGGCTACGCAGCTAGTAAGTGGCAGAGCCGGGATGGAACCCTGGTCATCTGGCTTTGGCATCCACAACTTGGACCATTTTTCTAAACTGAAGGTTCATCGGCTCTTGCTGTGGTTCCCTGGACAGCTACGGTGGGAACTGGGTGGGAACTGGCCCAGCTGAAGTGACTCGTGCCAAAGAGGGGTTCAAATGCTTAACTGGGTCAAAACAGCCAAGATGCCCACTTCAATCAGGAAGCCTGGCTTTGAAGGCTTTGTCATAAAGGACCCCGTGAGTCTAACGTGTGCGAGGAGGCCCGCGCTCCCACGCTGGGCTGCGCGTACCAGGCTCTGCTCTTCCCTTTCACACTGTATTTACTCACTGAGCGCCCCAACCCCGAGCCCCCTCTAAAATAAACGGTCTGACTGCAGAAGGCCCTTTGCAGGCTGCATTACAAAATAACACCAGCTTTTACGCATAAAACCTGTTCAAGGCCTCTTACTGTCTCAGGGAAACAAAGACTATTTCTTCCTTTCATCAAAAAAAAAAAATTTTAATGGAAAAATTATGGTTGTTTTGAAAAACATCCCAAGGCGAGAACATGGGAGACTAGAGGCATTCTTCATGTTCCTGGTGGAGACACGGACATGTCAAAACAGCACCATTTAGGAAGAAAGATGATAAGCCTGAGTGTTTTCTGGGTGTTCTGTTCTGACAGTTTGGGGACCCGGAGTTCATTAACCGTCTCCTCCACTCCCTGCTCCGGGCCCACAACCCCAGGGCCACATAGATCCTGGAACCTAACTGAAGAGAAAGAGACAAAGATGGATAAATACACTAAAATATGATCTTACATATCAAGGATCTTAGAAATATCAGCAGTAATTGAAATCTTTGGACAAAATGCATAATACAAGCATTAAAATAAAACCAGAAACTGCCACCAGATGGGAATGGAAAGTCTGGACTCCAAACTGTATATTTTCTATTTTGACAAAAATCGTGGCTCTGTCTCGGATGGAGCGAACAGAAGATGACTTTGCCAAAGGTAATGAAAGCACTTTAAGATTTATTCATAGCAACCACCCCTTGTGCCTTCATGGTTGCTCACTTTAGACCCCGAGGATGGAAGGCAAACAGCAGGATGGTGTAAGTGTAGGCTGCTCCCCTCAAAGGTGACAAGAGGATCAAACGGTACAAAGACGGTTTATAATTATTGACACAGGTTTTAAATAGCAATTAACACAAAAGAGAAAAATAAAAGGAAGGAAGAAAGGAAAAACAGAAAGCTGAAGGGAGGAGAGAATGGGAGAAGCAGAGCTCAAAGCCTGGTGGTTACAGACCATGTTCCCAGTTCTACCCCAGACCTTCGTGTGGCAGGGAAAGACCACACAGGCTGTATTTTGTTTGTTTGTTTGTTTGTTTAATTAATAGATAGTTTTAAAGAGAAGTTTCAGGTTCACGGCAAAATTGAGTGCAAGCTACAGAGTTCCCATACACCCCTTCCTCCCTCTCCACCCCCACCAAGTACAACACACCGCGGTGGTACCTTAGTTACAAACGATGAACGTGCACTGACACATTGTTATCACGCAGAGTCCAGAGTTCACATGAGGGTTCACTCTTGGCGTTCTACGGGTTTTTGAAAATGTATCGCGATATGTGCCCGATGCCGTAACATTAATATACATAGTAGTTTCATTACGCTCTGCCTTCTTGTCCCTCCTTCCTCCAATCCATGGCGATTACTGATTTTTTTTTTTTTTGGTCTTCCTAGTTTTGCCTTTTCCAGAATGTTCACAGTTGGACTCATACCATCTCTCCAGGTTGTACTTCTTTGCCTTAGTAATCTGTACTGAGGTTTCCTCCACGTCTTTTCATGGCTTGAGAGTTCATCGCTTTCTAGTGCTGATTAATATTCCACTGTTTAGTTGTATCTCAGTTTCTCTGTCCACTCACCTACTGAAGGACATCTTGGTGGCTGCCGAGTTTTGGCAATCGTGATTAAGCTGCTACGGACATCCGTGTGCAGGTTTTTGTGTGGACGTAAGGTTTCAATTCATTTGGCATTTGGGTAAATACCTAGGAGCACAAACACTGGATCGTATGGTAAAGACTATGTGTAGCTTTGTAAAAAAAACTGTCAAATTGTCTTCCATGGTGGCTGAAGGAGCCACAAGTAAAATTCTGAATAAACTGCCAGCCTTCTGATCAGGCAGAAAGATGGCCCCTGCACCTGGTGTTTCCCTGATTCTGGAATGTGCACCAGCCAAGTTGTGGAATGTGACTGTCCCTGATCCTCAGATGAGGCATTAATCACACTGACTTACTGGGTGAGAAAGCATTTTTATTTCAAGTCCTTGTGCAAAAGCTCTAATCTCTTTCTTGGATTAATCTCTCTCCAGCTCCTCTGCAACATTTGCTCGTCGCGGAAGAAGTCAGGAAGGTGACAATGAAACGACTGGGGCTGGGAAAACACCATCCCAATAGACAGGTTACCCCACTGCCTGACTAACGTCTATAATTTCTCGTTACATTAAAAAAAAATGAAATAACTCTTTAGATAATTTCCTCCCAACCTGATATGTTTCAATAACCTCCTTAATAGCGAGACACACAGAGGATGTGATGTTAACAGGTACAGAGGTCAAGCTGAATCCCACCCAAGCTGCACCATGCTGGGCACCCCTCCTCTCTACCCCGGGGGGCGGGTGAGCTCACGCCCAGTGACCACAGCAGGAACGTGGCAGGGCCAGGATTCAGTGGCGCCCACTCTGTGTGAGCCAGAGCCGGGAACAGGACATCTGAGGAATTGCCTCTGACCTCAGAGACCTTTATTCACTCCTCCTTCCTGTTCTGCTTGGTAAGAGCGATGCTGCTGCTGACTGAAAATGTACAAAAAGTGCATCTTGGTTTGCAACAGAATTCACGTGGTCCAAAGCCAGGACACCATATCGGTCTCGGGGGGTCGGGGGAGGACGCTGGGGCAAGAGGAACAGACGCCGACATGCCACTTGTCTAAATACGCTTGTTACAAACCGAGCTACCAACTATTAAACGTTACGTATTTTTTCCGACCACCCTGACAAGCCTACCCTCCCCCAGCAGCATGCTCGGGCCGCCGTAACAGCACACCACAGAGTGGCTTCAACAGCAGACATTTGTTTCTCACAGTTCTGGAGACTCAAAGTCTGGGATCAAGATGCTGGCAGGCTGGTTTCTGGTGAGGCCTCTCCCCCTGGTTGCAGGCAGCAGCCTTCTCACTGTGTCCTCACCAGGCCTTTCCTCTGTGAGGCCCCCTCCTGGTGCCTCTTCATCTTCATTGCAAGGACATTGGTCCTGTGTGATTGAGCCCCGCCCTAACGACCTCACTTAGCCTTAATCAGCTCCTTGGAAGCCCTATCTCTCTACATAGTTGCACTGGGGTTACCTTCAACATACAAATTTAGGGAAACATAATTCTGTCTATAATCCTTTCCAAAAGCCGGGAATTCACGGACCCCTGAGATTCCAGTATGTGGAGCCCTGGCCCTCTCTCCTTCTCTTCCCAATCCCTCTTCACATCTCCGAGCCTTCTGGAGCCCAGCCTGGGTGTCCAGGCTCCGTCCCACTGTCCTTTGCCAACGGCCATCCGCCGAATTTGCCATCAGACACAGGTGTGCACACACCTCTTCTACATGGAAGAGGCCCAGGTAGGTCCTGGAAGGGAACTCTCAGGCCCCGGGTGGGCACGTCCCTCTGGCCCTCCAGCTCCCAACCCTGTAAGGAGAGCTATGGCTGAGGAGGGCCAGGGGAAGCCCTCTAAAGTTGGGGGCGGCAAACTTCAGCCTGCAGGCCAAATCCAGCCTGACTCCTGTTTTGTACAGCCTAGGAGCTAAACATGGTTTTAAAATTTTCAAACGCAAAAGGAAAAAAATGTAAAAAAGACTGTCAGCGTTTTGAGCCTTTTGGCAGGAACAGTTGCTCAAATTGGCAACATCTAAAATTTAGATTAAGGCAAAGCCTAAAATGTGTACTCTCTAGCCCTTAGCAGAAAAGGTTTGCTGATTCCCGCTCTAAAACACAGTCGGTCCTGTGCATCGTCGGGGATCGGAAACCAAGGAGCGGGTCTGGGCGGGGGCGGCTCACCTGCACCCGCGGAGCGTGGCTTTCTCCGCGGAGCGGCTGAGCTGACACCTGCAGCGCCTTCCTCTGGGGACCACAGATGCTGCAGGGAAAGGCTGATCAGCCCTGGGTTCAAAGCCCAGGTGTGCCTTGAATTTGAGCCATGGGAAAAATGAACGACTCTCTGCACCTTGGGTTCCTTATCTGGAAAATGGGGCTTGATGACACCAATTTTGCAGAACTGACTGAAGGATTAAACAAAGTCAGTGAGGTGCCCTGCACGCAGCAGGCATCCATGAAGGGGCAGCTAATCCACAAGGAGCTGGCCATCCACAGAGGAAGGACTGGGAGGGGGCGGAATGGGCTGGAATTGCCTCATGGACCACAATATCACAGAAGGTACCAAATGCTCCAGAGAACAGGGCTAAACTCATTAAACTCTGAGGCTATAGGAGAATGATGAGACAGCGAAAGAGCTGCGGGCAGACAATAAAACATATGAGATAATATAACCAACATAATTTCAAGAAGAGATCTGAGAAGAGATATATAATTTAAGGAAGACCCACCCCGCAACCCCACTGCTGCCAAATGCCCGGCCTTGGCTCTTTAAATATTTCTTGGAGGGAAAGTGGCTGCTTCATTTTCTCTCGCAATGCTGGACTCACTGGACCTTGACCTTACACAGAGCGAAACTGGCCTTTGATAGAAAGAAAGCCGCCTTTCGGTTTATCATTCTTTCTTTAATCAAGTGTGTTCTCTGCTCCCGCCCGCGCTGGGTGGGTGTGGGGTCTGTGGGGGCTCGGAAGCCGATCTCAGAGGAGCCACCGCTGGCCCTGATTGGCTTCTCTCTCCCTTTCTCTCCATCTCATTTCCCCCCTTTCTTTTCAGTTTGGCAAGTGCTAATTTACTGCCTGACTGCCAGGCTGTGTGCACCAAATGAGTTCTTTTCTCATTTAACTTTCAGATCCTCTTTTATTCTCTACCCACCTCTACAACCCTTTCCCAAAAGGTCAGGAAGTCTCCGGGGATGTCAATATTTTGGCACTTTGGGCTGTCTTGGGGTTCCGAGCTGATCTCCCATCAACCTTCAGACGCCCAGGGCCCACAGCACATGGCTTTCTCCAGTGGGTGAGGGCAGGCGCAGAGCCATTCTCTGCACTCCATCCCCTGCCATCAGCCTCTCCCCAGCAGTGGCCGGGGGATCGCCCATCCAATTCCTGCCTTCAGAGTCCCTGACCCTTCAATGCCACAGCCTTCAGCTCGGTTCCGCTGTAACATCTCCTCTGCCACCGTCACACCCAGGAAGGCAGTGTGCAGTACCCGTTCATCCCAGGTACAGCCTGTGCCAGACCCTGGGGTAGGGGCCCATCAGTGAACAAAAGACAAAGATTCTGCCACGTGGGAGGGACAGATAAGAAAGAAGTAAATACTTGAGTACATGACGTGAGCCACGGAAGGAGGCCCGGGACAGGGGGTCAGGAGTGCTGGGGTGGGGGCTGAGGTTTGCAGTTTTAAATAGGGCTGCCAAGAAAGGTGACCTCCCTGAGGTGACATCTGAGCTAAGGCTTCAAGGAGGTGGAGGAGGGAGCACGCTGACACCCAGGGGAGGACATCCCATGTTGAGGGGATGAGAAGAGCAAAGGCCCCGAGGATGGAGCGAGTGTGGCAAGTTTCAGCGGGCAGTGGGAGGGGTGCGGAGTGGCGGGTAGAGAAGCCAGGGCAGCTGGTCTCGGGAGATGGGGGTGGGGGAGGTGAGGTCAGGGGAGGAGAGGAGGCCAGACCCCAAAGGGTCTCAGGCCACTGGGAAGACCTCAGCTTCTCCAGGATGCCTCATTCAGAAATAAACCCCCTCCCCAGCCCCAATGCCAATGCCCTACCCTCTCTCACCCTCATCCACCCCCACCCCCAGACAAAATATATCACCTCTTTAGGACTTCAGTCCTCCCATTCTGATGGACACCCGGCCCCCTTCCCGCCTCACCCACGAGTCCCGCTACCTGGTCAGTCAAGTCCAGGAGACTCTCTGAGGCGTCTAGCCTCACCCGGAGAGGCCACAGCCCTGAGCAACCCCTGTTCTCCTTGCTCCAGCATCTTACCCCCAGGTCCGCACCCCGCATCTCACTCTCTGAAGATGCAGGCCAGCCAGTAAGGATGACTGCAGCTCTCCTGCCACCCTGACCTCCCTGGCCCCCTGCACCTGAGGAGGAAGGGTCTCCCTGCTTCCATCCCTTCCTGGCATGCAGTATACTCATTCATTCATTCATTCATTCATTCATTTTCTCTCTGAGCATTTTCCCTTCAGCCTAGAAATATTGTCAGGTTTCTGCAGCTTAAATTCAGCTTCCCTCCTCTTGCCCTCTCTGAGTGACTGCTCACATCCCCCCTCCCACTGACCACAGAATCCCTCAGCCTGGCTGCTGAAGCTTGCACTTAACTCCGTGCTGTATGGCTTCTGCTCCGTGGTTACTGACACTGCTCTCAGGGACCACTGGCGCCTTGTGGTCAGATCCACTCCCTCACCTCCTTGTACTCCGCAGCCCCGCCACCTTCAAAGTCATGAACACTTACCTTCCTGGGTATCCAAGACTCTACAGCTCCCTGCACGGAGCTCTCCTCCCTCTCTGGACATCCCTTGGTCTTCTCTTTTTCCTCCCATCCTTAATATGTGACTCCCCCTCACAGGTGACCCATGACCCTTTCCAGGAAAGAGGTCACAGCTGACGGCCCACTGGCTGAATCTCATCTGCCTGCATTTCTCTCAATATATACTAGAGCCAACTTTGAACAATTAGGCACATTTTACATAAAAACGCAGACTTCTGGCTGCTGTCAAGGGCAACACTAGGCTGGCATTCCCACAGGGCTGGGAGGAGAGACCAGGACCCCCTGGGAGAGGTTCCCAGTTCTCTGGACTCATCCAGCCCCCAACACCGGATGACGAGTTTGCACATCTGTTTATGGCCAGCTGGCAGCGGGGGCGGCAAGCTCGCCTGCAAACTTCTCCCCCTGTGATTTTAGCCCTGGTGGAGTGCCATCTGTCACCGCCAAGGGGAATACTGTCTCATCCCCCTCTCTAAACTCATGTCTCTCCTGGGCCGCCATGGCCCACTTCTAACTGCCTCCAGCCCCAGCCCCTCCCCTTAGGCCCCCCTTTCCTGCTGAGCATGCCTGGACACTTGGTAGGCACTTGGTGGACGCCTGACTGACTGATGTCACCTGAGGGAGAGGGGCTTAAGAGTTGCTGGCTCGCCCTGGCTTCTGAGTGATCTGGCCAGTAATAGCAGCTAAAAATCCAATCCTCACTCACTGCATCAGAGATGAAAGGATCTGATCGTGACTCAGACCCCTGATTCCAGTTCAGATGCATGCATGTCCATTTTCTCCTAGAAGACGTTAAAGAAAAAATGGTCTATAACATCTCAGTGCTCATTTTTAACTGCTCCTTCACTCAAGGAGTTTTCTCATATCTCTGGAGATGATGCAATATGTGGAAAGAATACATAAAGTCTGTGGTCAGGATGTCTCGGGTCCAAATTCCACCTCTGCCTCTTACCAGCTGCGGGGTGTAGAGCAAATCTTGTAACCTCTGCTCGTGTATAGAGTGTGACAGAAGACGAGTTCAGAGGGCTTGGTACAGAGTAGACAGTCCCTACGTGATGGGTGACACCCTCCACCTGTGGTCTAATGTGACCCCTGCCGGAATCAGGCTGCCAGCGAGGATTCTACACCGTCCACTTTCAAAGAGCATCACTCCCGCTGCGGCAGGAGGGCTGGCAGAGGGCAAACACTTTCGCTGCTGCTCCCCCCTCTCCCAGGCAACAGTGGGCAACGCTTATATTCAGAGTCTGCTTCTTGGCTGCCGGGAGATACTTGACTGGTGATTGGATCTCGCCCGCCCAAAATAACTGACTTTCAGGTGGGGGATTAAATCCAGATGAAGCTTTTGTTCGGCTTTCTCAAGGACTCTCACTGACCTCGAACGATTCTTTCTATGTCAAAGCAAAAAGTCCCCTTCATGTCAGCTTCAGGAATTAGTTTCTGATTAGAGCCCCTTTCGTGGGCGTCCACCTCAACTCCAAACTCGCGTGTTAGTGACAAGTTCCGCCTTGGCTCATCTTCACCGGTTAAGGAGAGGCTGCAGCATTAATCCATTTCAAGGTTTTTGAACAAACAGCCATAAAGATTCAAGCTTCCACTCTGCCTATTAAGGAAAATGCCATCTGAGATAATTATTTTGCCTTGGCCTGACAGGAAGATTTACACAGACGATAGGATTATTTCAACCTCTGAGCAAATTCAGAAACTCTGAACCTGGGTGGTCTTTCTCTGCATCGCAATTATTCCTCTGGTGAAATCTGCCACATTCCTGGACCTTAAGAAGAAAATGCTTGCAAAACGCGAGACAATCTAAGTTATTATCGAAGTTATTATCGATTGAGTTCCCAAAGGAGTGTAGCCGATTTTTCAACGAAAGTCAACTGGGATCTAAATATAGATTTTGGTTTTGGTTCCTGTTTGTGTCGCCTCTTCTAAACTGCAAGCACTTCCAGGGCAAGGCTCCGGTGTGATCTGTTTCCATACCCCACGCAGAGCCACGCTTGGCACAGCAAGTGTGCAGAATGCTCTCTGAATGCGTGAGTTGCTAAGAGCTTGCGCAGTTTAGTGTAGCGGGCAGTGCAAAGGTCTGGAGACAGCCTGAGCCTGGGGTTGAAGCCCAGTTCTGGCATTTTTCAGTTACGTGGCCTTAGACCATTACTCACTGCCTCAGGCACGTCATCTGAAACGCGAGCCCGATGTCACGTTCCTCTATGGGGTTTGTTACAAGGATTAACAGAAGAAAGTCCACAGGTGCCTGGCACGTAGCGGATACCCGATACGTGGAGGGCATGCCCTGTATTACTGCTTGCACAGAGGATATAAGGAGAGGGATGAAGGCTTGCGGAAACTGAGGGGAGTCAGAACCAAAACATGTTATCCCGTATGTATTAAGAGGCCCAGAGCTGATTTTCCACAAATCCCTCTCTGACGGCCTGTTCCCTGAATCCCCTTTTCTGATTGCGTGTTTCCAGCATCCCTCCCTTTGACAGACATTCGCAGGATCCTTCTCTCTGATGGTCTTCCTAACATCCCTCTTTCTGAAGGATGTTCCCAGAATTCCACTGACTATGTGTTCCCAGCATCCCTTCCACTGAAAGTGTTCCCAGCATCCCTCTCTCTGACAGGTGTTCCCAGCATCCCTCTCTCTGACAGGTGTTCCCAGCATCCCTCTCTCTGACTATGTGTTCCCAGTATCCTCCTCTCTGACAAGTGTTCCCAGCCTCCCTCCGACAGCAGGTCCTCAGGCTCCTGATGTGACATGGCCAGCCCCATACAGGTGCAATCTTCTAAATAACAATCAACTTCTCAGTTCCAAGCGTCTTTTGCAGGCCAACCTAGCCTCTGCTGTCCCCAAACAAAATGACCAGGAAGAGAGCAATGGCCAGAATCTTCTAGGAGAGGCTTCTAGAAGGCTGCAAGAGGTTCCCAATCCAATGTGGCAAGTGAGTCACGTGAACTATAACAGCGGCAGGACCAACCTGCCTTTCGACAGACAATACTCCAAGTTACAGCCAAACGCCATATGAGGTAGACACTATTATGGCCATTTTACAGGCGGAGGAAGCGAAGGCACAGGATTTAAGCAGCGTGACCAAGTGGTAGGAGCGGTGCTCAGCAATCACGACTGCAGTTCTGGAAAGTGCCCAGCGGTGGGGGGGGGGGGGGGGGAGAACAATCTCAAAAGATTACATACCGTATGACTCAGTCATAGATCACTCTTGAAATGACAGCATTTTAGAATGGAAAACAGACCAGTGGCTGCCAGGTGTCAGGGATGGGGGGCAGGAGGGAGGCGGGGGTGGCTGTAAAAGTGCAGCAGGAGGGGTTGCTGCAGGGATGGAGCCGTACTGCCTCTCGACTTGGCGGGGGAGATGTGAACCTACACGTGTGGTCAAGTTGCACAGAACGAAAGAAACATACACACAAATGAGTTTAAGTTAAGAAGAAAAAAGGCCCAGAGTTACCAAGACATGTTAGAAGCATGTTCAGGTGTACTTGGTGGAGGAAAGGGGGGAGGTTATCACGTACTGTAGTTAGAGAGAAGGCCGCCGTGAGTGTGGCAGGCTGAATAATGCCCCCTCCGCCAAAGACAGGCACATCCGAACCCCCAGAATCTGTAAAAGGAACTCTTCAGACGTGGTTCAGTTAAAGACCTTGAGATGGGGAGATAGGTCTCGATTATCTGGGTGAATCCCATGTAGTCACAACCCTCCTTATGAGCAGGAGGCTGGAGGGTAAGGGTTAGAAAAGGCAGGGAGAGAGATTATAAGATGCTATGCTTCTGGCACAGAAGACAGAAGACGGCACCATGAGTCAGGGTCTGTAGACAATCCCCAGAGGCTGGAAAAGGCAGAGATTCTCCCCAGAGCTGCTGAAGGGAGTGCAGCCCTCTGCCAACATTGACATTAACCCTAGGAGACTGATTTTGGATTTCTGACTTCAGAACCATAAGATAATAAATTTGTATTGTTTTAAGCCACTAGGTTTACGGTTGTTAGGGCAGCAATACGAAATTAATAGTGAGGAGCCTTGAAAAAAAGAAACGGCAGCAAACTTCAGTTATTTGTAAAATTTCACTTACGTGAAATGCTGTCATCTCTGGGGATATCAGATGGCTGCGGTGTTACTGAACATGGGACACTATGTGTTTGATCAGCAGAGACCTGGTCTTAATGGAGATGAAGTTCAAAGCCACTTTATTCCTAAAACTGCTGCCATTCCCTGCCAGCGAGCTTCTACAGCATCTGGTGGGTGTTCAACAAAGCTGGTACAGCTTATAATCACAGCCTGTTTAATACCTGTCAGCCAGTAGAAGGCTTCACAATACATACTGCACCCAGAGATTGTATTTTGTACTGTAGCAACTCTCTAGCCTTCATGTTTGAAAAATATGACTATTTAATCTCATGTTATGCCAGGAGATACTAATGTGTGAGTTCTCAGGGGGCAAAACCCCCAATAGATTATGTATCCAAGATAACATGTCATCTTTGACCATGTAATTCAGAATTAAAGTTTCTAAGTAAGCGTTCTAAGCCTCTGTTTCCACACTTTCTAAGAATATAATAAGCCAAAAAAAGCCCTTAACAAAGGAATGAAAATTAGCTTCGCTTTTGGAATACTGCTTATGACTGAGGGTTTAGCAGGTACAAAACACTGTATTATGCACGTGAGTCCTCACAGCAACTCTACAAGGAGGAGAGTATTGTCCCTGACTTGCCACTGTAGAAACGGAAGTTCAGAGAGGTTAAGTAACTTGCCTGAGTTCCCACAGCCTGTAAATAATACAGTCAGGATTGAAGCCGACCTTTGTCTGATTTCCAAGCTCATGTCTTTTGGACTATTGCTACTACCTCAGAGATAAATGCATGAGGCAGTAGGTTGAATAAATCATGTAAAGCCACCCACAGCCAAGAGGAGAGCTCTGCAAATAGCTCAAGGTTGGTCTAACTTGGAGTCCATCACCCTCCGCCACGATGGAACTCAGTGGGGAAGAGACGCTATTATCCGCAGGGCTGTGTGCGGACAGAAAGTTGGCTACACGGTGACCCAGGGTTATAACCCACCCAATCACTGGCATGCAGGGAGCTCCGTGAAATAGGCAGAAAATTGCTCAATACGTGTTATAAGAAGGACGAAGCAGCATGGTTGCTCCTGTAAACTCACAAATCCTGGAGCCACTCTGCTTAGAGCCACACGGACATGCTCTTCCTAGCTTAGACACCACGATCAACTCCTGTGTGCTGCTTAGATCACTGACCACTCTGATTGCAGAGAAAACAAACTTAGGTGACCAAGGGGGAAATGGGGGGATAAATTAGGAGTTTGGGATGAGCAGATACGTACTACTATATATAAAACAGATAAACCAAAGGATAGCACAGGGAACTCTATTCAGTATCTCGCAATAACCTGAAATGGAAAAGAATCTGTGAAAGAATCTACATAGATGCATGTATGTATGTCTGAATCACTTTGCTGTACACCTGAAACTTATACAACATTGCAAAGCAGCTAAACACCAATAAAAATAAACAATAACAGAACAAACAAAATCACTTTGATTTTGCTAAAAAGCCATCATTGGAACCACCTTCTGACCCACTGTTTCCACGCAGAGTACCCTCACAAGCAAGACCCCTGCTTCCCCGCCCCACAGTGGTCCTGAAATTGGTTTGCCCATGTAAGACATACAGTTGCTCTAGCAACAACCTTGCACACACGTAACAAAAATGAAAGTTGCATGGAATAAGAGACATCCTTCCTACACGCAAGGAGCTCTCATGCTTTCTTTTCCTATATCTGCTCCACACACATCAACGGAGTGACTCACGGATGACCCTATATCCCACAAGAGAGTCGTGTCTGTAGTTTGAAAGCACTGAAACAAAGGAGAATCGGGGTCCTACCTCTGGGGCGATATAATCTGGAGTCCCACAGAAGGTCCTGGTCGTGACCCCATCCATCATGTGTTCCTTGCACATCCCAAAATCAGCAATCTTGATGTGTCCTTCCGAGTCCAGCATGACGTTATCTAACTTCAGGTCCCTGCACGAGAGCGGGAGCGCGTCAGTGTCCTTCCCACAACAGGACATGGTTTGCTCTGCAGCCGGCGAGGTGGAGGCGCATCTGAGCGGCTGCCGTCTCAGTGGCACATTAGCTACAGGTCCCAGGAGCGTGGGGACTGGGAATTAGTATTTACTTCTTTTTCAATCTCTAGAGCCTAACTTGTGCTTAGCATACAGTAGGTACTTAAAAAATGCAGACTGAATGAATGACTAAATGACCGAACTGGTGATTCCCAGCCTGGGCTGGGCAGGTGAATCACTAGAGATTCCAATTTAGAGGGTCTGAGGAGATCCCAGTCGTTCAGTTTATCAGGATCCCAGACACAGAGAGGCTCAGACACACAACCAGGTTTGCAAAATCCCGGGCTTAGAACATCCTTATTGGGTCATATGTGTTCTTTCCATCCTGCCCGGTGCTGTATGGCCTTTTAATTACTTCTCAGTTACCACTGAAGACATTCTCCCTTCACTGGTGCCAGACTTTCACTGTAACTCACGACTGGAGGAATTTAATTCAGTCATTTCCTCTTGCCTCTCCCCTGCTCCCCGTGTTCTTCTGCTGAGCATCTACAACAGAAATTCAGTTTTCCATTGGTCCCTGACCTCTGTGCCAAATAAAAGGCAGAGGAACACACTGGCGGGGGAGAGAGAAGCATGTTTTCTTGGGGAAAGCAGAAACAAGATATAAAATCTTTTGAGGTCCGGAAATCACAAGGTGGTTCGGATTTGCCTGGAGGCTGCAGAGAATGGTGGGTCCCAGCAGGTCTCTGTGGCTTCGGGGGTTATCAATTCCGTGTTTTAAGTCCTCATCACAGAACCACAAGCCCACAGAGGTCCAGAGGTCCAGCACAACTCTCAACCGTGCTGCGGGCAGCCGAGCTTTGATACGCACCTGTAAATGATTCCTCTCTTGTGAAGAAAGAACAGCCCGATGGAAATCTCTGCTGCGTAGAATCTGCAAGAGAAAATGCTTGTCAGGTCTCTGGCTTGCTTCCTCCGGACTCCGGGACACTTTTTACCCTCAAGATCAGGCGCTGAAAATGTACAGGAATGGAAGAGCCAGGACTGTCAGAGAACGCACCGCCCTACACACGTCTTCCAACTCTGCCATTTTGTGACTCCAACTTCCCCAAGGAATGATACAGCTAATCAAACCAATGAAGCAGCATTACTACCTGTCCGCAAACAAGTGCTTCTTGTCTAGGGGTGGGTGGGCAGGTAATTCACTGCCTAAGAGAAATTTTGAATACGATCTTTTAAAGGGTGGCTGTCTGCTAGGAGATTCTGTCAGGACTACGGTAGATTGGAGCAGATTTCCACTTTCCTATTCATGGACAGAACACATTAGTGTTTGAAAATACAGTTATGCCCTGGCAGACAAAGGATGGGGTGTGATGAACTCTGCAGCTAGTTTATTCATCCAGCTAGTGCTGGGAGAAGCGGGACACACACCGTGATTCCTACCTGAGTGCACCCTTTGAAATAATTCATAATAAAAAAGCAGTTACTTACTGCCGTCACTTCCAAATTGCTAATAGGTTAATATCTGAAGTTCTAAACAAATGTTGAAGGATGTTTTAAAATGTGCATAGTGTTTAGGAGCCTTTGAAGTTGAGAAGCCACAGAAGGTACCTGTGCAAACATCACACCCAGGAGCCTTAAACACGTGTGTTTACAGCAGCAGAGAAAGAACCCATAATGCTAAGGACTGAACTCTTAATGGGGTGGGGGCGGGGGCTCTGAGGACTGACAGGAGAGGGAGGGGGTGGAGGGGGGAGAAAAGAGGTGACTGTCGCATGATTTTTCATGCTTTTCTATATTTTTAAAATAAAAAGCTTTCTGGCAACACAAATACGATGAAATAGTTCTAAACGAGACGCCTGTCTGCTATGTCGCAATGGAAGGTGGCTGTTCTGCTATTTGCTCTTGACAGCTCTGTGTTATCAAGTTTCTTTTACAATCCGAGCCTTTTCATGCTTTGTAACTAACAACATGAGAGAGGGGAAAAGGGCAGGCATTTCGGAAAATTGAGGAATAAAAATAAAAACGGAATTCCCCTCCCCTCCTTCACGTGCTTTAAACTTGCCCAGCAAGAATTCCCTATTCTGCTTCAGTGAGTCTTCCCGGGGCAGATGATCCCACACACGCCAAAAGTGCTTCAGATTTATCTTTTAGACTGGACATGGGCCAGAATCCGATTAACATTTGCTAACTTGATTAATCAGGGTACACGCCCACTATGCATCCTCATTGAGGGGAATAAAAGGAATAAAACAGCTGTTTGTTTAGATTTACTTCTGTTGAGTTTCCCGTGACTTCCTGGCCCCTGAAAAATGGGATGATTTTTCAGGTATCGAAGTCCCTCCTCTGGACAGATGACTCTCCGTCTCTCTCCTGTGCTGCTGACTCCTGCATCCCAGCATCCAAGATGTGTCTCACTGAGACCTTCCCAACTGAGCTTGTGATTTTGCCTCCAAACCACCTCCACCTTGATGGCTGCCCCCTCCCAAACCTGAAAATGGGCATCACCTAAAGAGGTTCCTTTCTCCTTACCTCCAGTTACCAACTTCTGGTTTTCTTCCTCAAGAATGTTTCTCCAAGACACTTGCTACTCTTTGGCTCCAAGATCAAGCCTTGATCACAGCTCCATTCTTTCTCCTCTACACAGACTTTCAATAACCCCCTTGCACCAGCCCCCATCCTCCCTCCCACCCTCTGTCTCCTCTTGGCCAGAGGGCTCTGTGAAAACTTAACCTGACGCTGCCAGCTCCACTGAAGCCCCTTCCAGCCTCTCCGGTTCCGCATCCAGGCCCTCCACAAGGCTCGTCACCCAGAGCCCCTTTAGTTGTTCAGTGAGTGAATGACTCAATGGGGATGGAATCGGGCAGCAAGGGGATATAGACACCTGCATCTCCAATTTACTGGAAGCAGAATAAACCTCTTCTCAGGAAACGCTGAGATGGACCCTGTCAATCAACCTGCCCCCACCCCTGCCACCGGGAGGTGACAGTGCTTCATCCCAAACTGGACAGAACCCCCTCTTCCAGGCTTCCCCCAGCAGAAGTATCAGGTTGGGAGTCCTGCGTTGTCTAAACTAAGCGACTTAAAAAATTACTCACACTGCTTGTGGTTCCTTAAACTTTCCCACTTGCTGGATGTGGTACATGAGGTCCCCGCCGTTGACATACTCCATGACGAAGTACAGCCGGTCCTGAAGGCCAAGGGGAGACACGTGAGTCAGGCTCCTCCAGCCGCAGGGCTGGGCTTTGCCTTCTTGTTAGTAAGGTGCCGGCCGCTCCGGCAGGTCTGCTCGGTGTGGCCCTCCACAACCCCCCACCCCAATAAAGAACAAGCAGTAAGCCCTATTGCACGAGGGCCTTGGGAAGCCTGAGATTACAGCTCTCTGCCAACGTGTCTGCCCCTCTGGTTATGTATGCTGCCTATTACAGGAACGGCCTCCAGCGTTCTTCCCTTTTCTCCTATTCACAGGACACATTTCTAGGTCAGGGACGGAGTGAAGAATCCACAAGGGCCAATTATTTCATATTAACTAGCGTGTCTGATCCGCAGTGTCTCAGAGCAATGTAGTAGTAATGTATAGTAATAGGTTTGCCTGGATGCTTCTGAGAACAAATCTCATGAGTTAGCTTGGGCTTATAAACGACTGATGCTCAGTATTTACCGAGGGGGATGGGACTATACCTGGAGAGGTTGATCCAATGTTCTTCTGCATCCATATTATGCCCAAATATTGCTTCTGATTCTCTCTGTTGCTGATACGCTAAATGTTGGCCCCATGAAGAGCCGACATCACAGAATGAGAAAAATCTGCACATTCATGAGGACACTATGCTGGGACAGATGGGGAGACTGAGGGGGTTTAACAGGGAAATGACTAACAGCACAGCAAAAGGTAAAAGCTGACCTCTGCTCTCTTCCAGAAAACATCACCATTTCACAGAGGTTATTAAACATTAAAGTAGTGCACAGGGAGAGAAAAAAAAATGATGGAGCTGGAGCTAACAGCCAGGAAACAGCTCTGGAAGCTTCAGTCTCTCACTTTCCTGTTAGGAACTTCAATTTTAATTTTATTCTCTGCTTTGTAGCTTTCCAGAGCTTAATCAGGGTAACCAGGGTTACCGGATCTGGGCTGGGATTTTTTTCCCCTCTTCTTTGCATATTGCTCTCCTCTCCGAGATGCTACTTGGGAGCTGCTGGGAGCTGCGAGCTGACGGGCCGCCAGCGCCAGGCTGACACGCAGTGGCGGCGCCTGGCTCTGCAGCCCCGCCGCCCACCCTGAGACTCCACATTGCCGCCCTGCCATTTGGAGATTCTAAAGTTCCAAAGCATTGAGGGGCGCCTCTGGAGAGATTTTAAAGGGAGACGTAAAAATAGAAAGTCAATCTCTGGCCAACGAAAGTTGAAAGCAATGATGATCGTAACAATGACAGCTACTGATGACTGAGTCCTTAAAAAGGGCAGCCCGCTGAGGAGGGGAACGCCTGTCTCTGGGAACGTCTCCCTCTGGTCTAAGTGTTTATATTTCTTGTAGGTTACCTGCACGCACCACGCCAGGACCCTGGCCCTGGCCTTGGTCCCATAATCGGCTGATTAACGCTTTGCACATTTTTTTCTCCCCTATTTAGCTGAACTAGATGACAAGGCTCAGTAAACTTTTTCTGCAAAGGGCCAGACAGTAAATATTTGAGGGCTTCATGTGTGTATCTTGCAACCACTCAAGTCTGCCTTTGCAGCCTGAAAACAGCGGATGCCAGGTCAGTGAAGGAGCAGGGCTGCGCCCCAGGAAAACTACTGATGGACCCTGAAATCAGAATTTCATCTAATTTTCGCGTCACAAATAGCATTCTTTTTTTTTTTAACCTTTCTTGGAGCTCATAGACCATATAAAACAGGGAAGACTGCCAACCCTTGCTGTGTGCAATGAACAAGAACATACTCTTTAATGACATAGAGTCCCCAAACCACCCAGTGCGGTGGACCAACGGTCTTAAAAAGCCAGGACCGTGAGTTATGGTTTAGTATCTCTAAGTCTTAAAAACGGGTTATGTCTTTTCAACCTTCCTCATGGGAGGAAGGTGGACTCAGACCCTGAGGACGCTTTGGTTAGGGGCAGCTTCGAGGGCACGCTGAGTGCTGGGGCACAGATATGCACCCCCAGGTTCCTCACCACTGTCTGGAAGCAGGAGTGTAGCTGCGTCAGGAACGGGGGCTTGTCAAGCAGGGCCAGAACTCGCTTCTCCACCATGGTGCACTCCACGTCGTCATCCTGAATCACCACGTCCTTCTTCAGGATTTTGATGGCGTACAGTTCTTCTGTCCCCTTCCTGTCCGCCAGCATCACCTGAGAACACATGAAGGGCAACCTGAAAACTCGGCACAGTCATCTGGGACTGGGGATGGGAAGGAGAACCAGGTCACATGACAGTTCAGATTTGTAAATGTGTGATGTGAGAATATCAGTAAAGTTCCGCTTCATGTGCCGATCTTGAAATACTGCACATCACTGCCAACAAAATCCCACCCGCCTCGCTGTGTAATTTCTACGCTCTCAAGATGTGGACACTGTAGGCTGTTGCCACACGATGGCGCTATTGTGGCTGCTGAAAGGAATATGCAACGTTATCTGGATTAGTCTTGAATTATGCACATACTTCAGGAGCATCCTCTGAGCAAAAACGTGACTGACCTATATAAGCTGGTTCACAAGTTAGGAACCAAATCAAAAAAAAAAAAGGCAGGATCAGAATCAGTTCCTGGATCTATCATGAGATGTGGGACCAGAGAAGCCAACGTCGACATACAGGCTGATCGCTGTAGAAACCCACTTTGGTTTCTATTTTATTAATTTTTTTTGGAGGGGAGGGGGGATTAGGTTTTTATTTATTTATTTTAATGGAGGTACTGGGGATTGAACCCAGGACCTTGTGCATGCTAAGCACACACTCTACCACTGAGCTATACCCTCCCCCATCAGTATCTCTTAATTACTGCAATCACTTACTACAAGTGAATATATAAGTTTTAGTTGCGAAAATTATTCATTGAACTAACATTCTGGAGCACCCGCAATGTTCTGAACCCTGAAATGGGGACACACAGTGAGCCTTCTGTAACTTTTTTGGATACAGTTGTTTTTAATGACAGGAGGTAGGAAACAACTGAGATATTTGTACAGGGTGCAGGAACACCCAAAGGGCTGCTCTGGAACCCTCAGGAAGAGCAGGAATGATCCCAACATTGTCTGCAAAAGCCAGGCCACTTACCTTCCCAAAACTGCCCTTCCCCAGCACCATGAGGAAATTGAAGTCTGTGAGTTTCACTCTGTCAAGGTTGTTGGAAGGCGGTCGCCTGTCTTCAGAAGGACTGATGACTTTGTTACCAGCAGGGCCAAGCTTGGCTTTCTAAACAAAAAGCATACAAGTGAAAACAATCAGCCATTTCTCCCCAGGTAAAAAGTGACAGAAAACGTGACTCAGCTCGATGCCGCCTGGAAGGCGCGAGGTGGAATGCGGTGAGAAAAGGAATCTGAGGGTGATGAAATCTCTATTCACACTCACTCTAAGGGCAACATTAGCAAAGTTGCAAAAAATTGCCCTTACCTCTCACCAGACCCCTCTTTTTATAATGTGACCAAGAATCAAGTCATGGGACTCTGCCAAGGGCAGGCTGACTCTCATCCTGGGATGTAAAAGTTAACTTCTTGGGGGAAATGGGGCTTTGCAACAGTTAACGTGATACAAGAAATAAACCGTGTACTGATGCTCTTCTTGTTTGTAGATTTTCCAATTGAAGATTAATTCACATAAAGGACACTTGTACCCATGCAAACAGGGAGAGGAGTGTCCTCTGGAGAGGCACCGCTTAAGTGTCGCCCAGAGAGACAGGCTGTGGGAAGAATGTATTGCTACTTTAAGAGGCACAGTAAGAAAAACAGACTTTTTTTTTTTTGTCAAGAGTTGAACTCATGACAGAATATGAAAATGAATACATGATTGTATATCCATGACTGGGACATTGTGCTGTACACCAGAAATGGACACATTGTAACTCACTGTACTTTAACTAAAAAAAAAAAGGCACAAAGAGATTAATTAACTTTATTTGATCAGGACCTTCATAACAATGTCTGAAAAAGACTCAGATGTAATGGACCCGTTGCTTGGAGGTGCTGGAAACAGCTGAGGAGCATTTCCACCCGCGTGAAGCTGCAATTTGGGCCGCCACCATACACTGGCTTCCCTCCATGGTGCCGTGGTCCTGCTCATGTGGCATTGCCAAGCTGTCCCTGTGCCTTCCTCCTCTGACACTTCAAATCCACAGTGTGGGAGGGAACCTGGACGTTTGGACTTTCTCATGTAATCAGTACTCCTTCTCTCAAGCCGTCACTGGTCAGGCTGGGGCAGCCACAGGGAAGCGCAGAGAGGTAGGTCGGCCACACAGTGACCCTCCCCAGAGGCCACGCCCGCCTGGCTAGTCCAGCCGGCAAGCCGAAACCAGGCCCTGGGAAGAGCTTCTCTGCAGGGACACTCCTCTGATGTGAGGACCTGCCGGCCCCAGACCCGGCTGGGATCTCTGACTTCAGAGCAGCACTGACCCTCTACACTGACCATTTCTTCCTCTGAGCTTTTTGATGGACTGTTTGGCAACTGGCCTCCCAGCAGGACAAACAGACCTGCCCTTCCCGGCTCGCATGCCGTTGACAGAACTCCGGTCGTCATGAATGTAATTCAGACTTCATCAGGAGTGCAAACAATAATCGATGTACGTCCAGGGATAAAGCTGAGGCTGAGAGCCTGAGGACAGAGCTTTCAGCAAACCCACGGAGGCATCAGAATGAGTGCGCTGACATCCTTCACTTACAGCAACGCACACACAACCTGGCCCAGCCAGATGCCCTGCCAGGGGCAGGGAGCAAACGGGAATCCCAACCACAGAGACTGAAAAGCTGGATGTCTCCTGAAGCTTGAGATTCAGGGGAGCGAGGACATCATGTGGGGCTGCAGATGTGAGGGTATCAGCCCTCTGGTAATCCTTGCTGATAACGATGAAGCTCAAATCTTGAGTTCGATCTCTCTCGTCCCGAACAGCCACATAAATAAAGCTGATGAAGGGTCAGCTCTGAGCAGCAGCTGATGGGACAGAGATGCGAGGACTGCAGAGATGCCACCCTCCCGAGAAGCCCCCCTGCACCCGCCACAGGTGGGATGCCCTCTCAGCCTTGACGACGTTTGTTTTCTTCTTTAGAGAGCGGCGGCCCAGAGCTCGAGGCTTGAATCTCAACCTCATCACCCTGTGTGTGTGGCCGTGGACAAGCCCCTTAACCACGCCAAGCCTCTGGTCCACAATCTGCAAGATGAGATGATTCTGCCGGCCTCTCCACCGGGCTCTCGGGAGGAGCAGATGCGAGAATGTCTGCCACAGTAACTGGTACCCAGCAAGGGCTCAGTGCCTGGCACCTCATTTTTCTTCCTATTCACCCCCACTTTCTCAGGAGGGCCTAGTGGAGGCAGCCCTGGCACAGAGTCTTTGCTCAGCCCACAACTATGCCTGGACTCACGGGTCCTCATGTGGGAGTTTAGAATATGGTATCGTTTATTATACAAATATCTGTGCGTCCATCACACCCCAGACATGGGGCCAGCTCCTGGGGAAGCCAGGTCAATAAATAGCCTCTCCTCCGAAGAACCTGCAGTGCAAAGGTACCTCGATCTACATCCCTGCTACTCAAAGTGTGGTCCATGGACCAGCTGTATCAGCATCACCCGGTGGCTTGTCAGAAAGGCAGACTCAGCCCCCATTCCAGATCTACCAAATCAGAACATGCTTTTTTAACAAGACCGTCAAGTGATTCCCGCACACGCTTAAAGTTTGAAACGTGCTAGTCTGAGACAATTAAGACTGCTTCTCCCTTAGATTCAATGGTCCCAAGACTGTTTCCACCTTCAGCAACTTTCAGTGATCGTATAAACCGATGGCAACTCTGGTAAGAGCCCTGGACTTGGAGCCTAAAGAGCTTGGATCAAATCATGGCCTTATCCACGTTTGCTGTGTGACTCTGGGCAGATTACACTGCCTCTCTGAGTCTCGGGTTCCTCATGTGTAATATGGTGATGACAGGACCTCTGCATCCCTGGGCGACACTGAAGATGAAATGAGGACTCCTTTTTGAAAGCTGCCACCCATCCCAGCACCTCACAGCACACCCTTCACCTTGGTCCTCTTTCCTTTGCCCCAGGAAGGAGACATTGTGCTTCCCTCGGGCCCCCGGCACACACTTGCTCCCCGACTGCAGTCTCAGCTCCAACTGCTCACCCCGATTTCTAGAGAATCCTCTGCAGCCCCCTAAGAGGCTGGGTTAGGGCTAGCTAGTGCGAAAAAAGATCTCGACTTCTTAAAATGGCACAGAAAGCCTGTAAAGAGGAAACAACTGGAAACGATGACACAGTGTTGCAAACTAAAGGGACTTTAAATACTGAAGTCTTAACACGGCTTTTTTTTTTTTTTTCTCAGACTAGAACACAGCATGGGTTACTGGCTATGATTAAACAACTCAGAATCCAGGCTCCTTAGGTTCCTTGAAGGGTGGCAGATGAGCACGAGGCCAAGTCTGGTGCTAAGTGATGACCAGGGCGTGAGAGCGGGCACTGCCTTCCTGTCGGAAAAGTTACTAGTAACCAGCACGTCTCTCATTTCACACAACAGATGTATTCTTGAAAAGCCCTAACAGTTTGCCACCGCTGAAGGAGTTCACGGCATTTCTACAAAGCAAATCACACAAAGTGAGCTCGACTGTTGCAAATCCAAATTCCTTCTCAAAGGTTGGCGACGAACTATGTCCCGGATGCCTGTGTCTGCGGTGTCTGCGTGGACTGTCGGGGGGCTCTCCACATTCAGCTCCCTGTTGGGGACCAGGGGTTTCAAATTAAAGTCGAGAGAAGGGTGTACCAAATCGTGACGCTGTGTACCTATGAAGGGATGGGAATTTCGGGAGGCATTCATTTTCCACTAGGCTGGACCACTTGCAACTCTGAGCTGCATTCTGACCTGCAGTAGTAGCTATTCCAAACGGCTTAGCCTAGCACCATAGATCTTCTGCAACGTTTGAATTCTGTGTAATTATTACACATACTGGTATTGGTACGTGGGAAAATGGACGATAAAAATACGAGGAAGCGTATAGTCCTAAACTGCCCGCCTCTAACACAACAGCACCCCGCCTAGCAATTCTTCTAAGAGGTGCTGGCTTATCTTCAGAAGGAATCCAAGCCCAAAGATCCTCCTACACTAAGAATGTAGAGTCTCAGACATAATTCGGAGGCTCCCAGTGGGTCTGTCCTGCAACCACGGGACCTTTGGGTAACCCTCTGAAGTGAGCTTTAATGTTTAATTATATTCCATTGCAGATGTGTCCATCTGTACCTATTCTGTGAGCGTCTTTTCAATAACATAGTATTTCCTAGTGTAAAACCGTGGCTTTGGTGAAGGTTTTTATCACAGATGTTTGCAAAGTGTAAAGAGATGAACGTGACAATAGAAGGTTCTTCCTACTTTCTCAGATTCTGAAAGCCAGCAATGAACGGACGTGGGAACAGACGGATGACTGTAAACTTCGTCTACAATAATCATGTTCTGTATTCAGGGCTTAACTGAACAACCCCGGCAACATAAGACTGATGGTGTTTCGGTGCTGTTCCACAAAGCAGGGCACCGGTAACAGAAGCAGCTATGCCGTATGTAACCCAGGACCTCAGCACAGCATCTCGCCTCAAAGGTGACGTGTTCAGCTGCACCCACTGCGACGTTAGCTAATAGGAATCAGGTGGTTTCAGAAGTCAACCACAAAGGAAGGTGTTTTCAACGGCACCGTTAATGGAGTCTGCCCTGCATACTTCTAACAAGCCACGAGTCACGACATCTATTACCTCCTACTCAGTAACCGGGCAACGGGTTAAAAACCATGCTACTTAATGGGCATCACAGCCTCCTGGGTCTCAGTCAGTAAATAAAATGCCTGCTGTTCTCTGGCTAGAGAATTTCTCATCCTCTGGAATACGCCAAGCACGCTTGCTGCCTGAGGGTATTTGCGCTCTCCGCTTCCTCTGACCCAGACGGACAGGGACGTTTCCCCATCTCTGCTCAGGTGACCCAGAGGCTTCAACCCGGCCCCCTGTTGTCCCTCGAGCTTTTCTCACTACCTGCTTATATATTTCTCTTTCTCTCTCTGCTGAAGGAGCGTGGGAACTACATCTGCTCTGTTCACGGATGTATCTCTGGGGTCCAGGAGAGAACCTGGGGCACGGTGACCCTCAAATACTTTTAGAATGAATGGATGAATGTGTCCAGAGGGAAGGCAATTCCTTCAAACATAAAATTTTTAAAAAGGCAGAGTTATTGCTTCTAAATAATTTCTTCATCAATGCTGCTTCTTGTTATAAAAGTAATACAGGTTCATTTCAGAAAATTTAACAGGCATGGGTAAGTCAAAGAAAAAAGAAAACAATTTAAAATACCTATTATTTTATCACCCAGAGATATTTACTGGTAATACTTCCGTGGCTATGCTTTTAATCCTCTTCATAGTTTCTTATTCGACATACACAGATTTCTATTGTCTGTAACCTGTTTTTCCCCCTTTGTACGATGAGAAGCTTTCTAAGCACTTCCACCACCTGATTTTAGTGACTGCGTGATGATACTCCACTGCAGGGGATTTAACCATTCCCCTGTTGTTGGACACTTAGGCTGCTTCCAATTTTCACTGTCATCTACATGCAGATGAAGAACTTTGTCGTCCAAATCTCTACCTACATCCCAGATCTCCCCAGGATAGATTCCTGACGTGGAATTGCCAGGGACTGGTGCACAAGGCGAGACATTCAAATCTGAGCACAGAAAGTCAGAGAGAAGAGGAGGAGACCCAAAGAGTCAGAGCAGCTAATTCCTGAAGGCACAGTCTTGGTTTCTTCTGGGTCCCGTGTCTAATTCCGTGCTTGGAATTTCTAACAGCACTTCTTTTTCACATCGGGCTTGGTAGATGCGTTTTATATCAGATGCCAAAACAAAAGCACATCTTCACTTCCACAATGTGGAGAGCAGTCTTGGAAGAGAGCTTAACAGTGATTCTTAGGTAAGCAAACCCCTGAAGTCATCCCCCTTCCTTCTGACAGCATTTTTTTCGGTCACACAGTCCAATCTGCAACTGCGACCCGGAGGCGTGGGGCCAGGTGAGTCCTGCCACACACCTGCGTCGACACCTGCCCATCGCAGTTTTCGCCTAGCGTCGGGAATCACAGGTGACCAGCAAACCACAGGTGTGCATCATTCGACTGCAGGGAGGGCCTCAGAGCCAGAGACCGTCAGCCAGAGAAGGGTCCTCGAGAAGGGCAGACCTGCCTACAGCCCAGGTGAAGATGCTACTGTCCAGAAAGCTCACACTGCTACCCAGGGCCGCTGAGCTGGGCCGTGACTGCCGTGCAGGGGGAAGAGAAGGACGCTACTTTCCTCTAACTGGTCCCTGAAACAGGACCCTGCAGAGGGTCACCCCGCAGAGGACCATTCCCTTGCGCTGAGAGCGGCCCCCTCTGGGATGTGATCTTTTATCAGTGGCATGAAGGAGAGGGAGCTTTTAGTCTTTGAAAGGAAGCTGGAAATAAGCTAATCACGGCCACCCCTGTTACAGATGATGAGGCTGACGCCCAGGGGGATCAGCTGATGTGTCTAAATCAATTTTCCTCCCTGGCCTCTGAGTCCAGAACTCCGGTCTTTGAATTCAGTGCTCATCCTCCGATATCGAGGGTAGGCAGATGTTTTCTGTAAATGGACAGGTAGTGAATATTTTCGGCTTTGCCAGCCAAATACGGTCTCTGTCATGACTACCAACTCTGCCGTTGGGGCGTGAGAGTTACGTGGATGGAAGAATGAGCCTGGCTGTGTTCCAACAGAACCTTATTTACCAAACAGGCAGCAGCCAGGACTTGGCCCGCGGGCTGCAGTCTGCACATTCTTGCCCTGTACCATGCAGGTTCCCAAACCATTCATCCTCATTTGCAGTTAGACTTAAATAAAACATCCATCTCTCCTTGCTAAGCTGTCAGAACAGCAACAATTAAGAACCTCACATGCCCCTGAGTTAAATTACTCTTCAGTCTCTTCCATTACGAGCACAGGAAAGAGCTGTTTTGCAGTCAAACAACGTAGTGAGTTGGCAGAGCAAAAATTTCAGGGAAACAACATTAAGTCATTTTCTGAATGAGCAACGTTTTTATGGACACATCCACTTGGGCTGTGGCCGCTGCTGAATTCACAGGCAGCCAGCAGGCCTCTGTTGTCATGGCAACCGAGCCATACTCTCGGGAGGAACACCGGACCCGTGACGTGTCAGCACTTTGCTAGATGTGGAAAGTACAAAGCTCTTGGTTCTTCTTGCACCGAGCGTTAGACACCTCTCATGTCCAGCTGTGTTGTCTTCTTTGCAGCCAACCTAGCCTTCCCCCGTCTCCCAGATCCGTCTACATGCTACTGGTCTCACCTGCTAAAAAAGTCCTGGAAAGGATGTTGTCCCCATCTCCCCAGTGGCTGAGAGTCCAGACTCATGTGAGGATCTGGGACCAGAATCTTTATCATTTCTAAGTTTTTCCATCTGGAAAAAGGCTGTCTTTCTTTTACTAGAAAGCACACCCTCGTCCAAAGCCCACCCTAGAGGAAAGCCTAATGGCCGCAGAGATGGCTGTGGTTATTGTTAGAGGATTTGGGGCATTTAGTAATTTTTTGAAACCTGTATCCCTTTTCTGCTAAAAACGCTCCCCTTTGGGATTAACGCCGAGCTGGCTTTATGTTGGCTGCGGCGGGGTCAGGAGCCGGACGAACTCACGATGCGATCAAAGTAAGTGGTTTTCCAGGCTGCCAGCGTAAAAGTGGGAAATTCTCTGCACTAAGAACACAGAGCAGACGTGAAATGGGTTGGGCTCGAGAAAGCCAAAGTAGCCTGAAGGAGCCACTGGGACCTCGAGGAACCCTGGGCATCACCCTTGCAGCTTCACAATGAGTTCCTAAAATCAAGGGAGCACAGTTGTTTCCTAAAAACAACTGGGAGCACAAAATGGCAACCCCACCCTCGTGTCCGTCAAAAAGTAAAGAGATGCAGGCACAAGTTCGTCACTATCTTCAGGGTGCAGGTGCAGGTTTTCATGGAATCTTCTATTTGCAAATCTTGACTGCCCTCTTGTGGTCATTATTTTCTGGCTCAATTGCATTTTGACTGGGATCTTTAAGCAGAAATACGCCCAAGGTTTACTACTCTGGCCCGCAGAGGCAAAGTTCCCATAAATGCTGTGAAACGGCACAAGCAAGACCCAAATTCTATCTTTCCAGCTCTGCCTTTATAGAGGATGATTCAAGTCTCTCACATGAGAGCTGGGCCATTGCGTGATGCTTACGGAATGTGTACCAGTGGTGGGGTGTGTTTGAGTCATGGCGTGATTTCTGGAAAACAAACAAAACCCCAACCACTTCTAGACGTCTCTTGTCTCCTGAATCTCATCCCAAACCCCTATCTGGACCCAGACTTTGTAAGTCACAGATGCAAGAAGCAGGGACAGACAGGCAGTGAAGGCTGAGAGGGGCCCTGGGGTGGTCTCAGAGGGCTGCTGTGTTTATCTTAAAGGCAGAAGCACAGAATAATCTGGGAAATAACAAAATGATGATAGTCACATGAGGGCAGAATTCAATGAAGAAGCCACCACTGGGGAAATTCAATTGGAGCTAAATGATCACATCAGCTTCCGAAACAACAAAACCCAAACCAAAACTAGCAATAAAGCCCAGCTCCCTGGGGAAAGTTCCAGACATTTGTCTCCACTGCCCTTCAGCTGCTGCAGGAAAGGTGGGCAGGACTGAGCACCTTGACCTGAAACTTTATCCTCATGGAGGTTAACAAAAACAACAACAAAAAAATTATGATCTTTTCCCCAAAATGCTGAATACGTTTGCTCAATTATTCAATTAAAATTCTTTTCCTAAAACGCCTCTAATTGACAGCAGCAAGCATTTCGAAAACGGGGCCGACTGCAATTAAATTTAGCATAAAATTTTCATAATTGTTGATTTTATCCCATCTTCACTGAGCGTTTTTAAACAGCACCAGTTTTTTGTTTTGTTTTTTAAAAAAGAGGGACCTAATTATAGCTCGATGGGACACTTGCTTCCAAGACTGGCGGCAGCTGCACGATTCTGGGCGGTTCTGAGCTGTTTGCCGACAGCTCCTCTCCGCTGTGGGAATCGGCTGATGGGGAAGCTTGAGGGTAACGTGAATGGTGGATTCGGGGCCCACCGAAGCGGATGGGAGGATGGGTTCCGGTAGTGCTGACTTCTCCAAGGCTTCAGTCTCTCCATCTGTAAAATGGACTAAGATCCCCGACCTCCTCTGGGGTGGGGAACCCTCCCTTTCTACTCAGGAGCTGCTGCCAAGGCTGCAGCATCAGAAGGAAGATTCCCCTTCAAGGAAGTGGCAGAGAGGAGCAGAGATGACACAAAGGGACTAGGAGGACCTCTCATGAATGACGGGGGTGGGGGTGGGGGGGGTCCCAGTTGCCCCCAGGGGACATGGCTGAGCAGCCCAGGGCATTTGCCAATAGAGTCCTGGTCTCCAGGACGGGAGGAGGCCTTTGAGGAGCTTGGGGGAGGGTGTGTGGGCATGAGGTTGGGGGAGAGGGTGTTCCCTGCCTCTGAAGTGGATGGGGGCCTTGTGTCAACAGGCCAGGGAAGCGCCAGTAAAATGTAAACGAATTCACTTACTGTGACCCCATGGGTCCCCACAGGCTGCTGGGACCTGGGGAAGTGTGGGTCTCAAAAGGAACACATCCCATAAGGAATGAAATCATGGTTTTCCCCACCCTCAAAGCCATCAGTCCTGTGCCAAGCTAGCTGCCCACCCGTGCCCACCAGCTGGAGTTGTGGACAGAGCCCCTCCAGCATGTTTCTTCTCCATCAACAGAGAGCAAGGGTCCCCGGGGGCTGGCCGTGGACTGATTACTGACAAGTCTATTTTCAGAAGAAGCCACAAGGAGAAGATTGGTTCCTGAGCCTGCAATGCCGCTCTGAGAAGAGGTGTGAGTGAGCAGGGAAGCCCACCTCCACTGCCCGGGCCAGGGTGAACCCCCCACCTTCACTGCCCGGGCCAGGGTGAACCCCCACCTTCACTGCCCTGGGCCAGGGTGAACCCCCACCTCCACTATCCCGGGCCAGGGTGGACCCCCACCCCCACTGCCCAGGCCAGGGTGGACCCCCACCCCCACTGCCCAGGCCAGGGTGAACCCCCACCTCCACTGCCCGGGCCAGGGTGAACCCCCCGCATACAGGGGATATTTTCCTTCTCAGGGAGAATAATCTGTTTCTTGCTCTGAGACCCACAAACAAAGGCACAGGAAACATAAAAACCGTGCCCAACACGAAGCGTGCTGAAAAAGGCAGGGCTGCCCGGCACCTCTTGACCCTGTTTTTAAGTGAACTCAGGATGGTCCCGTGGCACTGCTGTGGGCGGGCTGGTAGGGGTGCTGTCCCCCTACGAAGGGTGTGGAATGCAAACCGGGGTCTACCAACTGGGAGGCGAGTGGTTCCTTTAAATTGGAGATGGCTTCTCAGAAAATAGTGATGCCCAGCGGCTGTTCCACGAGGGATGGACCCCGACCTGGCGATCCCTGGGGCTGGGAAGTAGGGAGGATGCTGAGAGGAACAGCAGCAGCAAGCACTTATGGAGCCAGGCTTTGCTGTAAGCACTTTTTATATTTACCCCTTTAATCCTCTGAACAACCGAGGAGGGATGTACTCTAACCACCCCCATTTTAGAGATGGAGAAACTGAGGGGAGAGAGAGGGGCTAAGTGGCCCCAAGCCACACATCTCGGGGTTGGTGGAGCTGGGATTTGAACTCAGGCAGCCTGGCACTTCGCCACCACCCAGTGCTGCTTCCTTGGGGGTGACAGTTGAGAGCAGCGCTGTCCAGCAGGGGGGCAAAGCGGGGACAGCCCCTCCCCGGGGCTGGAGGGACCACCATTACCTCCCAGGAGGGGACCCAGGGAGGTGAAGCCCTTGCCCTAATCCTTTCTTCTGTGTTGTCTCTATTTCCCTTTCCAGCCACATTTTTTTTTTTTTTGCGCCAGCTCTTCCTACATGTTGGGAAATACAGCCCTAAAATACGTATATTATTTGTCCCTGGAGTAACAAAATTTCCAACAGTAGCAGAGACGAAACCATGTTGTGCAGGCACATTGTTCCACACAGGCAAGAGATGTTTGGGTTTGGGTCACAATTAGGATCTGTGGACCCAAGGGTGAGTTCATTTCATCAGAGGAGAGGTGTCCTCTGAAGGGACAAGGTATCAGGTGACGGGCGATTCATTTGCTTTTAAGCAGGCACCGTCTCCACGTCCTGGAACGGTCAAGAGGTCTGCCTTCTCCGAGGACGCACGATGTTTTTACTCTGAGGGAAGAAATCGCCCAGGGCAGTGACGAGGAGTCTTGAAAGGCGGACGTTTTCACACATGATAGTTACCACACTCTGCAAGATTTGTGAAACCTCAAAGAGTATTTTTCTTCTTCCTCATTTCCAATAACTCAGGGTCGCTAACCTCTGGTGGCCCCTCCAGGGGACATATTTGTAGTGTCACATACAAGTTTTAAAGATGAGAGACGGTAAAACATTATTTAGATGTTTTCTTTGGTGCAGTATTTTTGAGAGTCTATTATCTGTTGATGCTAGCTTAGGGCAGGGGGTGGGATTTTCCCTTGCAAATTCTTCACCCAAGTATTTGAGTGATTAAATTCCCCTCTTGGTTCCAATATGAATGTGCTGTAACAATCCCCAGCCGATTTTAATGATTAACAAAAGCAGTGCACTGAGAACACAGCTGGTGCGTGGCCCCCAGCCAGCTCCCCCAAAGGCAGCGGTGTTGTCAGAAATGACAATCGACCAGATTTTTAAAATAATTTACATGCAAGTTGCACAGTTCCATTGGGTCGTTTGGGGAATAGAATGGTTGATTAGGTTATGACAATCAAGTGCGTTGGGAAGAAATCGAAAAAAATGAGAAAAAATGAAATGTAGTGAGTAGCATTAAGCCACCATTAAGAACGTCAGGACGATCTGATGATTTCAGCCTGTGATGTATTTACACTACACCTTCCAGATTGACGCACATACGTGGTGTAAGAACACCGTATTGATTACATGCTAATGTGGATGTGTGCTTGGTAAGACTGAAAATTAGTCAATCTGTGATTAGAAATATATATTAACAAAAAGGAAGGTGTGCTGTCAATTTAAAGATGCACTCTTTCCCCTCGTTTGATGCTTTCAAAACAGACTTGAACTTATCTTTCTTCTCTGGTAGGAGATTTCAATCTTTCCTTGGTAAAACTTTAAAGGAACCTGATCTGAAGATGGGGGAGGGCTGGGCCACTCCCTGGGTGATCAACACACTAGCGTTTTTCCTGGCTGGAGGGCCATGGCCGCCTGGACAGGAGCACACAGACGAGGATAACAATGAGCGTGAGTTTTCAAGCCACCAGAACACACAGCACATCCTTAAGAGTGGAGCGCACGGCTGTGGGCTCAGGCTTGGTGGGGCCACAAAAACCAGGGCGGACGTTTTTGTGGAAGGAAAGGCGAAGAAGGACAGAGTGGTGGAGGCACTACCTTTAAGGAGCAGACGTCACAAACCTGGAAAAGACAGGGGAGGGAGGAAATGCTGCTAGGTGAGCAGGATGCCGCTCAGGGCTCGCCAGCTGCAGGGGAGCTGAGGCCCTTGCAGGGGCAGGAACGCTTTCCCGTGTGAACAGTGTCAAGCCACAAGGGGCCAAGACCCTTCCCTCTTCTTCCTCATCATGTTTCTACGGCCAGACATGGCGTCACGTCAACAGCTCCACTACATGCGTGTGTGTTTCTTTTGCTTTTGGCCAGTCCATATGGTGGGGTGATGAGGTACTGGGGTACCGGTTAATTAAGTATCTGCCATAGTAACAGCCAGTTACCTTTACATAGATAGCTGTTATTCCATAAATGAGCATAAAAGCAAACCCTCTTACCATTAAAGCTATTTGTAACAAAATTTATTTTTTCCTCGATGATGCAGAAGGCTCTTCAGAATCTAGAAGAGCCTGAGATTACTGGTGAAACATGAACTGGTTAGTCAAGCCAAGCACCTGGTTAACCAAGCTCTGGTTGATCGAACGCCAGGTAACCAAGTTATCCTCTTGAGGTATATACTTCTTGTAACCTTACAACTTCTGTCTCAAATAACCCACCATGATTGGGTAACTTTACTTTTTCAAGTACTAACGTGAGAAGAGCAAGTTGAAATCATCTTAACGGAGAATTCTATACACGCAGTCACGAGTCTACAGGTTGAGACAGTGCGTGTGTCAGCTCCTGGGAAAAAAATGTGAGAGAAAGGCTGATCTTCTGACCCCAAATTCCACATCCTGAAAGGGCCACAACATCCCTGAGCCTGAGCAGAGAGATCAGAGACAAGCAGATTACACTTTGTACTGGGAAGGCTGCTAAGATAGGACGCTGGTCAAACTGTGAATTTCACATCTCTTTCAGACAGGTCTGAACCGACTATCTTCTATTACATCTTATAATTATGGTCCTTTAAATCTGCAATCACAACGTCTATTTATAATGATTCTCTAAATAGGCCATCTTTTTCCAATCCCCAAAAGCTCTATTTTAGGCTAGAGATCTTAATCCATGTCAAGATTAAAGGGAACTACCAAGAGCAAGAAAAACATCCTTATTGGAATCCTGGGGTTGGAACGAAACTCAGAGAAAGCTGAAGCGTGCCTTTCTCCTGCACTTTCCTGATAGAGTTGCCTAATCTTGGCTTGAATCCTCTAGGTTCCGAGGTCTCCGGACTGGCTGAGATGCTTTGAGACGCACCTAACATGGCTTTAGAAGGGTCCTACCTCTGACTCCTGTCTGCAACAGGTCTCCTGACTCTACGGGACGACAAAAACGCTCCAGCAGGGACGGACACTTGCACACATCTGCCCTGCAGCTTCGCAGCCTGCCAGCAGCCACTGGGCAGTTATTCTTAGTCTTCAATGGACCCAGAAAGAACTCTAAGCTGTTTCAGGCTTGGACATAACAAATCAACCCAAATCTCCTTCCCGGAAAAAAAAAAAAAAATCAAAGGGGAGGCTTTTGAAGTGAATCAGCCTGATTCCTCTGCACACACCTGCAGGAGCTCTGCGGGAACACTTTCCAGACCGCACGCCCGCATGTCGGGGTGGGAAGTGAGGGAGCAAAACCCTCTGCTCCAAGTGAACAGGTCAACGTCAGCCGCAATTAGCCTAAACGTTAACTACCTGGTCTTCAGTGAAGTGCTGAAGACACAACAGCCGCTGAATTCACTGGGTTCCTGAGCCATGACACTCCAGGACCCCACGTGGCTGGTTTGATGCGCTGGGGGAGAAGCACAGGCAAAGCCACAGTCTTAAAGAGCAAGGAGACCTCATTTAAGAACACGAACAAAAACCATCAAGAAAACTGAAATAACCCCCCTACAAGCACCCCAGCCACAGGCTCCCCAGCCCCATCTCGGGAGCTGCTGTCTTGAGTTCCCCGAAGCGTCTGTGGTCCCAAGTTCATGCCACGTCACCTACGCGAGCTGTGATCTTTTCAGCAGTGGGGCGGGATTCATGTCCCTGGAACTGGAGATACTGGTACCTGGACAGGGAACCGACTGGTGGCCTGAGTCAGATCCCTGCTCACCTACGTTAGCTACTGGGTGAGAGCCGAGCAGACAGTCTGCTCTCCCTCGACGGTGGGAGTCGGGAACATTACCCACACGGCGCAGGCAAAGTAAAGGTCCCACGCCCCCATGACTACTCAGCAGAATTCTTAAGAACAAGGTTCACGTCTTAACTCTCCACCCACGGAACAGCGCTTGACATGGGGCAGATGTGGGGTTCACCAGCTGAGATTTCCAGAGCCACCCATTTCCGCGGCCACAGAAATGTGGGAAAGGAGCTGGTCCCTCTCCAAGAGCGACCATACTCATCACTCAGACGGGTTCTGCCTGACTGCTCGAGGGATCTGAGCGTGTAAGGGGAGGGAGGCTGTCTCCGCCCTGGACAGCTCCCACCACCTCCCCGGGTACTGGGCTCGGACATCCTCCCCTGCGATGCGGAGGGAAGTCAGTGAAAGGTGGATTCCTCACGGGGCCTGATGTTTAGATTCTGAAGCATTTGGAGCAGGACCCGAAGTTCTTACTCCGGAAACACGAAGGGGGCCCACCTTACAGGTGTGTCCGGCAAGTGCACAGTCTTTAGTTTTGCACAGGGAGGTTTCAGACCGGTTTCAAAGGCTTGAGAATGATGAAAAATGGGTAGGAGCTGAAGAGCCTGAGACAGAGGGAAGTGGAGGGGAGGAGAGGGCCTTTCTGAGGGACCTTAAGTAAGTTCTGAGATGCGTGAAAGAGCATGGGGTGTGGTGGGCGGGGCGCGGGAGGGGTGTGGGGGGTGTGGTGGGCGGGGCGCGGGAGGGGCGTGGGGGGGTGTGGTGGGCGGGGCGCGGGAGGGGCGTGGGGTGTGGTGGGCGGGGCGCGGGAGGGGCGTGGGGTGTGTGGTGGGCGGGGCGCGGGAGGGGTGTGGGGGTGTGGTGGGCGGGGCGCGGGAGGGGTGTGGGGGGTGTGGCGGGCGGGGCGCGGGAGAGGTGCGGCGCCCAGGACCAGGAAATGAGAGAGAAGCCTCATCCTAGACAGTAGAGCCGGGTCCTGCGACTAACGAGCTTGACGAAATTCCTCCTGTGCTTTTGTTTCCCCACAAATAAAAATGATTTTAAACATCCCTCCTGGTTTTAATATTCCATTATTCCAGGACTCAGTAAACTTCTGTAAAGGACCAGAGAGCACATATTTTAGGCTTCGTGGGCCACAGTCCTCGTCACAGTGACTCAACTCTGCTCTTGTAGCATGAAGGCAACCCTGGCCAGTAAGGGACTGAAGGAACACGTGTGTGTTAATAACACTTCACGGACACTGAAATTGGAATTTCATCTAATTTTCAAGTATCGCAAATATTACCCTTCTTTGATTCTTTTTCCCCAACCACTTAAAAGTATTTAAGCCATTCTTAGCCCACAGGCCATACAAAAGCCAGTGGTTGGGTGCAATCCCCGCACTGTTTCATGTAGATACGGTCGGGGGTGATGGGGGTCTGTCCTGCCGTCACATCCTCTCTACCGGCATTTCTCAAACTTAAGTGGGCACAGGAGTCAATTTGTTAAAATACAGACTCTGATCCATTCAAAGTCTAGGATGGGGTCCGAGATTCTGCGTTCTGAGTAAGCTCCCAGATGCTGCAGGTGCTACTGGCCCATGCCCCACACCTGGAGCTGCAGGAATCCAGAGTGCCAGGGTAGCCACCGCTTCCTTTTCTGGGATGCCCAGGAGTTCAGGATCCTTGGGATCGACATCTGTAGGGACCCCGCCCCTCCATCCTAATTTTTTGTAGGACAAGTTCCTTGGGAAAAACATCCTGTGTGATGTCACCCTTACTCCAGGCTTTTCTCTTTAAGGGCCCTTTAACTGCTTCTGAGGTGCCTGAGGTGGAATGAAAAGGACCCTTGTCCCTGCTGAGTTGCACTGTCTGTGTTATGTTAACGGACACCTGCTCTAACTCTTCCTTCCAGTGCCTGTCAAAGGGAAGCATCCTTGGTACCTGCTGATCCCCTGTGGGTACCAGGGCCTGGGTCCACCTAGATAACTGCTTCTAACATTTACCGTCAGGATTGCCCTGTTTCCTTAACCAGCAACGTCCACCCACGAGGCCACCCTGATAGCCACAAACACAAGGCTTTTCATGTCATTTCGGGAATTCATTTGATGGAACAGATGACCGGAATGCACTATCTTTTTTTTTTTTTTTTTTTTTTTGGTTTCCTAACTAAAACCACTTCCATAAGAAAATGTAAACTGAAAACATGCTGCCCTGCTATAGCATGAATGCGCTCACCGTCCCTTACAGACTGATAACTAATTCCGTTCAGCTGCTCTTGGAGGCTTCGCGTTTGCTCTGTGGAGCGGCAGCGTTAACCTCTGTTGACAATGAGCTAATGAACGCGTGAAAATAATTTCCGACACTAAAGGGCCTTGTCCTATTTCAGTTTGCGATTTTGCTTCTGAGACAGAGCTGAAGCACAACGAGTGAAATAAAATCTTTTAACTGTTGTGCATTTTATAGATTTTTTTCTCCCTTTAACATCCACACAGTTCAGAAAGTAATTAAGTAAGGTATTTAGGCGGTGAAAAAAAAAACAGAATCCATAACAGGGCATATAGATTTTCTGTTTTGTGTCCAAAGGGCAACTGAGAAGTATTCTGGTTTCCATAGTAACAGGGGCAGGCCTGATCAAATCAACAAACAGCTACAATTTATCTGAGGGTCTCCAATGAGCTATTTTTTTTTTCTCATCCGAAGACTTCTGAATTAGGATAGTCCTCAAAGACAATGGAGGCTTTTGGAAAATCCAATTTCAACAACAGTAAACAGAAGAATCCTTGCTTATATAACCGAGAACTTAGTCTCAAATGCAGTGATTTAAATATCTTAACTGTAATAGTAATTGGATCACATTTTACTTGTTAATCAGTAACAAGGAAAATCTTAAGACATTTCCCCAGAATAAATAAAAACCGATCTATAGGTGACCTTCAGGCACCTGCAGCATCCCCACGGTGGTGCTTCTAGGAGTTTCTGAACCTCTATCACGAACCCTGCAAAGCAGCTCATTCTCATAGACTATGATTATCAATTTTATTTTGGCTTCTTTTGGTTTAGACCCTGAAAAGGGTTCTGCATGGTCACAAACACAAGAAACTGTGAAGACACAATATCACACATTACTTTGACAGAAGCCATTGCTAATCCAGCTTTAGATTCCGACCAATGGACATTCTGTAGAATCTGTTAAAACAAACCTTTCAAACAAGATATTTCAGCCATGAAAAGTTAGTGGCACCAGTTCCCAAAATGCCTGTTAAAATTAACGTAGCTCATGCGATCACAGTCCTCAGGTCCCACATTCACTATAGTCTGAGACGTAAAACTTTGTGTCTAGAAAGGCAGGCCAGAGGTGTTCTCTGAGCCTTCACTTCTGTGGGCCTCTGACCCTCTGCTCACGACTCTTCAACTAACCAGAAGATCTCAGTAGATTTCATTGGGACATTTGGAATTATTACAAGAAATGTATATTATTAAATTACTAGATACCCCAAATATCCCAGCTTTGTTACATCCCTGTCTCTAATGTAGTTACGTGGCCACGCAGAAAAAGTTTATTATCTGTGCCCAGTAATGGGCTCAGAAACTTGAGGGAATCTAACCTTTCGAAATCCAAGTCTCTTGGAAAGAACTGGTTTCTAAGCCAGAGGAAAATACTGTATATTAGAAAGTCATGGGTTTGCATTTCAGTCCTCATCTTGCAACAAACTATTTTTCTTCGTTGGGAAGAATGTTCTAGACTAGCTCTGTCCAATAGAAATACAGTGTGACCTACATATGTGTGACGCTGGGGATGGGACCCAAGGAAGGAGCCTTCCTTGTCTGGTGTTCCAGGCTCCTTTCCTCTGCCGTGGGGCGGAGGCGGGAGCAGACCGTGAAGTGAAGGAAAAAACAAACAGAGAAAGAGCTCTTCCTGGCAGAGGTACCTGAAGCTTCCCCCAAACCCCAGCTTCCATCTTTGCACTGCATCACCTTAAGTAGCATGAGGCCTCTTGGGGAAGAACTTCATTATTCTCATACGTCTGTATTTTTTTTAAGAGCAGAGACTGCAAGCTGGTCCCCACTGGCCGAATCCTCCATGTGTCTAAGACAATAGATGTGTGTTTGACCTACACAAGGTTCAAGCTTTAGTTAGCTGCTAAAAGCAAAAGAAATCAGAACACGCTGTATAATAATCTGGACATTTGGCTTCTCTTGAAGAAGCAGATCTGGCAGCCGTGACCCTCCCTCATGCACAGCCACCATCAACTGGTACTGAGTAGCCAAGGCTGCCACCTTTAGATGGGCCTGCACTCGCCAGTCCCGACTGAACCCAACTGTCCTGCCAACCCTGAGGCTGGCTGTCAGCTGCCATTTATTTACATTCTCTCATTTACGTTCCTGAAGGCATCCAGACTCAACAGCCCCCACCCTTACGCACTTGCCATCCACATCCTCTGTAACCAAGTATCAATGTAACAAAGCACCGTGAACATTGTTATGTTTTACATCCTTTGGGATTCATTCTATCTGGATATGACTTACGTGTTTCTTGGGGATAAAATTTTATTTGGGAGAAGGAAACAACAGCAGGCGGAAAGCAGGACCATCAGAAGCCTGTTAGTGTCAACAGTGCAGTATCTCTGTGCACACACGTGCACATACGCACCAGAGGGGAATTCCAGGGAGCCCTAGTAAGCCTGAGGAAAGCAAAGACTCCAAACGGAATTAGCCACGTACACAGGCTGAATCTGCTACTATCGGAATCCCTCGAACAGCCAACAGGCAGGGAAAAAGTTGTGACTTAGAACATAAGGCAGGTGCTCAGAGAAAGAATGTTCGTTAAAGCTGACATGCCTGGTAAGTAAAGAAAAGTAGGGAGGAAGATGAGAAGAAATAGGGAAGTGAGGAGGGCAGAGGGGGAACCGAAGAGGGGAGACAGGAGATGAGTCTGGGAAGGAAGCAAACACAGATACCCTCTGGGAGGGAGAGAAAGAGCTGGCCTTTTTGAAAGATCTGCAGCAAAATTTAGATGCTTACTTAATTACACCCAGACGACCTCCCAGGTTAAGACCCAAATGACCTCCTGCCACTTGGAGGAGCACAGCCCCTCTTTCTAATGAGAAGACTGCACGGAGAACCTTGCCCGGCTCCCTAGTGACAGGCAAACCAATTTCTTATGCGGGAACCAACCATGCTCACTTCTGGGATATTTCCAATCTCCATTCTCTAAACGGTAATAGACACAGAATGTCAACAGCTTGCAAAGGAAGGTGATGATGCGACACGTATGCCTTTGAATAAAGAAACAGATTAACATTTAAATTACTTTTTGCCTTTTGGCCGGGTGACTGCAAAATTCTGGCCCCTCCCGACATTAGGCTTTCTAAAAGGAAAGGCGGTTCCAGTCATTTCTGCTGGTCTCCTCACCTCGAATTTCTGCCTGAGCTCCACGTTTCCTTCTTCATCCCCTTCTGGAATGGGCACGTTGTAGTACTCCCCTTCCTCCTGGTTAAGCAGCTTGTACCTTTCAGAGACACGGGAGGGAGGGAGGGGTGAGAGCCCTGCCCCGGCAGCGCCCAGGTTCAACCCCTCCCCTCCACGCCCCAGCCCGGCTGCTTCTGCAATCCATCCACGGGGAGATTACAGCCAGACAACTTCATATTCAGTGGTCCCTTCAGACCTAAACCAGCTCATTTTCTGAATCTTCAAATGCTCTAGTATTTTCAGACGATGTACTCTTGGCTGACACACACGTACTCGGTCTCAGGCTTCCTTACCATCCACTGGCTGGCATCTTCATCAGCTCTGAAACTCCGAAGGAGAGGGACCCCATGAAGTCGTTCCTTGTTGTTCGATCCCAGTCCCAGATTTCTACGGACAGTCGTCGGTCTTTATCTGAAGGTTTTAATTTGCTACGAAAAAACACAAACACAGACGCATACGAGGTTATCTTGACTGTGTATTTGGGGGGTGATGTCACATGCTCACGATCTGAGCTGGTGCCTCTTATTTTTTTTTTTTTTAATGATGTATTCAGTTCTCTTCCTGTGGTTCTCCATCAGCAAAGTTGCAGCCCCTTGGCAACCAAAGCTCCAGACTAGGGCTCGGCAAACTACAATCCACAGGGCACATCAGAACCACTGCCTGTTTCTATAAATGAAGTTTTACTGGAACACAGCCATGGCCATTTGTGTAGGCACATGTTGTCTGTGGCTGATCTGACTCCAGAACAGCATCATTGTGTACCTGCAACAGAGACTGTATGACCCATAAGGTCTAAAATATTTACTATCCGGCCCTTTACAGAGCAAAGCTGGACAGCCTCTGTTCTATACACTGGACAGCTACCTTCTGGTTGTGCACAGATAAACCGCTTCCTGTGTTCTAGTCTACAAAGAGGACCACTTGCTTGTGCTCAGCTCACTCAGTGTTTTCTGACCCCTACCTTATTCATGCCATTCCCTCCTCCCTTCCCCTCCTCCCTTCTTCTCTTCTACCATCTCTACCTCTGAAGTCCCAGCACTCCTTTAAGGCCCACTTTAAATGTCACCTCCTCCAGGAAGTCTTCCCTGCTTAGAGGTAAGAATAATCTTCTTATTTCAGTGGCAACAGCCACTTCTATGGTACTCAGTCCATATTTTAAAATTTATTATTTAAATTCTTACCTACACCCTCCTCTAACCCTCAAAAGAACCTAAGTCCATTGAGAGCTGGGACACACTATACATTTTTGTATCACCTGTAATGTAAAAGAATTTTTTGTATAGAAGTTACTGATAATAATTTGCGGCCTGCATTGTGTAACTTCCTGGTAAAACAAGTCTCTATCCATCAAACGGGGGTGACAACAGCTCCCTCTCTAGCCGGAGTGGGAGAGGGCTTAGGAATGAAGCAATATTTAAAGACGTTTGTAACAAGCTCACATCATCATCTCTAACAATGTGGAGGGAGGAAATCCAGCCAGGAGAGAGGACACACTTACAATGTAAAGGATTCATTCCACTGGGGGTTTAGCGTCGAGCGGATGGTTTTGGTTTTTTGTTTGCTTTCATTCTTAGGATCAGGAATAAGTTTCAGCTTCACATAAGGATCTGAAAGCCCATTTGGATCCATAGGGATTAGATTTTTTGCGTCTCGTACTGTGGAGAGAGAAAGAAGAAAGATCAAACGTTACAGAAAGAGAACAGACCGTGTTGACCAGTGTCCTGCGTCAGGACCAAAATGGATGAGAGACATCAAGATGGTGTTTGAGGGAGAGGACGTGAGGACCAAAAGCCTCTGACCCTCAACACAGGAAAAGCTGCTCACTGCCACCCTTGCCAGAGAGAAAGGTCCAGCCTGGAGACCCAGCA
The DNA here is from genome assembly GCF_009834535.1 of Camelus ferus. NCBI lineage: Eukaryota > Metazoa > Chordata > Mammalia > Artiodactyla > Camelidae > Camelus > Camelus ferus. The sequence goes on along the minus strand of NC_045711.1, from coordinate 31,348,346 downwards.
TCCACCTGGTCCAGAGGGACCTGGGACATTTGGATGCTTGTCAGAAATGCAGACCCCTGGGCTGTACCACTGCGTCACTCGAGGCCCTAGAAGAAGTCATCTCTTTCCTGTGTGAAGGTCGGTGATTTCTAACTTGGCTGTACATTGGAATTGTGTGGGAGGGGGTTTAAAAATTCCAGTGCTTACAACTCAATTAGAATCTCTGGGGGAGGGGGGTTGGCCCAAGTTTTTAAAAGTTCCCCAGGTGATTCAATTGCGCAGCAGAGGTAAGAGCCATTGGTGCTCACAGCTGGAAGGCAGGCTGTGCTCCGCGGGTGCCCTATGGTCGTGCTCCGCCAAGGGAGGGGGGCCCGCGTCTGAGCAGCACCTGGAGCGTCACCTGGGTGCTCAGGAGACATGCAGAATTACACTCAGAATCCTCAAGGTCACAAGATTCCCCCCCCCCCACGTGACACTAATGCACATTCTATCTTGAGAAGTGCTCATATGCAAACCCACAATAATTAGGAGGAAAGGCCGCTTCACCCACAGAGATGCACCTGGCAGAGGCTTAGGACAGTGGGAGCTGAAGCCACTGTGTGTCAGTGAAGCCCCCATCTACCACTATGAGGAGAAGGGACAAAGGCCTGAGTCTGCACACCCCAGAGGTCTTCCTCACCATCTTCCAGTGGCATCTTCCCCGACATGGCTGGAACTCCCCATCCGCAGGGCCCCTAGTTAGCCAGACACCCTCAGTACACATCTAACCAGGACCAGGCTCTGTAGCCCAGTGGCTTATACAATGTGGCTCCTGGACAAGCAGCATCACCAACTGAGTCAGAACTCGGTTGCGGGGGAATGTCAAGCAACCTGTGTTTCCCAAACCTCCAGCTGATTCTGATGAAAAGTTGGCAAACCACTACGCTAGCCTTAATTTCACTGCTAAATTAAGGATTTTAAAGAATTTTTTTTTTAAAGGTGCTAGAGTTGGCAGTGGACAGGGACAGAGGAGGAGATGGAAGGATGCTAAAGATACTGGATCTTTGGGCACAGCGCTGAGAGCAGAAGTTCCAGACAGTATTGTCCTTACCAGTCTGGGGACACGCTGAGTGCTGCCACCTGCTGGCCAGCAGCCTTACATCTTCCTTGCCTGGAAGCCGTAGCGCAGGAAGGGGACAGGTGGGACCATATTCAAATGGTCTGGGGAGAGTGGGCTGGCTCAGGGCTACAAGCCACAGAGAAGCCAGGCATATGTTCCTGCTACTCCACTTACGCCTTCCAAGGATTTTTTTCCCCATAAGATGACATCTAACCTCATCCAGCTGCGTGTGCACAGAACAAAAGCCAGCATGCACGCGTGTGCTCTGCCGCTCAGGCCACCTGCTTCCGCATCCTGCCTCCATCACGTAACCCCAAGTTCACGAGCCTCTGTTTCTCCATCTAGAAAACTGAACAGGGACATATTTCCAGTGGTCCAGGACTGTTGGGAGAATTAAATAAAATAATGTGTATAAAGTGCCTTATACTGTTGGTGGTTTGGAAAATGGTGGAAAAGAAAAAAAAAGATTGCATGATGTGAGTGCCCACTTACTATGCCCTGGCCCTGGTGTTTCCGACACATCCCACTGCCTACAATTTCAAAGTCTACAATGAGGTAGGAGGTCTCTAGGAGACCTGGCCACCTGAGAATTCCCCCAAATTCATGTAGGTTTTTAATGCGATGCAGAAAGGTCTACACTCTTAAAACAGCAACCCAAGTATCACAAAAGATGAAAAATTTGAGTATAAAAATGAAGGTCTCCCACAATGGGCCAAAGGTCCCCCTCCAATTAAGCACTGGAATGAGAATCAGATACTTTTTAAAAGGCAGAAAGAGCTCCGGCATGTCTAACACAGAGGCCACGTCCCAGATAAACTAACGAGGAGCCATCAAGGCCGCCCAGAGCGCCTCCGGATGCAGAACGAATGCGGGGGCTGGCGTTTCCATCTGCAATTGGTAGTCCTGGCAGCCGGCACACATCAAACCAGGCTGACCTCTTCTGAGTGGTGATGAGTTAAAATCTTGATGGGATTTAAAGCTGTGGGCTTCCGACTGAGCTATGGTCATTAAAGTTGAAAACAAAAAGAGTTCTCAATTCCAGCTGTCACTGAAGTAGACCGTGGATCGAAATTTCAATTTCTTATCGCAGCGGAGAACAGCCCACCTGACGTGAGCCGGGACACCTGGATCAGGATTGGGAGCGACCAACTTCGCGTCCCACCTGCTCAGAATGTGGACTCTGGGGCCAGGCTGCCTGTGTCTGCATTCTGGCTCTGCCATTTTGTGTTTGTATAACCCTGTGCCTCAGTTTCTTCATCCGGAAAACTGTGAGAATTATGTAAGTTCCCACATGTACAGTGCTCAGCACAGTGACAGGCACACAGTACGCGCTCCATAATGATGAGTATCGTTGTTGTTGTTAATACAAGTTTCCGGCAGAGAACACAACCCCAGACACTTTGATGTCCAGAAACTGGACTGTCGGCTTAGGAATCGGCAGGCGAGAGCTGTGAAGAACAGTATGACGGGGAAATTTTCTAATGTGGTTTCAACGGCATGGTGTCAGCAATGTCTTAATCTACGGAGCAGCGCTGGAAGGTCGGACACACAGGAGCAGGTGTGCGGAGGCTGGGAGAGGGGAAAGCTAGGAAAGAGAAAAGAAGAGCGAAACAGGTGGGGCAGTGGGTGAGACGTGCGAGACGCAGGAGGGAAAGCAGGAGAATGTGATGAAGACGTGGCACCAGAGGGCAGTGAGGATGCTGCCTGGCCTTGGCGCCTCGGGGGCTCATGGCACTGGGGTGGGGGTTCCCCACCTCAGCTGTGCACTGGAAACACCAGGGATGTTTTTGTCAAATACTGATGCCTGGGTCCTGCCTGCAGAGAGTCCGATTTAATGGGTCCAGGCTGAGGCCCAGATATTAGCATCGCCCAAGCTTCCCAGGGGAGTCCTGGCGGTCGTTCTCAAAGTGTGGTCCCTGGGCCAGCATCACCTGAGGCATCATTTGCATCATTCAAGGACTCAGACTAGCATTTACTTTAACAAAAAACTGTACTTGGTTTTTTAACACTCTATATTTTAAAATGTATTACTCGAAATTTATCACTATGGAAAGTGGAAAACCAAGACTGTCTGTCATAAATAGAAAGCACCCATAAAAATAAATATGATGAAAATCCAAGGGTCCCTAATTTCTCAGTGGCCTGAGGCCTGCTGTCTCTCAGTTACAGAGGGGAAATTAACAGGTGAGAGGGTGTTAAGGACATTCCAGCCCCAGATAGAGTCTTTCTCCCTGTTACAACCAAGACTGAAAGAAAATTGAAACGGTAATCATTTTTTCACCATGTAATTTAATGCTTCTTAATGTCAGTTGAGCATCTTCAGAAATCGTCTCAAGTACGACCAAAAGTCAGAGCCCCTCACAGGCCCCGTGTCCAGGATGTGGAGTATTTCACAGCCCAAGAGCACCAGCAGGTCCAAGAACTGACCAGCACAAGTCCCATGACTCATTTCCTGCCTCTCGTCTTCTACAAGAACCAGAATGTTTTGACCCCCAGAATTAAGACAGAAAAAAAAAATCATGCTCCCTTGATAAATTATTGAGAATGAGAGTTTTGGGTGGGGGGTAAAGCTCTAACGTGCCAACTCCAGTTGGAAAGGTGGATGGTCTCTGCACACTGCAGTAGAGAAGCAGCCAGTCTTCCCTATAAACTCAGTGACACTACACTAATTGTGCTCCCCAGGGTCCACCAGGCTGGCCCAGAGCCCCGCGGGGGACCGCACGCGGCAGGAACGCTTCTCCCTCCCTATCTCATTCATCAGTTCCCCAGCCCCTGTGAGAAAAACACATTTGCTAAAGAAATACACCTGTTCCATGGCATTGGCCATTTCAGAATGGAGGACTACTCTGTCACTGCAGAACTTGAACAGAGAAAGAGAACGCTAATTCTGTCACCATCGTTTGACTTGAAATGGTCAACTGTCGAGCCCAGCACTGAGAAAAACCAACCCGGGGCTGAAAGACTATATAATTTCCTGATAATGTAAAGATACCATTTCTGGACAAAGTCCATTCAGATAAAACTATGGAGACTGAGAAATACCGGCCTGGTGCCCCAGAGACACCTGACATAGGTGGCTAGGTGAGCCCGGCGCATGTGAGTTTTGAGTAAGGGTTTAGGCCAGTGTGCTGTCTCAGCGTGAGCTCAGAGGACTGGGCAGCCCTAGCCGGGCTGGGGAATCTAAATCGAAGGTGTAGATGGAACAGCCAACACTTAGGAATGAAGCCAGGGGTTTGGCCCAGGGCCTGCTCGATGGAGGGGAAGCAGAGGTGTGGATGCAGGCTGGCGGGCAGGAAGCAGCGACCGCCGTGCTTTCTCAGGGAGAGGCAAGTGATAGCCGCAAAGACTTGTCAGCCGAGTGACTGTCTAATGGGCACGGGAGGACGCACGGTGACTGTCAGGCTCACTCTGCTTGGGCACAGGCTGCAGACAGTGGCTGACTTCTTAGGGGCAGGATAACTGAGTGGCCAGGAGCGTGGGCAGCTGGGTTCAAACCCTTGCTCTCGTGCTAATTAGCTGTATGATTTTGGACAAGTTACCCCACTTCTCAGTTTGTTCATCTGCAAAATAAGAGCAATAAAAAGTGCCCGTCTCATAGGGTTGCTGGGAAGATTCAATGAGGGAATACACATAAAGCACTTCGAAGAGGGCCCAGAGAAAATGAAGTGTCATGGGAGCACCTGCTGTTGTCACTCACGGTCATGCTAAAAAGTGTTTGCTGTCTTTCTCATCATCGTTGTCACCACGAGCACCAACATCCAGTCCTCCCGTCTGGTCAGGAGGCAGGGTGTTTCCTCTGGGTGAAGAAACCAAGTATGCTAAAGGGACACGTTCGCACAGGACTGGAATGCCCAGCCGTCAGGGCTAAGCCAGAGTTCAACAGTCAGCTCCCAGCTGTTCCAAAATAGTTTGAGATTAAAATAACAAAACAATTTGGTGCAATCCTGGATCCGTTCAGAGAATGGTCCAGATTGTCTCTTGATCCCAAGAAAATATGGAGTATAACTTACCAAGTGTAATAATGACCTGTAAGCTCAGCACCTAACATGAAAGCCAACACCGCTGGACCCACCTACCATCCCCCCGCCCCTGCAACCCCACCTGCCTGCCTCCCGGGGGGGTTGTTAACCTCACGCAGGGGTTGCCGGCTGGGCACAAGCCAAGTGGAGGCTCTGAGGGCTTCGTCTGCCACACAAAGTAACAGCCCTCTTGAGGACGCAGCTCCATCCCCTTCGCCTGCAGACTGGGATGGTCTTCACTGACCCATAGTAACCTGGCCCATCACAGAGTTTATACACATCTGGACGGCGACACTGTTCCGGGATGCACAAAGAAGTCAAGTGCCCCCAAATTCAAGGACAACACAGACCTTCAAATGATCTGTTCTGCTTTAGAAAATAATTCTCTAATTTTAGTGCCCTTTACCCCCCTCTAAGAGCACCCTATTCAAGGCTTCTGTTTAAAAAGCCAACAAGCAGCACAAAAGCTCAGAACAGGGACTTGCTGCCAAAGTCTGGATCGTTCAGTGTGTGCTGACCCACGGATCCCCTCCCACCTCCATCCTTGCTCCACAGCAAAAGCAAGAGTAAACAAAATTCTGTAATTCTACCCCACATCATGCAAAAGCCAAAATTATGTTTCTGGCACTACCAACCCCCCCCCCAAACTCTTCTTTGTTTAAAATTACCAAGGGCAAAAGAGGCATGAATGCAAAAATGCTGAGGGGACAGGTAAGCGCAGAGAACAGGTGAAGGGTTAGTGCCTGTGGTCAAATGAACCTGGTGTCTTTTAACATCAGGCGACAGAGTGATGGAGGCTCCGCAAATCCATCAACCGTGCCCTCAAGCAAACACAGAGCATCGATTTTGACAACTGTAGCGCCTTCTTTCAGAGAACTTTAGACCCGTAAGTTAATTTCTTATTAAAAATATGGTCACATTTGAACATAAGTTTCATGTTAGAGAAATCTGATGAGTTATTTTATTCCTAAGAAGTTTGCCTTTAAAGAGAAGGCAGAGATGAGCAGCGGGGTGTGTGAGCTCTCTCGTTTCTCCACTGAGAATGGCTGATTTCAACCACGTGGCACTGAGGGTGTAGGCTGGTCCCTGACTCCCTGGCACCCAAGAAGCTAAAGAACATGGTGGCGATGGGAAGGGACCACATTCCTGGAGAGGTTTCTCTGCGGCTGACACTGTTTTCAGCTAACTTTACGACAAAGAGAGGGATGCTATTCCAAGCCCATTTGCAGACGGGGACTTGGAGGCAGAGAGGAGAGGGGTTAGACCTGTGTGCGACACAAAGCTAACAGGTGGCCAGGCCGGGGTAGGCTTGGAAAACCCAGCTTTCCCTTGTTATTGGGTTAAAAATGACCCCAAACAAGACAAAGTCCCAGGGAAGAGGTGGTAAAACTGGCCTCAGCTAGGAGGGGATGGGAGAAGTCTGCCCAGGGGGATGGGGAGGGTGGGAAGAGACCACAGCCTGGAAGGAGGAAGGCCACAGAGCGCGGGGGGTTCAAGGAACACACGCTTTGGGTTGAGCTGTGGGTGTGGCGCAGGGGCTGGTGGGAAGGAGGATGAAGTGCGTATTTCTGCCTTGGTGCCTTGAACCCAGCTGAAGGGACCGTGGCACCTGACTTAAGGACGGGAGTGAAGTGGCGTCTCGGGCGCCATTTTAAAATCACTTGGAACATTGGGGTGTTCTGGTTACTAAGTGATCTCGACAGCTGGGCCTCTGGAACACGCTGACATCTGCCCGAGAACCAAGAGCTTAGCCCTGAGCTAAGTAAGACCACAATGTCACCGAGACTGAGGGCCCAAGAGCGTCCAGCGATCATAACACCAAAGAGGCCACGAGGGAAGGCTCTGCCCAGGCACACGCAGGAGCGATGCTCTGCATACACACGTCCTCTCTCATCTTTGCTGAAGATACTAACTCTAGGACCAACAGCACACAGAGCGCACACGGAGAAAAGGCAGCTGCAGTGGGTGTAGAGTGAGCCGAGTAAATCTGCTCAGGCAGAGATTTTTTTTTTTAAGATCGCAAAACAAATACTGAAACTCAGGAAAATGACATTCCACAAAGCAGCATGAAATGTGCCCAAAACAGTGTTTGCTCCCCCCAGAGGGATGCTCAGAACACCCAGTGTGTGCATGCCACGAGAGGCCTGCTGAGTGGGTGGGCCGTGTTTTCATTTTTTCTAATCCAATAAGCATTCACTAGCCTTATGCAGGAGAAATGCAATGAATGGAGTCGGGGAAAGGTTTGGGTTCATAAAATGTTTAGGTCCTGCCAGGTTAAAGCCTGCTGGCTGAGGCTAAGTGGAGTGTATCGAAGAGCATTCTGCCTCAGTTGAGAGTCTAGAACTTACCCCCCCACTTCTGCCTGCCTTTTGCCAGTAGGATGGCACAGGTTATAATCTTAACAGGTATAGCAGAATTAGTTTCCTGTGACGGCTGGAACACACTGTCACAAACTTGGTGGCCTAAAACAGAATTTCACAGTTCCAGAGGCCAGAAGTCCAGCGTCAATGCCACCAGGCCGAAATCAAGGTGTTGGCAGGACCACGTTCCCTCCAGAGCCTCTAGGGAACAATCTGTACCTTGCCTCTCCCAGCATCTGGCGGCTGCTAGCACGGCGGGGCTTGTGGGCACATCACTGCTGTCCCCGCTCAGCCTCCATGCCAGCCTCCCCTCTGCGCGCCAGATCTCCCTCTGTCTCTCTTCTAAGGATGCTCGCGATTGCACTGTCGGCCCACCTGGATAATTTGCAATATTTTCCTCATTTCCAGACTCTTCACTTCAGCACATCTGCAAAGACCATTTTTTTTTTTTTCCAAACAAGGTTATATTTACAGATTCTAGGGATTAAGACCTGGTATCTCTGGACAGTCATTATTCAGCCTCCTGCAAGGTACCGTTAAGGAGTTTGCTTTTTGGGGTGATGAAAGATGTTTCAGAGTTTGATAGTGGTGATGGCTGCACAATCTTGTGAAGATACTGACAACCACTAAATTGTACACTTTAAAAAGGTGAATTTTACAGTATGTGCACTATCTCTTAATACAGATACTAGGTACCACTCACTGACAGATTTCCACGTGCCTTACTTCACCTGCTCACTTCATCCTCACAATGTTCCTGTGAAACAATGACTCAGAAGCCCATTTTCCAGATGTGGGAACTGAGGCAGAGATGTTAAGTAACTTGCTTGAGGTCAAGCATTTAATAAGCGATGGATTAAAGTAAACAATCTTATGGTTACCAGGGAAAGGAGGGGTGAGAAGGGATAAATTTGGGAGTTTGAGATTTACAAACGTTAGCCACACTATACAAAAATAGATTTTAAAAAGTTTCTTCTGTACAACACAGGGAACTATGTTCCATATCTTGTAATAACGTTTAATGAAAAAGAACATGAAAACAAATAAATGTATGTATATGCATGCCTGGGACATTGTGCTGTACACCAGACATCGACACAATGTAACCGACGGTACTTAAATAAAACATAAAATAAAATAAAAATAAGTGATTGAGTCAAGAGTACCACTGAGTCCTGACTCGGCCTGAGCCTCCGCCCCTACTCTGTCCTCCCGAGGCGACCTCTGCACCCGGGGACGGCTGTTTTCAAAGAACAGGGGTAGTGGACTTTTTCTCTAAAGGACAAGATCGAAAATAATTTAGGCTCTGCAAGCCACAAAGCCTCCAGTGTGACTCCTCACGTGTGCTGGGGCATCGTGAAAGGAGCCACAGGCAAGGTGGAAACATAGGAACGTGCTGTGTTCCAATAAAACTTTATTTAAAAAAAAACAGGCTGTGGGCCAGATCTGGCCCTCAAGCCATGGTTTACTGATCCCTGACATAGATCCAAGACCCCCACCCCCACCCCTACTAGCCCCCAACTCCCGTCACCGACAACACACTGAGCAAGGAGAAACTGACACAGGAGAGGAGCTTCCTCTTCCTGGTTAGGACTCCGCTTCCTTCTGGTTCCTTCAGGGCCTCTTGAGCTCCGACCTTGTCCTGAAGCTTGGGAGGAGTCGGGGGGGCGGGGTTGAGGAGAGAGGGTGTGTCTTCTAGCAGGAACTAGGATCCACCGTTGTTGTCCTCCGTCGCCCTCTCCAGTCTTAGCAGACCCTTCGGAATCCGAACATCGCTCACATGTCCTGACGCTGGCTTCTCTTCCCCGGGCTGTGTTAGGCTTTCTTCCTATTCAAACCTGATTTGCAGCCTCCGCCCTGGAACATCTGATCAGGCCATGACCCGCTGCAATTTGCCAACCCCCCCCCCTCCCACCCCCTACAGGTTTCACACCCAAGTGCAAACAGTGATAAGGCATCAGCGGGGGCCATTCTTTAGTCATGCAGCAGCTGCTTCGGAAATTGGAATTTTAAAGGCGTGTGTGCCCATCAGCACTGGGATGTGAACAAGCTCCTCTGTTAGACGAGAGCCTGGCGCCGCCAGAGAGGCCCCGTGCTTCTGGGTCAATGTAGCTGCACCTCCAGAGCTAAGGGCTCGACCTGCTGAGAAAGCTGCCCTCCCCGCAGCCTAAGTGACTAGCTCAGGAGCATCTCAAGTGGCCGATGGGCTGCATCAGACAGAAAAAGGGAAGAAAGCCTCACTGCCCCCCGCAATGCTGGAGCAGTCACACCACGGAGTTCTCGTGTGGCCTCTGGGCCAGGCTTTCCCGTTCACATTTGTAGGAAGAACGCCCTGTTCTCGAGGTTTGTTGTCGCCTTCACACTGGGCCTCTTCTGACAGTGCTGCAAGGGGAGAAACCGTGTCTCAGACGCTGCCAGCTCCCTCACGCCGCTCCAAGTCAGCTCTGCACCCGGAGCCAGGAGCCAGACCTCCCCCAGCAAACGCTGGTGGGGAAACTGGTGGTGAGACAGATTGCTTCCGGAACAGGATTTACCGAACGTCCTTCACACGAGATGTTTCGGGGGCGGCCAAGCTGTCGAGCAATAGGCAAGGTTCCGGGACTGGGGGATCTGAGCTGGAGCCTCTCGACCCATCAGGGAGCCGAGCCCCAGCAAGAGGCGGGGGCATGTCACAAGGGAGCCGGGGACCCCGGGAAGGACCTGAGTCAGCAAGGCGGTCAGGTCAGCCCAGAAGGTCACCGCGGGAGAAGGGCCCTGGGCGGGCTCCAGCTGGCACAAGGAAGCGGGGAGAGTGAGCGAAAGCTCCCGAGTCACTTCCCGATGCACGCGGGTTTCAGCGCTGGGTGGTGACACGTCCACCTGAACACACTCTGGGCCAGAGTTCTGCCTTCTCTTCAAGCCATAAGCTCCTTTAACACAATATTACAGTTTCTATGACCATTTTAGGGCACTTGCGGGTCCTGGGTTGAGGACCTTAGCTGAATGTCTTCAGAGCCCGGTTCTCCAACGACTGAGGGATCTTCCTCCTTTGCCCACAGCCTTTCAGAACCTGCAGACAGAGGGAGAGTGTTCCTCTGGGAGGACTCCTACCTCGCTGGGGGTGGGCAGAGGTCTGGGAGCGGTCCTGGCAACGCGGAGCGAGAACCGGCTGGGAACTGCTCTTGGGTGGGGGGCGTGAGTCAGGAGGTCTGCCCGGGGTGGCCGCAAGTTTCTCCATGAGCTCGTGGGCGCCTACTAGTGGTCGAGCTCAACCTGGCAAAAGGAGGTATCATTTCCCCAACAGTTCAGGATGAGGAGTTACTAAGGAAGGTGAGAGCTGATGGTGAACGCATCAGACTGGTTCAGCAGAAAGGCTGCTTTGGCTAGCAGAAGCAAAAAGTCGCACCCTTCCCTCACAAAGGAATCAGAACTGGGAGATTTTCTATCAAAGCTTGAGCGGCACAGTATTTTTGAGGCTCCCAATCTAGAGAAGAGGCCGAGACCCTGTGCTCTCTGTTATTTACCCTAAATTTCTATCCGGATTTTAGGGACACTCCGTACTCCGTTCCACATTCACCCCGTGATGGCGGCAAGACTTAAGAGCTGGCAGCGGTTCTGAATGGTTGGTTGTTAAGTATGTTACAGAGTTAACCACACCCAACCCCTCACGTTCAGTACTTAGGGAAACCCAAAGACCCGTTCATACCAGCGAGGCCACCAGTTATTCTGAGCCCCTACGGCCTAGTGCAGCACTGCGAACAGACACTCAGGGACTGTTCCCTAAATACCTGAATCTCCGCGCCGCTCCCATCCTGGGCTTCTGGGCTCACCCCTTCATCCTTTCCTTGGCACAAGACCCATCTTCTCTGACCTTCCGCCCCACCACCAGCCCAGCCCATCTCCACAGACTCACAGCAACTTGGGAGCAGGGGCTGCCTCGTAGCTACCTGGGTATCTCCCCCCGACCCCTGGGCAGGGCAGCACAGGGCCAGGCACAACCTGCGAGCGCCCCACAGACTCCTGCTGGGCTGGAAAGCTAAAGCAGACAGGAAACCCTGCAGACTTCTCGCGTCTGGGCTGCAGTTCACAAAGCATCCATTTGGAGGGACTCTCGGACAGGGAAAAACCTCACAGGCCTTTTCAATGGAGAATAACTCCAGGCCCAAAAGGAGTTCGGCACTTTTTTTTTTTTTTTAACACTGCTTTGAAGGAAGGGTCACTGAGCTCACAAAGGCTAAAGGACATAAGACAGGGCTCCAGTTTTATGGGGAAATATACCGAAAAGAGCCATTTACACTTGGGAAAGGGCCACTGCCACGCAGAACTTCTCTGGACTTCAGGGCAAAAATGCGAAGGTGTCATCAACCACAGTGAAGAATTTCTGTCTGGGTAACAATCGACTGTGAATCTGTGAACAATGTGGGCTCCTGGCGCTGCTGGGTTTGCCCCTCTTGATCTAATTACCTTGAGTCAAGTCTGCGGATACCATCTGAGTCCAAACTCACAGAATCTCGGGTTTGAGCTCTTCCACGTTAAGTGACCCATACATTTGGTATTTGCTTCCTGTATTGCTGAAGCCAGAGGCGAGAAAAATGAGATACACTAAAAGCACACCAGCTCAACCCTCCCCGCCCCACTCCACATCACCCAACTATAAATCAGGATTCAGGGACACTCATCTCCCCCTTTAGGGCCTATTTATTGAATGTTCTGTCTTGTTGGTGAGACTCACTGTTCAGGGATAAGAATGTCATCTCGGTCCTAGTAAATCCAGTGGCCAGTCACATACCAGAAAACCTGAGCCAGCAACTCTTCGACCAGAGTCCCGTAAAATTTATGAAACAGAACTTAGAGGAGTTTGGTGTGAGATGAGAAAAAGCAACATTTGGTCCTTGGAAATGAACCATAAAACGTTTCACTACTTTTTCTCTTACAGTTAGTGAAAATAACAATTTCTATTAAAATTCTAGAATGCTGACGTTCCAAAAGGAAGTGGAATCTGGTTTGTGTGAGGGAAATAATACTTTCCAGGTTATCAGAGCCCCAAGTGAGTCTGCATAAATATTATAGGAAGGCTTAAGAAATATTTATCTTTCTTATTATGAGAGTAATGGATACACCCATCATACAAAAATTGAAATACCTGAAAGTATAAAGAAGAAAATTTAAATCACCTATACTTCCACTGGCAGAGAGAACCCTTGTTGGCACCTTGGTGTGTTTACTGCCAGTCTCTTCCTTTGCATCTATCTATACTATTTATTTTTATAGCATTCACATCTAGGAACAACCTGCTTTATACCATAACAAGGCATGCTTTGAAATCATTTTAAATGTCTAACATTCCGTCTTCCAGCTATATCATAGTTTATTTAATCCATTCCCTGTTTGGGGCCAATTTGTAGTTTAAAATTCTCCACCTTTATAAATAATGTGGCAACTGATCATCTTCATGCATAAATAAATATTCATCTGAGTTTGATGTTTTTCCCCAGGGGACATTATTTTACTAGAAGTGGGTCAGAGGGAACAAAACCATTCAAGACTCTTGACATACAGTGCCAAATTACTCCCCCCAAAGTCAAGCCGCCCAAACCAAACCTTAGGAAGGGTGTGGGGACAAAAGTTAAAAAACTGCATTGTGATTTTGACTTCCTTGATTATTTTTGTGGTTTAACTCCCCATACCCCACCCCCACGACATGGTTATTTGGCCATTAGTGTTTCTTTTTCTTTGATTTACTCCTTGTTCAAATTTCCTACAGGGTGTTAAAGAATTTTCCTACCAGGTCAGAAGAATTCTTTGGATGTGAATGAATGGCAGTGGCCCTTTGTCATATTGGCTGCAGACTTCATTTAGATTTCATTAACTGCGCTTCTAGAAACACAGAGGCTGATGTTTGTATACAGTTAAATCCGTCACACATTCCCTTTTTCACTTTTTCCGTTTCTTTTACATTTAGAGGACGGCCTTTTCTTGTCTTCCCTTGCCTTTTCTGAGATCAGCCACATATTCACTTGTATTTTCTTTCATTATTTTGTTTCTTTTTTATATTTCACTTTTAAACCCATTTGAAGTTTATTTTGGTGCACAGTGTGAGGCAAGATCTGATTTATCTTTTCTGCCAAATGTTTAGACAACTTTCCCAGCAACATTTGTGACGTGAATCTCCACTGGATTATGTGGCTTCTGCTGGTTTACGCTGGGCCATCTCTTTGGTCATATTCAAGTTTCTGTTACTTCTTGCCACAAGCCTACACTTGACATTGTTTCAAATTTCCAACCCGTTGTGAAGGACAGCCTTTTGCATCCAGGTGCCTAGTTTTCATGGCGATTCTCTCCTTCAGCTGCTTTCCTCTGTTCACCTGAAAGCTCTCTGTCCATTCTTTATTCTTAGTGTTCATGGCTTTTGCTTTAGGTTTTTAGGGTTCAGGACACCTCCACCCCCAGAATATAACACCTTGGCATGTTAATTGTTTCCAGCTGAAGGAATCTGAGAAACAGCTGGTGCAGAAAGGACCCTCTGACCTTTCCCATCTCCCATGAAGAGGTCTTAAAACCCTCACGTGAGAAGCGCCTTCCTTACACCTGGAGGCAAGAGAATCCTTATTTCTGAAGACAGAGGAACCCAGGGAGGGATACAAATGCAGGGCCTTGCCAATTCCCCTCTCTGAGCTCACTCACATCCTTCTGTCCTATATTTTCCCACAACTTGCCACTTTTCATCAAACCTAGGACAAAAACAGTCAGGTTCAACAGTTTCTTTGGGTCTTTATTTCCTTATGAAGGCTCCTGGGTCCCGTGAAATGTATATTAAATAAATGTGTATGTTTTTCTCATTAGTTATGTCTTTTGTTACAGAGCCCCAGCTACGAACCTGGGCAGGGTAGAAAGATTTTTCTGCTTTCCTACAAGATGTAAATTTCACTAATAGAATATACATCGCTGAATTTTTGTTAAAAAAAAGTCTGGAAACTCTGGGCAGTTTAAGCCTGTATTTCTGAGCACAAGTATGTACCAGACAAAATGCTCAGGACTTTGGATCTATTAAGCCCCCATAATAACCCTACTTGGAATCCACAGTTTACAGACAGGGAAGCTGACACTGTGGGGATTACGTGGTACCTGGCACAAGGTTACTCAGCTAATAGCGGGCGGGGAGGGGTAAGACAGGCAGCTGGATTCCAGTACACTCTTAACGCCTACACTGAACTGCCTCTCTCACGTTTTTTTTTCATTTTAGAGAGGGAGGTAATTAGGCATTTATTTATTTATTTATTTATTTATTTATTTATTTATTTATTTATTTATTTATTTAAATGGAGGTCCTGGGGATCGAACCCAGAACCTTGTGCATGCTAAGAACGTGCTCTACTACTGAGCTCTACCCTCCCCCCACCTCTCCCCACTTTTGTTTTCACTCTTTACCTAACACCTTATCCGACTCTGTTACCTAACATCTCCTGGTTATTTGTTTTGTTTCCAGCCCTTTGTTACATGGTGTTTTATTTGCATTAACCTTTCCCAGAAATTTTAGAACGTATAAATCTTGCTTTAATTCCACTGATGACGGTCTTATTAAAGATTCAGCCCCAAACATTTTTTTTTTAATTCTCTGTTTCTCCAGTCATCAAGGAAAAGAGTAAACGAGTGTCTTCAGAGGTCCTCCCTCCAGTGTGTGAAGACCTGCGTGGCCGTGGTCTACTCCCCTACCCCCCCCCACTGCCGCCCACCCCTATTTCTCAGTTTTGTTACCATAAAACTACTTAGATTTTGAGATTCTTAATTATGGCTATGATTGTCACATGATTGATAGTTCTCAATAATTATTTTTCACATCAGGATGTCCAACTGATTTTAATGCTTACTGCTTATCCTTCTGTCTTAGGACCTCCCCGTTCCTGAAGTTTTAATTTTGCCTCATTATTGTCCTGCAGTCTTCTTTCGCTGGCCTTTAAATAACTTCAAGAAAGGCATGCAGCTGATGTATATTCTGAGCCCTCGTATATATTAGAATGCATGGCTTGAACGGCAATTTGGCTGGGTGAGAAATTTTGGGGGAAAAAACTCTGTTTCTCCAAACTCTTTAAGTGATGCTTCCTTCTCATTGAGCTTCATTCTGGAAATAATGCCTAAATGGAGGGGGGGGGGGTGTTCATAGGAGGCCTTGGAGAGGATGGCAGCTGTGGCCACACTCCCTCCCAGAATGTAGACACAACATTCTTCGTATAATTTTGGAGTCTTCTCTGACCCCCTAGAGCTGGGGTGGGGATGGGGTAGGAGTGAGGCTGGGGGTGGGGGTGGGGTACGCCCACAGATCTGAAGTTCACATAAACATTCCTCCTCTACTACTTGGAGTTATTTCATCCAGATCATCTGGAAAGACGGAATCAGATTTGGGGGAAGATGATTTCTGCAAAGGCTGAAGATGAGGGAACTTGAAACCTGGGGCTATGATGAAGTGACTCCACTTTCCTCAGGAAATGAGGGAAGCAAGAATCATCTCTGGGAATCGACAAACCCCCGGCTCCTTCAATACTGGGTCAGAGCAGAGCTCTGCACAGTCCTCTGAAGGAGATGGGTGGTTCCAAGACTTGCAAGAACAGCCAGTGTCTGGCGTGAAAATATTCAAACAAGAGAGGAAAAGCAGAGACAGTGAGGCCACCACTAGGAGAATCTGTGAAACTGGCCCCGGGAGAAGGGGCTGAGCATTTACGTTCAAGTGCTTCTGGCCCCAGGAGCACAACTGCCTCTTCCTTGAGATAAATGTTAAATCTTAGCCTGATGCCATTAAACAGTTACCCGATTCCCTTGTCATAACTCCATCTTTGCCTGGCAGTGTTCCGAGTCCCCTGATGTCTGTCTACTGGTAAAGAAGGCACGACCCCAGTGGATTCCTGCTACTGGCAGTCTATGGGACAGTGTTTTAGAGGGCAAATCAATAAAATGGGTTTGTTATAAATTGTCTCCAGGTATATCTTGACTGCACTGCAGAGAGTGCTTTGATCAAGTCCAAAGACACATACATGGCCAGTTTTCTTTTTCTCTCTAAATTAATAAAGTGGCATCCTGGGGTACTACTCATCAGGACTGTGTTGGAATTGGTCTCCAGGGGCCAGGGCCACCTCTGGGTGAAACTTGGTGCCTTCGGAATGGAAGACCAGAATTAGCAGCACCTGCGCTCCTGCCTTCAGATGCCGCTGCATTTCCACATGTATGTCTGTTTTGGGTAACGGAGTGCTCTGATCCTAATAACCCCCCCCAACATCATCCCAAACATATGGACACTTTTTCTTGTTTTTGTTTTAAGAAAATTGAATCTACCACAAGACTAGAGCTTGAAATACCCAGATCTGCAGTTTTCAAATGTTTCTGTGCATGAGAATCACGGTGGAGAATTCACGCACAACATACGTGCAGGTTCCACTCTTGGAGGACTGGATTCAGGGTGTCTCGGGTGGGGGCAGCAGGCTGCATACTGAACAGCATCAAGCTTTGCAGCCCTGGTGTGGAGGAGGGAGTGGCTAACAGACCCGCCGGCCGGACCGCCATGAACCATGAAGGACACCTGAGCCACCCGAGACCCCCTCCGGCCAGTCCTGCCCTCAGCCCCAAACCCAGCAGGGCTCCCTCTTCTCAGAGCATCTCCACCTGGTGGGGTGTGGGGAGAGCCACCAACGCTCACGCTCATCAGCCTGCACCAGAAACACTTTTGTTTGTGTTACGTGGAAATTCCCGGGACATGGAGCAGAAACGTTCTGCTCAGATTCAAGTTCGAGCTCCACCTTGTCACCTGGCACGTCCATGACCCTCTAAGCTTCCACTTTCTCATCTTTAAAACGGAGATAACAAGCGTCTCACCCAGTAGGAACTCTAAATATTAAACGAGATCATGCAAGTCAAACCCTTGGCATAGTGCCCGGCACAAAGTAAGCAGTTAATAGCCCCCAGCTGGTGGTAGGTGTTCTTATCAGCATCATCCAGGAAAAAAGCAGTCGTCATATGGACATGCTCTGAGGCCAACTCTGTGCCAGGCACCCTTGGAGATGCAGGGATTCTGCACAAGAGGTAAGCCTCGTACGTGCCCCGGGCACACGGGACCAGCACTCCAGAAGGGATGGACCCTTCCACATCCAGAGATGGCACATAAAACTGGGAAAGACTCTCTTGTTCTGAATCACTCTTGTTAGCAAACCAAATGCACACCCTCAGGGGTCCCCCCAGGAGCAATGAATGTCAGAGTGGCCTTGGGGACACTGCTCCCGGGCTCACAGCTGGCATGACAGCTCCAGGGGACAAGACTTTCAGTTCTGAGTCTCACTGAGGGAGCTTCTGTCTCACGCATTGACTAAGACAAAACCCATCAAAGTGGGAGAGCCTGGTATCCTGCCTCTCAAACTCCTGATCGCACAGCATCAGGGCACTCCAGAGAAAAAGAGCTACAACAACACAGGGAAAGACAGTAGTTTGCTAAAGAGAGAAAGGGAGGGGCCGAGGGAAGGTGCCATGCTGCGGTCCTCTCCTGGCACTAGGGAGAATGGCCCCATTTGTCATTCTGGCTGCGTCATAGTCTCCTCCGCGCCACACCCCTCCCTGAGCTGGTGGAACACTTCTTTACTCAGAGACAGGGTGATGAGGCTACAGGGGAACTCGGTGGGAACTCGAACTTGGTCCGGCAGACCTGTCTCCATGAAGTCATTCACTTTCTGTGGGGAGGGGTTCAGCGTGAGTAACCAGGGAGGGGAGCGGAAGGGACCTCCTCCCCCTCTTCCTCAGCCGCCCCCTCGGTCTGATGGCTTCCCCTGCATCCGTGCTTAAAATAGACTGAGCTGAACTGAAAATAACCAAGGAGATTAAATTAAATTAAATCAGGCCTGGCTCCCAGGCAGCCGCTAATAAACTCATAAGCATTCACGTCAGCGTGGCAGACAGAGACAAAAGTGCTTGTTGGTTCTTAATTTTTTCGATCTGGAGTCGCTGAACCCTCAAGAGACAAAGCCCAATGAAACCAAGCTTCTTTCTATCACCTTTACACAAGGGGCTAAGTGCAGAAGAGTTTGGGACTGGTTACAAGCAGGAATTTGTTCTTGGTAGCTTGCCTGAGGGAGCCCCATCTTCCGGGGGCCTCTGCTGGGCTTCCCTGCCTGGAATGCGCTGGCTGAGCATCGGGTGTGACGCCTCCTTAGCCGGCGATAGTGCTCCTGCGAGGGCCTTGCACCCTCGGTTGGCAGGGCAGGGACCAACCGCCCCACCCCGGGGCTGTTCCCATCACCTGCAGGACCAACGGCTCTCCCGGACTTTCCTGGTCACCAACAATGGGCTCATTGCTCATCAGGGGCTATTAGGGGTGGGAGGGGTTCATGCCAACCAGAGGCTGGTGTTAGCACTTGTCTCCGGAACACCACAGTCCTCGGAGAGAGAGACGATAGTAAGTCATTTCCCCCCAGACTTTCTATCTGTTCTAATATTGCAGCCTTTAATCTGAGAACACAAAGCTGAAAATAAATATTCATTAAACTTACCACGGCAGGGCTAAGAGATTTTCACCTGCCAAAGCCTCTTATCACCTCACCCACAGTTTTCTTGTTTTTTTTTTTTTTTTTTTTAAACCTGGATGTTCTCATTCCTGTTGGGATCTTTCTCTGACTGAGCCCATCTGTCAACACTTTCGATGTGCGCAAGGCGACCACGTGCATCAAACCTAATGCGAGACTAAATTAACTCTGAAAAAGGCAGGACTGGGGGCCGAGCATCTCGGATGTAAAAGTTTTAATCCAGTGAGATGATGACCCAGCTGTTTGTGCAGCACCGAGCCGCGGTGCTGAGGCCATCACCGAATCGGCACACGTCAGGTAGAGAGAGAGAGATGAGGCGGGAAGACAGCCAGCGTGGGAGAACCCACGGCTCAAAGACTCTGCACAGGGCGAGGATCCCGTTCCCCGCGAGGCTTGACGGTGGGGTCATCGGAGATCCAACTGCTTTGGGGAGGACATCACAGGGAGGGGACCTGCCGCTTGGAGCAAAATTGCCACAGTTTGCAAACCAAGCAGGAGACACATCATTTACCCGCCGGCGGGAGGGACTGATGGATGGCGGGGATTCAAGGATAAAATGTCCCTTGCTTTTCTTTCCCCGGCTGAATGGAAGCTTGGCCTTTCTCGGAGAGAGAGGCGAAGAAACCAGAGGCATTGTTTGTGTGTCACCAGGGAGTTTGTTCTCGCAGCTGGAAGCCTTCACGAAAGCAACGGCTTCGGGGGTGAGAGGCGCAGGGCTGCCAGGAGCAAATAAGCAAGGCAGACTGCAGGCGCTGCCCGGGGAGGGGGGCGGAGAGTCGTTTCAGGCCAAACAACCCCAAATGCAGGCTGGGGGGCTTTGTCCAGGTCCCAGGCCCTAATCAAACGTGTCCACCCTTCCTGGCCACTTGCTCTATATTCTAACTGTGGCCCCATTCAGAGGGCTCTGCTTCCTGCGGGGACCGCCATTACCGCTTCTCCATCAACACCAGTGATGCTTGCAACCTGGTGGGCTGTTTCATAGCTTCTAAATAAGAAGGGTGTCATTAACATGCCAGGTGGCTGGACTGGACAAGCGCCACCAAATCAAAATGTTTTCTTTATCCTTGCCTGTTTCTGGAAACTGGCCAGGCCCGGAATATGTTCGTTGGTTCCAAAGGGACTTAGGAGTCATACCCAACTTTTGTACAGAAGCTCAGCCACTGCCGCTGCCCTTTAGCTGTTTCACACATGTGCAACATAGCTGAGGGAACAAGGCATCGAAGGAGGAGACCGTGTCCCCACCCCCCAATCAACCCTGGCGAATGGCTTATGGAAGTATTGCATTATCTGTTGTTTTGTTTGCTTGGCAACATCTGCAAAATTTTCTTCCCCCGCCCTTAACTGCCCTCTTATAAAACCCTGCCCTTCAGCCACAGTCCATGTGTGCAGGGGCGGCACATGGCCCGACCTGAACCAGTGAATCCTTCCCTGGGACATCTGGATTCGTGCCCGACACCACAGGAGGGAGAGATGAAGCTGTAAGAGGCAAAGCTCGGGCCGTGCCTTCTGCAATGCGGAGAAAGCTAGCTTGCTATGAAAAAGACAAACGCCAGCAGGACAGAGAAAGAAGAGGTGGGATACAGAAAGCCAGCCTCCGCTTCCAGCCGTTCCTATGGTCCCACAGAACCACATTCCCACCCCTGAATTCATAAGACACCCCAGTTTTCTCTGGATAACTCTCTTTTCTAAGAGGGGGCTGAAACTTGGTTTTGCCCCTTACAACCCAAAAAACCCTACCTAATAGTCCAGTTCCCTCTCTGAGCCTTGGTTTTTATACAGGACCACATCGCGAGACCAAACGCATCTCAGACCTCATCCAGGTGCTGGGTTCCTGGAGTCTCCAACTCTACTGTCAGCTCCTCAAGAGGGGACACGCCGACGGGCACCAGTGTTTAGCTCCTTCCTGAAATGACTCTCACGGCAACAGAACCCTAGAGCTGAAGGAGGCCTCGGGGTTCATACAGGTCAAGTGCCTTAATCAGAATTTGCAGATGAGGAAAGGAAAACACAGAGATTAACCGATGAAGCCAAGGTCCACAGCAAGTTAGAATCTTAAAGGTTCATCTCCTCAGCTTAATATGCAACCGTTCCACTCACACAGGGCTCCTGCAGTTCAGAGAGTGATGACTCCACAGTGAGCCGTGGGCCGTGCTTGGGAGACACGGTAAAGGGAAAAACAAACGAAACCTGGGATGAGATGTTCCTGAGTGTAGCTGGAGTCTCACTGGGGTTAAGGTAGGTCATGAACAAGTCAGGACAGAAAGAGCTAATGTGTCAATAAAGTGATACACTCTGATTCATTGAACAATGTAACACAAATGTGACCGGGACAAATGTGTCTTATGCATGGAGGAACGGTCCCTAATACTGAGCATCAGTTGGTGTTGAAGCTGGGAGTCAAATCCAGTCTATCTGACTCTGAAGCCAAGGCCATGTACCCTCTGAAACCAGATCACTTTCATGATCTTTTAA
Organism: Camelus ferus; assembly: GCF_009834535.1. Taxonomy (NCBI): domain Eukaryota; kingdom Metazoa; phylum Chordata; class Mammalia; order Artiodactyla; family Camelidae; genus Camelus; species Camelus ferus. Next base: position 31,326,883 of record NC_045711.1, on the reverse strand, counting down.
GTCCACTGCATTCTTTCTTCACGGAGTGTTAGTCATCGAATGGGTACCAGGAAATTTTTTTTTTTTCAGAAATAAATTGGCATCCTTCAGAAGCTGGAAGTTCTGAGGGTAACCAAGAGTCCCTGTTCTCTCTGGGTGGGGGAATGAAACAAAGTTCGGGGTCATCCTGAGTAGCTGGGAACGAGGAAGAAGTCATGAAGCTGGACCGTGCTGTTGAGAACATGTAGTGAACACACACTTTTCTTTTTGGCCTCTGGGTAGATGCCTTCTGCAGGTGGTCACCCAGGGATCCCATGAAATGAGAGCAGCACATACAGCCAAAGAAATATGCCCCCACTCCCTGCACCCCGACTCCCAGCAGGGGGTGGCTACAGGCACAGTGGCTTCACACAGGGAAAGAGATGCCGGTGGGGTATTTTCCAGAGTAAGAGCCCTCCTCTCTCCACCTCCCCGCAGGGTGTTCAGCAAAACCAGAATTTCTTTCTTTGGACGACTCTCCCTGCCACCAGTGGGTCTAAGCGGGTGAGGCAACACTCCCTCTGCTGTGATTTTCCCCAAATTCAGCGCCCCTGCCTTGAAAACTTTCACAGGAAGTTTGCCTCACATCTGTTCTTGCTTCATTATTCTAGGGGAAAAAAAAATGCCTACTTTGGGTTCAAAAGGGACCCTGACGGTCTTTAATTAACCACAAACTCTTGCATTAATTACCAAGGAAAGTGGGTGGTAACATACAACTACTGTTCTTTTCAGGAAAGAAAGTCCCCTATGGGGGATGCTCTGGGGCAGAGCTTCCTGCAGGTGGCCAAGCCCTGCTCTATTCATCGGGGATATTTTAGAACAACCCCAGGAGCTAACTTATCTTGTATCTTCCCCGGAAATCTGCACACTCTTTCCAAGTGGAAACGCCTAGAAGCTGAGATGAATATAGCCTGGTGTTTCTCTGTACTATTTTGGTGCTGATAATCAGAGTATGTGCATACCGTTAACTGGAGGATTCCTTCAGAAAGCATTTGAAAAAAACATGTTTGTGGGATATCAGAATAGCGTAATATTGGAAAGGACCACAAGGAAGTGGCTGCCTCTTCTAGCTTCTTGGTGGACCACCCTCACTCAGCCTTGAAGATGAAACAAATGAAGAGAGGAAGAATCTCCGCATTTATCTGGGGACGTTTCTAATGGTGAACCAAACACTGGGTGCTGATGCGTTCCAATCTTTTGCTGGGGAACCAAAGGGACACTTACCTGCTTTTGTTTGCTCTCCCATCCTGACCCTCTTAACATTGCCTCCACTCATCAAAGAGTTAAAAGAAAGCTTCAGTGCAAGTGATTAAAAAGACATCATTTTCAGGCTTCTAAGAGATTCCTCACTTGGCCAATGCATTTACTTTCTAGATGATCAAGTTCCTTGCAATACGTTCATGGCAATTAATCTTGTGCTTAAATGATAATCCTATAACTAGAAGCAATTAGAATCCTGCATGAGAATGACCTGCTCAGTCAGTGTCAATGTCCCTGTATGCTAATGGGATAATCTTGAAAGAGGCCCCAGAAATAATTTGTTTCTCCTCTTTCCGGGGATGCAGGGGTTCAAAGCCCATCTTTAAAAATGCTTCTTCATGTCAGGAGCCATTGAAGTCAAAGCGGGTGGAAGACTGAGGCCCCTATAAGGAATCCAGGGGCTTGATATCATCTTCATCAGGAGAAAGAAGCCACGTCACTTTGAGCTTGGATACCATTGTATCCTAAGACGAAGGCAATGCCACATGAAGGAAATGTCACTGGTGACCCTTACCCCGTCACCCTGGTCTTGCTGCCTCTCACAAACACCCAGGGACCAAGCACCTGGTGTGAAAAACCATGTTGGACCCACTGCACAGAGAACCATGCAGGAATAACACTCCAAACCACAGGAAGACAAACTGCGAGTTAGTAGACATGTGACAGTCAGCTCTGCCACTGATGGGTCAGGATGAGGTACCACAGTCAGGATGTAAATAATGACACGTCTCTTTGAGACGATGCAACCTTTTTCTTGGCAGATGTGTGTTTCCCTAAAGGATCCCAGAAGTCCTTTGGCTTTATGAACGAGGCTAGAACAGAATCATTTAAATATGATCCAGAAAGAGGGTTAAAAATGGGAAGAGTTGCCTGGATTTAGGATGTAGGAACACGGTTTCAAGCTGAATATATATGTGTGTGTATATATATATATATATATTTTTTTTTTTTTTTTACACTGTGTCCATCATCATCATCATTTACTCAACAAACACGTCTTAGGGAGAAACTCAAGGCACGGGGCTGGGGTACAGGAGATAAGACACCATCAGAGGGAGACCGATGTGTAAATAAACACGTAAGTGAAACCACATTATAAATGTTATAAAGGGCGTGGGGAGAAAGTGGCCCATTTGAGGCGGGGCATGAAATGTTAGGAGAGGTGTCATAAAGGGAGCTAGAGCTGAGTGTCAAAAAAAAGATGTTCCTGGTGGAGCAGGGTAGACAGCACAGGCAAAACTGAGGGGGTAGGAAACAGCCCGCCCCCTGGGGAAACAGCACGTAGCTTTTCCTTACAATGGGAGCACAGATCGCCAAGGGGTTGGGGGGTGTAAGGGAGGCAAGGTACTGGCTGTTGAAGGGCTCACACAGACATGTGGCACCTGCTATTAAGCAGTGTCCAATCAAGGAAGAAGACAGAGTAGACAAAGGCATGGAAACACACCAGTCACCACCTAGAAGCACATGCATTTGAAAGGGACCATGTGCAAGCACGCCTCTGGGACAAGCACGGTGCTAGCGGTTTTTCGCTTAGGGGTAGTTCCTGTTTTCTTTGGCAAAGGAAGCACCTGGATGTTAAGCACTGGCAAAGCTAGAGGTGGGTTCTTCCAAGACTGAGAATTCGAGAGCAAGGACGAGGCTGCAGTGGGAAAGAACCAGGGTGGGTAAGAAAAAAACAGAGATGGTAGGTTGACAAGGATGTGGCAGGTCACACGTCGGGCCAATTCCCGCACAACCAGCACACGTGCTGAAGGGGGCTTTGTTTCCATTCTTTGTTGCTCATTTTAGGTCTTCACTTTAAGGCATTGAAGAGGTCAGCCGGATTCCCTGCTTCTATTTTTATTTCTAGCCATTATTTCTGAGGGGAAATGACAGCAGATTCTCACCCACCATGGCGTCCATGGCGCTGCAGTGATTCCAGGAGCCGTCGGGCCATCTCAGAGTAGCCTCAACTATTAACCTCAAGATGGAAACACAAAATTGCAAACCCTTTAGCAACAGTGTGGGCCACGTCTGTACTAAAGGGAAGGGACTGTGAACGGGCACATAATCTCTTATCCAGATCCAGGAGTCAGCTGTGTAAGCAGGTGGGAGGCGAGTGCCTGGGGACTGGGGACAGAGGGTCCTCCTCCCAGCAGCCGTGTGACCGGGGGCAAGTCCCAGGAGCTCTGCCAGCCTGTTTCCTTGGTTACAAAACGATGATGATGGTGATAGCTCTTTTCTGGAAGGCTTGTTGTGGTCATCGACAGGAAAGCATCCTGGTACCTGGAAGGTGTTCAATCAACGTTGGTTTCTCTTCTCCTAGGACCGAGGCACTCAGTCAATACCAGTGGCTTCTGTGGTTTGCACTGATGTCCCCTGTTCCCACATCTGCCCCCTGCGTTCTGACCGGCTGGCTCTCCATCAGCATACGCGTCAGGGACTTGGATGTTGGCTCACCTGGGGCTTCCTTCCAGCTGAGAGTGATTCCCACAGAGCACCTTTAAGTGCTGTATCCACTACAACAAAAATTTCCAGCCTAACATAGCCCCACTTTTTAGAGGTTTGGTTGGTTTGAAAATTTTCACTGATGATAAACATTGCATCACACGTGCCTTGTGTGTATGTGTGTACACACACGTATTTTCAGCTTTTTGTTTTTGGTTTTTGTTGCACCATTTGGAAGTAAGTTTCAGGCATCAGAAAAAAAAATCACCCCTAAAATATTCCAGTATCCCCTTCATAACTGCATTGCCATTACCACCCAGAAACGTCACGCTGATACAAAAACATGATCTAAAGCACAGTCCAGAGCTGGACTCCCCCACTGCTCCTCAAGTGTCTTATTTTCACGACATTCACATTTTTGAAAAGTCCGGGCTGCTTACCAAGCAGAACGTCCCAATACCTGGATTTGTCTAGTTTTCCCTCACCTCATGATTCGATTCAGGTTATACAATTTTAGTTACAGTATCAGATAGGGGTACGATACTGTGTACTTTCTACTCCACCCCATCAGACGTTGGAGTCCTATTATTATTTCCCACTAAAAACATGCCAGTGTTCCTCAGAGACACGGCTGAAGCACAAGTTGAGCCCTTCTGTTCCCAAAAGAAAGGAAGTATTGGAAAAAATGGACGGGTCTCATCAAAGGGACACGATGGGAGGGGGCTCCCACTGGCCACTTTTCGAACGATTTGAACAACAACAACAACAAAAAGACAGTAACAAAAGAACTTGGGAGCCCAAATGGCAACTTTTAAAAAGATGTAGGGGAAATGTAAAGGGAAAGCTTTTCTCTCAGAGGAATGCCAGCTAATGAACGTAGAAGGGATTACAGAGTTAGAAAATCACCATTTTGCAGCCGTCCATGTAATAACTGATTAAGGCTCGTCCGTGGATGCTAAAACTATCGGGTGAAAGGTTGCTGGTCTCCAGGTACGACACCCAGACTTACTGATTATAAATTAAAAAGGTGCCTTTGCAGTGGAGGGATCAGATAAAGACACCTTAACCCGGTGGTCAGCTGCATCACCAGTAACGGACAATCTGGAAACACTGGCACATGAGCAGCTTCCAAACCAAAGGGCCAGCCACACCAGCTGCATCCCTTCTGTGCTCCTGAGCTAGATCGAAATCCCACAGCCAAGCTTTTACTGACTAGAAATTACCTCCAACTAACACCTTTTTCCTTTAGGCAAGCTTCTTGGTCCACCTCCTCCTCGCTGGCAGCCCCACACTGGTTATTACATTTCACAAGCCTTCCTGCCAGTGGGGAAAGGACCTGCACAAAGCTTTCAGGCGACCAATGGGCTACCTGCTGTGCCCCCTTTCCCAGCATCAACAAAGGAAGTCAAGGGTTGCCGTGAATCTCAAGGTCATGCCTGGAGGTCACGGTAGGAGACTGATGCCCTATTCTTGTTGAAAACACAGCTACCTGGAACTTTAAATCCTCCTGTTTGAAAAGGAAGTGTGTGACTCGGAGCTATTACCAAGTGACTCCTAAGACCCGCGCCATCTGTAAGCTGGGATGACTGTCGCCCTAACCCCTGGAAGATGGAAAGACACTTCCCTCCAGCTCTCCCCACTGCTCACTCAAAATCCCTGGAATCCTGCACTGCGTCGAGCTTCCTGAACACACCACACCCTCCCACGGTGCTGCGTCTTCACCTGAAGTGGCCTCCGGCTCCACTCTCACTACCTGTGTGATGCCACCTGCAGCTTCCTCGGGGCAGGTGGGGCACCATTCTTCCAAGCTCCCACCATGTTTACAGGTCCTGGGTGCACTGCCCTGTCATTCTTTTTCATGTCTTAACTCCCCACAAAGTCTACACATTCCATGATAAAGAATATATCTTAATTATCTTAGCATCCCTGGCACCTGGCAGAGAGCCTGACGCTTGGCTAATAAATGTATAATAAATGCTTGAGTCAAAGAATGAGTGACTGTCATACGAAGCTGCGTCTCACTGCCTTGATTCCGTTGCAACTAGGCTACAATAAGGTGGAAGAACACACTCAGAGAATATTACTGTTATTTTTAATCCACAACAACGTGATGGCAAATCTCAACAGCTGGGGCAGTGAGACAGAGACATTGAATCCAGAAGGTCGAAGGAAGGATGCAATCTGCAGTTTGCAAGGAGCTTCAGAACCTGCAGGAGGTCCTCCCCTCCCGGCTATGGAACTCGTTTTAGAACTTCCATCTCCGTGCCAAACTAGCAACCCAAAGTATCTGAGAAAAATCAGACTCTTCTGCAGAATAATCTACTTGTGGGAGAAACGTGTTCCTGAAACAGCTGTAAAGCATACGATATTTCTCCCATTTACTTACAACATTAAATTGAAAATTCATTCCCATGAGGGATTTTTTTTTTTACCACTCCTCCAAACCAAATAAAAAGCACACAAGAATGTAGAAAATCTATTAAAATGGCATATGGATAGGAAAAAAAAAATGGAACTGTTCAGATAACATCGCACCACTGCCCAAAGGCAAAAAACAAAAATACACCACAAAAGCGGAGGCCGTTCCCATAAATACTGCACCAATCTCAAAAGTAAACTGATCTCTGATTTCAAACGGGTGACTTCCAGCCCAAAGCAGGAGTCCGTTGGGAGTTTCTATTTTGGGAATTCTTTTTCAGTTCGAGCAATTCTGCACAGGTAAAATGGAGATGGAACCAATGTAACAATTAACACAGCTGCTTAGGGTTTAAGAGGATTTTCCAAGAAATCACTTGCATGTGTACCGTAAGCTTGGCTCATTATGGTTTATTGTTGCTATCTGCGTTTTCATCGAAGCCAGGCTAATTCCTCCATCCCATCTCAGCCCTCCGCTGGAGCTCTCTTCACCCTGCCCTCTCGAGTAACTACCATCCTTCACCCTGCTTCTCTGTGGAAACTTTCCCTCCCTCCCTCCCGCTTCATCACCCCCTAGCGCCTCCAACTGCATGCTATTTGGTTCCCACCTAATTGAGCACTTAATTATATGTGGACTTGGGTTGTTCTTTAACATGTGTTACTCTTCTCTCCCCTGGTTGTAAGTCCCACATTCAGACCTGCCATAACCCCAGAGAACCTGTGGAGTGCTCAGTATGGGTTTAGCAAATATTTATGGGTTCGCTGTTTCTCCAGGAGACTCTTGAATAAAAGAGACTTGGGAGGGTGCAGCCTATAGGTACAGGAGTCAGACCTGGGCTCAAGCCCCAACCCTGTCACTTTCTACCTCATAACTTGGAGCCATTTCCTTCCCTTCTCTTAGCTCATTTGCTTATCTCGAAAATGAGAATAACATTACTCTGTAGGGGAGGGGGTAGGGAGGGTATAGCTCAGTGGCAGAGTGTGGGCTCAGCATGCCCGTGGTCCTAGGTTCAACCCCCAGAACCTCCTTTAAAAAATAAAGAAGATAAATAAACCTAAGTCACCTCTCCCCACCAAAAAAAATTTTTTTTAAAAGGAACTAGGCACTTCAAATTAAAAATAAATGGAAAAGGGAAAAAAAAAAAAAAAACCAAACCACTCTGTGCTGGTGTTTTTGAGGGGTCCATGAAACAATGACTATAAAGCACTCAGCACAGAGAAAGATCCAGGCTTCTGGACAGTAAGTACACAGTAGGTGGACTCAGTCAACGGTAGCTGTTGCTACAGAAACCATTCGTCAGGACAAGCCGGTGCCTGGCCTGCCGGGCTGGGAGGCCGGTCACGTAGGAGGGACTGCGGTGCTGCTCAGCCTGGGACTCTGTGCAGTCCTTTCATACTGGCATCGGGAAGCCTCGTGTCTTCTCTCTGACTCTTTAGAACAATTTTGAGTGACTAACTTAGGTACCAATTTTTCCACAGATTTGTCAGGTACTATTTTAAAATGTGACTACTTTGATTCTTACACTATGGTTGTGTAAGAATGTTATTTTTAGGGGGTGCTGGATGACAGGTGTATAGGAACCTGGAACTACTCTGGCAACTTTTTTTTTTTGGACCGTAAACTTGACTCTATTATGGTTTCTTGTTTATATTTTTCCTTCTCGTTGAAGCCTGGCTAATTCTGATTCTGAAAATCTAAAATTAAACTAAAAGTTAAAAAAAAAAAAAGCTTCCTAATTAGTTATTTCCTTTAGTTTGGCTTCCTGTACTTAGGACTGCATTTCCTTCACAGAAAGAACAAATGTATTTTAAAATTAGATTTGCTGCGGACTGAATGTTTGTGCCTCCTCAATTCGTATGTTGAAGCCCTAACCTTCTCAGGTGATGGGGCATCGGGGAGGTAATTAGATCGTGAGGGTGGGGCCCCCATGATGGGATTAGTGCCCTTACGAGACACCAGCCAGTTGCTTCCTTTCTCCCTTCCCCTACCCCCAGTCTCCTTCTCCCCACTCTCTTCTGTCAAGTGAAGACACAGCCTAAAGGCAGCCCCTACAAGCCAGAAAGAGAACTCTCTCCAGAAACCAAATTGGCGGCACCCTGAACTTGCACTTCCCAGCCTCCAGAACTGAGACAAATTTAGTCGACGGTTATTTGTCGTAGCAGCCTGACCTAAGACAAGATCCCAATTCTTACTGGTACTCTCATGAAAATATCCCTACTTCTATCAATTGGATATCTATCCGTTAAATTTACCCTCTGTGTGACTTTGGGCAAGTTATTTCTTTGTGCCTCGGTTCGTTCAAAAAGTAAAGGGTAATAAAGTAAATTTCCACACAGGTTTAAATAAGTTGATTATGTAAAGTGCTTAGAAAGCGTCCCTTCTGTGGGACATGCTCAGTAGGCGTTCGCTGCCGTGGCCTTTATTATTATAAGACCACAGCTGCGTGCATATTCCTGGAGCAGAGCTATACCTCTGCACGAACGTACAGACTCGTTCTTGAGAGACTTGACCGCCTGTAGCCACAGGTTGTCCTGGTTGGCTCTGACACGTGAAAAGTCCGTGTCCAACTCAGTGAGGCCGTCTTCCCCTAAGATGATTCTCAAGCTATGAACCAAGCTCAGCTCCTGGCGATGGTGGAGTTAGCCTGTGAACCCTGCTGTCCCTGCAGGGTGGGTCTTTTCTCCTGTACCGTGTACCCTGTGCCACCCCCGCCAGGGCATCTGGGCCTCTCTCTGCAGTCTTCCACCTGCAAGTCTCCTGGGGCTCACAGGAGAGACTGGAAAACTCAGGCAGCACCATACAGAGGAGGCAGGGGGCCGGTCTAGCACTCACAGTGCGTGTTTTGCTCTATTCAGAAGCATAACGAGTGAGAGCTGAACACTGGAAAACCCTGGCCGGGTATTCCTGCCTTACCGGGAGCTGAGAACCTCACAGCTGAGCCCTGACTGTTCACACGGGGTGTCTATTATTCCGCCATCAGTAGCTCACAAAGCAGAGGAAAAACACTGCAACGTTTAGCCAGATGCTCCTCAACCACTTACCATCTATTACGCCCACATTTTATGGTAATTTCCTTCTAACCGGCATGCTCTCTGCCCCCAGTACCTGACTGCTCATGGCTCCCAAGGAGTCTGCTTGCTCTGAGCGGAGGGTCCCCGGGTGTGTGCCACCCAAAAGAAGGGAGATGCAGGTGAGAACCACAGCCCTAAATGCAAGGGTGCCAACAGGATGGTTTGGAGAAAATAAACACCAAAGGTCAGCAGGGATGCTGCGTCTGTGACTGGGATTTCCCGCACCATCCGATCTTGACCACCAGCTGTACTGTGTTTGTTTCATAAGGTTTTCCAGTGGCAAAGCGTGTTAACCCTCTCTTAGCAACAACTTGAAACCCTTTGCTTGATTTTCCCTGAATTCTTACCTGACAGGACAGCCCTGGGTAAAGAACTTGTCTATTTTTCAAAGAAAAAAAAAATGTGAGGATGTTTCCAAAAATAAGCTTTCCCTGGAACTGGCCCCTACCCTCCACCCTCATCTGTTTTCCTTAAACAGACCTTTTGAGTCTTTTTTCTATAATAGCTTCAATTATTTACAACAACATTAAAGTCAGTTTTTCCAATTTTACAATAGCTTAGAATTCTCCAGTACAAATGGAAACATGGTATGTTTTCAGATCTAATGGAAACCAGTGTCCTCATCAAGGAAGAGGGAGTGTGTGGTGGTACTGGAGGGGCCCCAAGAGCAAGGAAACAAGGTTGACATCTGAGAATCAAACCACACATCCACACGGCGGGTCGTCCAGTCACTGCAGAGACACAGAGTGGGTCCTGGGCCAACGAGACTCCAGGATACCTTAAGTGAGTGTGGACTTGGTGGGAAAACCAGTGGAAAACCCACCACATGACAGTGCCCACCCAGACACGGCCCTGGGGAGGCAGCGTCCCGGCTGTGGACAGGGGATTCTGGCCCCAGGGATGGGCTATTTGTGAGGGGTGCACACGGTGCGATGAGTAGACACACAGGTTCTGAAGTCAAAATGCCTTGGTTCCAATCCCGGCTCCTCACCTACTCTGTGACACTGCAAGGTTCTCCTCTCTCTGTGCCTCCATTTCCTTTTCCGGAAAATGAGGCTAATAATGAGGTAGTTGCGAGAACTAAAGAAATGAACCTATGTGAATTTCCTAGCACCGGGTCTAACACAGAGGTGGATGCTGGTCTCATCATGGTGGACTCATCGGTCACCAAAGCCTGAAGCCGTCAAACATCCAGGTCATCCACCCACCGCCACTTGCACTACTTCCACCTTCACCAACAGCACTGTTTAGCTGGCGTCCCTCTCCCGTCCCCAGGGGGCCAATACACCGGCCATGCTGCCAGAGTACCTCAAGCCACGAGATGATTACACTGGGTATTCGGGGATTCAGTGGCCAGACCAGTCTCCTGGGAGATGTGTTCACGCGAATCAGTGGCTCTGCATCTGACCAGCCCAGGTCTCTGAGCCCTGCCTCGGGGTCAGCCTGACCTTCACCCGAACGCCCGCAGAGAAGCCACACGCCTCACACCTGTCCGCGCACGCCTTACCCGTGACGTGGAGCTTCTCGTCGGCGACCACGGCCTTCAGGTAGATCCGCCCCCTCTTCTCGGTGTGGTCCATCCCGCAGAGGCTGGGCACGTTGATGACACACTGCTTGTGCACATTCATATCACAGGCTGTGAATCAAGAAAGCGAAGGGTGAGGCTGGGCATGTGGACTCCAACCATCACTCCCTTGGTGTTTGGGTTGTACCAGCACAAGTGAAAATGAGCTATCCTCTGACTCGATACTTTGCTGTAATGTTTCTGGTGACCTCACGAACTGTTAGCAGATGTCCCTTCCAGCACAGGCTTCGTGTGAGTGACAATTTCCTTTAAATACCATTACCATATTTGTCCAGTCTTCACCGAAGCAAAATACACCCTCTGCCTGGTCTTCTGTGAATGCCTCAAATATTTCACATTGTATAAAATTCACACAGGTAAAGGCGCACAAAGGGCAGAAGAGTTAATATTTTATGTACACAGAGGCGAATACTATGCAAATTTTAAACAGAGGATTTCTTTTTTTTTTTTTTTGCCAAAGATTTATGCCTTTCTGAGCTCACCACTCAGAAAGAGAATCTGCGGGTTGAGTATAGAAATTTATGAAATTTTCCTTTCCTCGGCTAATTCTGCATTTCCAAGGAGGCTTAAGTAGATTGCCTTTGCTGCTGTTGTTGTTTCTAAAAGAACGAGTGTTTGATATTTGAAACAGGTCTTCAAATATTTAAATATTATTTCAAGTAAAACAAATACATGCCTTGCATGATAAGCCATTCCTTACAGCTGACATTCCGTGGGTGAGACGGGAGAGGGTTTAAAAAAAAAAAAGATCAGCCTTATTGCAATGAACCAAAGAAACCCTGAAAAGAATCCTGTGTGCTGAAGACAAACATAAGACTCCGTGGAGGTGTTCCAGCTCTAATGTCCTTGTCCTTTCTGGCTTCCAGAAGGAGGAGTGGCCACTGGAACCCTCACACATCTTCGCTACAAGGCTCTTCTGTGACCTTTAAGGTGGAGTCTTCATGCCCGCTTCATTTTGAGTGTTTAATGTTAACACAGTGAGGTTACTTGCAAGAGGCGTTGTGAATAACAGGTATCTGCTATGACTAAACCAGGAAAATGGACACAATGAGGGAAGACCAATCAGCTGATTCACAAAAGTGGATTCTGTTCCCAAAGGTAACCGTTCAAAATCACATCCCTTGGATTCAGCCAATACCAAGGCTCTTAAAAAGCTGTGTGATGACTTGTGTTGATCAAATTCCATCTTCTGGGCAGAACGGGCAACTTAAAGGAGAGAAACGCCAGAGCCTCTGGAAAGGATACACAGACAACGGGGGGTGGAGGGGGGGAGTTGCGGGGGCATCGGAGGCTCGAGGGCCCGGGGTTGTATTCCTATCTTGGCTCTACCATTAGCGGCTTGTACCTCTTGGGAAGCTCATTTGCTCTCTGATTCTATTTCCTACTCTGCAAACTGAGTGGCGGGGCTACACCAGTGGTTGCTCGCTTTCTTTCCACCAAGAGGAAATATCTATAGTATTAAAAGCCTATAACGTGCAAGGGCACGGGAAGAGATTTCTTCTCTGCAGAAATTAGGGGCGGAGGTCTGGGTCCTGGCATCCACCTGCTTGTTCTCCTCTTCCAGGAAGGAGCCCAGGGAGCAGCCCCCCAAACACTAGGACTGCAAGGAAAAAAACGTTTAAAACAAAACACACTGGTTGAGGTCAGTGGTTTTCAAAATATTTAGTAACAGAACCCATTTTATAATCAAAACCTTAAGCACAATCCTCACATATAAACCAGATGAGTGACATATTATTAGCATACACTTAGTTAATAAATTCAAAGCTATACATTGACTTACTCTAAAGACGTCCCTGGATAACCAACAAATCCTTCTGATCCAAAACTTTTAAAACCAGCTGTTGGTGATGTTAGGTAAAAGCTCAGTTGCTAATTCATACAGAAAAGATATGCGAATAGTTGATTAAGGGCATCCTGGTCAGCTCTTCAGCTAAGTGGACGCAGCAGGAAAAACCTGTTGGCCTGTCCTGCCCCCTGCATGAGGCTGCCAACATCAAGTCTCCAAGGTCACCTTCAACTTGTCAAGGTCAAGTGTGTAACACACCTGAGGATTCATTCTTCCTCTAAGTTTTTAAATAATTGAAAGTGTATTTACAAATGCACTTAGAAGCCACACTGGCAGAATCCCTGAAAACTCTATCTTGGGAATCCCACGGGTGTCTTGAAACACAGGAAGCCACTGGCTTTGATGGCCACAAAGGTTTCCTTAGGGTATTAAATTCTGCAGCTCTGTAAGGTGAATCAGCCCTGTGTTGTGAGAAATTACCCACCTACTCCACAAAGTGCATATATCTTGATTTTTATGTACAGATGACCCTTGAACAACACAGGGTGGGAAGTGTGTAGGTCCACTTATACACGGACTTTTTTTTCCAATAAATACACAGTTGGTCCCCCATATCCGGAGGGCCGATTACGGGGCTTGAACTTCTGCAGATTAAGGTGTCTGAGGAGGGTCCTGGAACCAATCCCCCGTGGATACCAAGGGATGGCCACGTATGCATGTCTTTACGTCAGGACACACATAAAGGCTTTCGGCTGTAAAAACATCGTGAATGAATGACAATATGCTGATATTTCCATAACATTTCCCTGTTACTAGAAAAACAGGCTCAGTCATTACCTTTTCATGTCCTAAAAATTAAATTTTATTGAAAGAAATAAATGGCCTGAGGAAATCTTATTACATAAGAATAATCAAAGCAAAGAGTTTCCACAGATGTTTTTCTTTCCTCCCGGCATCGGGTGGAGAAACATACAGAACAAAAAAGGCGGATGGAAGGGCCCCGAGGTCTTCCTCACTAGTGGTCTTCAGGGAGTTCATCTCTAGCTGGACCGACAGACATCTGATCTGTCCGTAAACACGCAGGGCCAGTGAACTTTAAGTAAGACGCCCTCCTGGCTTTTAATTTTCATTGTGGTTTAAGTTTTAAGGAGAGCCTGCTGGATTTTTCCACAGTCCACCCACTAATTAGAGACACAGGAAGATAATGACTGTGGATGCTCAGTTTATTTGGAAGCTTAACCAAATGTGGAATCCGGAGGTGGGGAGGCTTCTTTGAACACTTGGCATTTGCTTTGGGGTTTGATAAGCCTGCATTTTATAGTGATGGAAGATTTCTACCACGAATAACTGTGGCAACACCAACTTCATTAAATCGAGTGCTTTTTCGGGGTTCATAACGAGGCAATTGAGTCATTTAAGAGGCCACAACCTCGACAGTGGAGAGATTCTACGCTTTTCCCGTTGCATATGTATCTGAACGTATTCTACTGATGAGCTGGTGCTGAAAAGTTACTAAACCTTAAGTGCTCTGTCAACCCTACAGAGCCTCGCCATCTACCAGAAAAGAAAACTTACTTACTGTCGCATTTCATCCCCTGATGGATAAGTCCATACAGCAGTGACCCGCAGTGATCACAGAAGGTGGGGCTTCCGTAAGTGTGGATCTTAAACTTGTGCTTGCTCCTGGGGTCCTGCGGGGAGAAGAAGCACACCGCTCACTCTGGTCGTGAAAGGACCACACTTTTGGACTAAGCCACGCTCAGGCCCCTCCCCCCACCCCATTTCACGTCAGGGTTCAGTGGTGCCAGACTGTGCCCATTCTCTGGGGTCGGACAGTGAGTGGCGGCAACTCTGCCACATCACATTTTAATAGGGTGCCCATTCTGAGCCACGTATCAGATAGCCGCATTTCCGCTCCTTCCAGGGTGTAATTTGCACAAATCAGGGTTTCTAGCAAAGCTATTGCTTTTGGACTAGTGTCAAAGTGCGGGAGGGCAAGCACACTGTTTTGGACGCCCCGGTACTGCCGTATCCCCAGTGTTCAGCGCAGGCTGCGGCAGAGAAGGCACAGAACCAGGGTGCATTTGTGAAGATGAACTGGATGACCCTGGATCCACTCAACAGAGTCTGGGCCATTTCCTTTTGGGTGAGGTTTCCAGAAATATAAGACCAGATATGCACCCAAACCAACCGGGACATCTCTCTGCTTCTGCACTAATTCCCAAAGCACTATATGCACCGGCATGGGGAAAGTCCAGCAGAATCCGATGAAGACTGGAAATGCCCTGAAAGGACCCCGCCCACAGCCCCCTGCTGCAATTTCTTTATCTTCTCCAGCGTGCCTTACAAATTACCGAAGGTTCAACCAGGCAGCCTTTTTTTCAGGCAGTGTTTTTGTTCCTCAATCCACAGACAGATTATAGATAAGGAAGACAAAATTACACACAGCATACTGGAGTGATTAAAGAACAGACTGCCCGCATTCAAATCCCCAGCTCTGTTACTTCCCAGAAGCATGACCTTGGACACATCACTTCTCCTTCCTGCATCACCTATAAAGTGGGAAATTAACAGTACTTGTCTTAACGTGGCTGTTCTAAAGACAAAACAAGTCGATCTTAGGAAGGTGCTGGGAAGGGTAAATCCACGGAAAGCAGTAAGCTCCTTCGCTCTTTGCACTCCTGTTTCTTAACACGTAGAAGTAGAGGGTGGAGCTCAAAAATGTTATCCTATTTGAGCTATGAAACAATTTCACAGTCGACATGCCCCTCTCAGGACCCGTCCTCATTAAATTCCTCCTCCCACATCATTCTTGTGGCCTGAGCTGTTGCCACTGACTGAAGGGAGATGGCAGGAAGGCTCCACTGTAGACAAGGTAAGCTTGAGGTATCCTTTAGGGTTTCTCAGATGCAAAGACACTCAAAGAAAGGTACTCTCGGCTTCTGACTTTCTACGTAGGTGCTGGTGACTGGCGGCAATCCCAAAGGTGACTTTGACTTCATAAGCCAACTGACCTTCTAGCTGACTTTGGAACACATACACCAATGAATTATTGTGACAACTTTTTTAAAGACAGAAATTTTAGAATTCTGAAACATTTCAATCATGCAGAATCATATAAAGGATAGTGAATCAGACACTCATGTCACCTTGATACCTGTTAGCATCTCCTCTGATTTTTCACTGTATAATTATCACCCTCATTCTACAGAGGTGTTACTGATCTGCAAAGTCGCCTGGCCGGTGAATTTCAGAGATGGGATCTGACCAACCTCTGAGACTGTAACAGTGATTCCCCCATGAGAGCTTTCAGAATTCCACTCAGAATGAGGCCCTGGCTCCCAACATCTTTTTAAAAATTTGGATATTTTGTAACACAGATTTTTGGGGAAAATGAGACCACCACCTGCTTTGTAAATAAAGCTTTATTGGAACACAGTCACACTCATTCACTGACATTTTCTGTGGCTACAATGGCAGAGTAGTCTAGACAGAGCCAATGTGGCCCACATTGTCTAAAATACTTACTAACTGGCCTTTACAGAAAAAGTCTGCTAATCTCTGCTTTAGGACCATGGTTTTCAAAGTTTGGTCCCTACATAGCACCAGCATCACCTGAAACTTGTTAGAAAGGAAATTATTTAGCCCCTCCCCAGACCAAGTGAATCAAACTCTGCCGATGAGGCCCCAAGGTGCGTGTTTCAACATGCCCCGCAGGTGATCCTGAGGTTGGCAGGTCCGTGAAGGGCGGAGAGCCGCTGCTTTAGAAGGTTCCTCAACAAAGACAGAGTAAGTGCCAGGTGCGCCCGGGTGTAAATGATTAACAGTGTTCTCCAGGCGGGTCACGTGTTTACTTTTGAAATGTCTCTCAGGTGTGAAAAATCAGCACCTTCCCTGCGAGGTGCCTCTTCCTAGCCAGTAGCGGCTGTGAGCGTGGTCTGGAGAATGGGCTGGGCCTTCCACCACTCAAGCAGTGCACCGATCTGCCCAGTATCGCAGGACGTTGGGCAAAATGTCAAAAGTGCAGGCCAGTGTCAGTATCAATTAGAAGTTCCCACGCGGATAGTAAAGGTTGTACCCTACCGCGTGGAGGACAAACAGGATGCTCGGGGAAAGGACACAGCCGGTGTTCCCCGCAGGAGGAGGGCACGTCAGCAACCAGCACTAGATAAATACAATGTGGCAGCGCACATGAGGCCCTGCGGAGCCTGGGCGCACGGCAGCTCCGGGGCAGCCGTCCTGCCAGTTGCCTGTCACATTGATCTCTGTTGACGTGGCACACGGGTAACTTGTTTCACTTTTCAGGGAAATCTAAGGCTTGCTCATCCAACCCTCATCTGGCATCTTCAGGCTCCAACCGGCTGGGGGCACCGGAAGAGAGGAAACCATGGCTTCTGCCTCCTGCACAAGGCTGGAGAATGACCCAGCCTTGGAGTCCTCATCCCCTTGACATCCCATGAGTGGCCAAGGCTGGTGCCTGTGATGACAGTGATGACAGTCACAACCAGAACACCACCGCCTGCTCCTCGATCATCACTGTGTGCAGGTGCTTTATGAGAACCAAGACCTCGCCTATAAACCGAACACCTTCCCAGGATTCTGGAGACCTGTTTTCTGACTCCAGCCTTGATACAAACTCAGCAGCCTTGGAAAAGTCATGTCATTTATTTAAGAAGCAGAAATAAAACCAGTCTGTCTATGTCATAGCCTGGGGGTGAGGCTTGGGAACATAGGAGAAAGGGCTTTGCAAACTGAAAAATCCCTGGACGAACACAAGAGAAGATTAATTCCAACAATGATATAATTGTAATGAACTCCAACGTGTCCAAGATTTCCCAATAATACCTCAGTGACCTGGGCTTGAATGGGAAGGAACAAGAAAGCTAATTGACTCCAGCGATCACAGGTGCCTCGACCTGCGGCCAAGTCGGCCAGCAGGCCCAGGGCTTCCTCTGCGGTTCTGAGTTCCTGCCCTCTGCCCCAGGCCGGCCTTGCAGGGCAATGTCCATGCCGAGCTGTAAGCTGTGAAACCACCTGGCAACCCAGCCCGCCCGTGCAGTGTCTTGACGCTGGGGACCCGTCCAACTCTCGCCCCACAGAAACAAGCCTCAGAAGCGCAGATGCTCTTTCCCGTCTGATGCACCTTACCCCGTCTGACAAAAGAAATCACAGTGAGCTGAAGAGCTGTGACTTCTGGTGATGTGCGGAGAGCAACTGTTAAAAACAAACAAAAAAACCCTTTCCAGCTCTCTGAGTTTCCATCAATAGCCAGTAACTAGTGGTGCATTTTACTTCTTTGGGCCTTGAGTTCTTCATCGGGAACCTGAGGGTGTTGGATCCTGGATCAGCGTCTTTGATGTGGGATTTGACAGAGCCCCCCAGTTCTGGGAGGTGCCCGCGGGCTGCTGAGGATGGGAGAGGCAGGCCACCGCTAAGAGACAAACGCAAACGTGACTACCCTACATGATCGCTTTGCTTCTGTCTTACTTAAAAAAAAAAACTTTTAATTTTTTATTTTGAAATAATTGAAGGCTCACAGGAATCTGCAAAAATAGTACAGACTGTTCCCACACACCCTTCACCCCGCTCCCCCCAGCGATAACATCTTACATGACCACGGGACACGAGCAAAACCAGGACGTGGACACTGCTGCAGTCACATTAACGGAAACAAAAGACCTTTTTAGCATTTCTCCAGATCTTCTGTGCATAATTCCCATGCATGTATTTTTACTGCACACTTATGAATTAAATACACTGTTTGCTGAATAGGAAATAGGGTAATATTTGCTGGGTAAATACCATGAACTCAAGTAGAACACCATCAAAGGAGCATCTGTTGTTGGTTCATCAAATATATAAACCACTGGATCTCAGGGGATGGGGTTGTGGGAGGACGAGTCTAAAGATTTATTTGAAAAGCAGAATCGGAATGCTATTCTCTAAGTACAGGGAGCACATGCTGTTTCTAACATTTTTCTGATCAGTTTTCCAACACAAAAGCATTTTGAGGCACAGGCTGACTGAGGGCTCGCTCAGAGTGCGGTGCCAGCCCCCGGTCACGGGGCAGTGAAAGGTGTGTCAGCGATGGGCTTCCCAGGTGATGCTCACAACCCGGAAGGAAAGACCTCAAGGCAGGAGCTGTGCCCCACCAGCTCCACCGCAGGTGTTCTGACAGCTGCTGAGTCACACAGTGAGTGCTGTGGTGTCCCCAGGAGGCTCTGTGTGGCCAAGGAAGTGTGCAGAGAGGAGCTGAGTCTTAAGTGTCCATGTGCCACTTGTCCTCAGGTTGTGAGAGGCAGTGTTTGATGGATGGGGCCTTAGGAGTCATTCTTTCATCTATAAACCCTGACCTCCAGTCCTTCACTTGGGTGATCCCCAGGTAGCACCCCGGCTTCTCTCATCGTGTTTTCCCTCCACCTGGTCTAATCATCTTATGCCAAGGCCCCATCTGCTGAAACATCTGAAAAGGCAAAAAAGAAGGCTGCTTCCTCTCCCAGGAAGCCACTCCAGATGTCAGGACCAGACACACTTTTCTTCTCTCCTTTAACCTTCTGGAGCATTTTATTTCCTTTACAGGCCACCTATGCATTCTGCTACTTATGACAGTTATTGCTCTGTCCACCTCCTCCTTCATTTTCTCATCATTTATCACACCCCCACCCCGCCTGGAGGACAGACACTGACGTCTAAAAGAGACGTGCTAAAGCACACTGCTGAATTTGCAACTGGACCGGAACCAAGGTTGGCAATTAAATTGCAAGCATCAGCATTATCTCTGGGCTTCCTGGAAACCAAAGCAAAAAGGGAAAAGAAACATAACACATTCCTCTGGGACTATAAAGCCCCTGGATGCAGAAATCTGTCTTTGCATCCTCTGAAGTCACTGTGTCTCACACACAGTGAGCCCTCAATACCCGTGCACGAAAGGAACTTCCAAATCTTTAACAGAGTATACTTTCATCTCTGTCCATCTGAGGATTCTGGATGGTCCTCCCCCATAGAAGGTATGGTAAGTCTGGCTGAACAAGTGCTCCAAAGACGTGTCTGGCTGGTATACACCAAATCTTCACTATGACCAAGTTAGTAACAGTCTCTCATTTAGTGCAACGCATGCAAACCTCACGTTCTACTTCTCCAGGCGCTGGCAATGCTCATTAAGTGGAGTATGAAACCTGCTGTCACATGTCACAAGCCTGACATTATACTATCATGCAAGCGGGAAACACTCAGCTCAGACGCTTCTGTTGTACCCACGGCTGGGGGAAGAAAAGAAGTTTTTGATGAAACCGATTTTTAGAGGCACAAATGAAGTCTAACCCACAAATCTAAATCTAGACCTCTTAGGAGAAAAAATAACCAATGAAAATTTCAAGTTCTCCTGAGCGCCTCGGCTGGCCTGTTCTGCCTAGCTTAATTTTATAACGTAACAACTTAACTGGAAACATCTCTCAGCATTTCTACCAGGACGTCTCAAAGTCTTTCACCATCGTCACCATCAGCATCACCATCACTCTGTAACGTGCTAAATGCAAACCCACGGATCTTCAGTGCAGGATACTCTGGTGCTGACTGGGCTCTGCATTTCCTAGATGTCTTCTGGTATTATCTACAGCCATCCAGGAGGCGTATTCCAGGAGAGTGTTAAGGTTGGGTCTTCAGGGCTGGAGACTCACCTAGCAGAGGGCGACGTGAAAGCTCTACAGGAGTTAGAGCTCCCCCAACACCAGGAGGCAGGCGATCAATGATGCTTCTCGACGAGGACGTCAATACTGGAATCAAAATCGCTTCAAATGCCCTTTTAATCTGATGAGTAAAATAACGCCAGTCTTTGGCTAGAGGCTTGAATTTCCCCCCATACCTGACTGTCTCTGAAATGCCCCACGGGTTTCTCGTAAAGGACCGAAACGGCCGCCACTGAGGGCTGGAGTTCAGCCTTTGGGAGTTTCCGGGAAAGACCGCTTTTAGGTGAAGCCCTGGGGTGTGACCTGACCTCCTCAGTCGCACAGAGCACTGCGGCTCCTTCAGCTGCTCCCTCTCGGCACCAAGGAAGGATCCCTGCTTTCACCATCTGATGTGTTCTCACGAGTTCTACTTGTACGCCAAGCCTTGGTCTAAATGTCACCCACCTGCTGACTGCACAAGCAACACCAAAGACATTGCTCCGAGGGGGAAGCTGGCATCATTTCTGTGATCTTAAATTTCTTAGGGAGCAGTTTTTTTTTAACTCCATGATTTAAAAAAAAAATCCTATTTAAAACTTTTTTTTTGTTAACATGAGAGTTATGACCAGAGCCAGATAGTCTGGTGAGGGCTATTTTATGTAACTTGGGTAGGATTATAATTATTACACTGGACACCGTGTGTCGGGGGAGCTAGCCTCCAACAGCCCTTCTCAGCCTTCGGACTCAGCCTGACCAAGTGGGCTCTGCCTTCGATTATGCCAGTCTTGCTGAACGTTGTTGTAAAAAAGAACTCAGGAACTTCCATTTCTGGTGACAGTTAATCTCTGATCTTAATGTAACCCCATTTTATTCTGATGAGTAACGTTTACCTTTACAGCTGGACTAACTTGTCAAATCAAACTTTGCTGGTAGAAAGATTCTTACAGATCCTTTGCCCAGC
Source organism: Camelus ferus (assembly GCF_009834535.1). Classification (NCBI taxonomy): domain Eukaryota; kingdom Metazoa; phylum Chordata; class Mammalia; order Artiodactyla; family Camelidae; genus Camelus; species Camelus ferus. Next base: position 31,305,692 of record NC_045711.1, on the reverse strand, counting down.
TACACAAGATGCTGTAATCATTAAATGTGAAGCGACAGACTTTTTCTTTCCCCTATATAAATCTCTACCAGCAAGGCTAAATACACCATAATTTACTTATATTATGGAATACTCTGTAGCAGTTAAATCAAATGAGCTAGGTCTTTTTGTAACAACACGGACAGATCTCCAAGATATATTGTCTAATGAAAAGAGCAAGCCACAGAAGGAAACATAAAATATAATGACATTTACGTAAAAAACAGATTAAAAAATAACCCCCAGATAGAGAACAATAAAACAGCTTTCCTCCAGATACAGCTATAAGTTAACTGCCTCCGGGAACGTGGGAGGACACAGTCGCTTCAGAGATAACAGTGAGAGAGAGGAGAATTTAAACGTGATCTAAAAGATTTAAGTTTTAAAAAATGAATTCATACATTATCTACGTAATCCAAATTGCCATGAATCCCTGCTGAATCTATTTGGTTACATTCCACCTGGCTGACGAGATGCCATTAGTGGGAGAGTCTACACGCGTGGAAGGAATTTGGGGCATAACTGTTACACCTGGTGATCAAACGGCTTTGTTTATAGCTTCTCTAGCATCTGCTGACATCACTGTGCAGATATCTGGTACCACCAGCCATCAATAAGCTGAAATCTTAATTAAAAGCTCTACTATAACCAACATCTCCCTACTCTAATACATTTCATATATTGTCATCATCTCAAGATGGACAAGCCGCCATCTTATCAATTACACCATCTTTGAAAGCAAGCCCCACACGGGGTGGAGATGCTTGTCCTCTGGGGAAGTTGCCAGCTGGCAATGACTGGGATCTTCCATCCTCTTCCAGGTGACAGGGCAAATGGTGGGGACCAATAACACAGTCTTCCACAGATGTTCCTTTCTTTCTTTATCTATATCATACACCTAGGAGTTCTTGGATTTCTCTTTCAAGGATCTACCATTATTTTTCCTTTTCCTAAAGTCATCCTGACTCTTCTCAGGGGAAAAAAAAAAATCATCTAAACATGATGTTTCTTTGTCCTTTCAATTAGGTGAGCTAATTAACCAGATTTATAATCAACCTGGCAGATGACAATCTTCCGAGGAAAATCTCAGGCTTAAAAGAATGTCCTATTTTTTTCGCTTTAAGTTTTTATTTTTAAATACTTTTAGACTCACAAGTCGTAAAAATAGTGCAGAGAGTTCCCAGGGAACCCTTCACTCAGCTTCCCTTCGATGAGAACACCTTACAAAACCATAGTACATGATCAAAATCCAGAAGTGACATTGGTACAATGCTGTTATGTGCATCTCACCAGTTTTTACCTGCACTCATGGTGTGTGTCCGTGTGTATGGTTCTGTGAAATTTACCACATTCACAGCCACAGCACAGAAGTGCTCCATCACCACAGAGAAGCTCCCCTGTACTACCTGCCCCTCTGTAGACATACCCTCCCCCCATCCTTAGCCTCTGGCAACCACCGCTCTGTTCTCTAATAGATACACTTTTATAGCATTTTTTAAAGCATCAAACAATACTTATGCTAATGAAAGACTTGCTTAGCTCCAATGCCATAGTTTGAAAGGAAAACAAAACAGGAACACAAGGAGCATCTTAATTATGTGAACCCTTGCCAGCTTTGAACAGTTATCTGTCTCCTAAAAATTCATGGCCAAGTTTATACGACGATCTAAGAACAAGTCAGAGATAAATGGAAATGTATTTATTCAAGTGTCGCCAAGCTTTCATCATCTTTGTTTCCTTTAGTAAAGACAGAATTGGGTTGTCGGCCACGTGAGGAACACTGGCTAAAGTTCTGAGATGGGGTGGGACAACTCTGAAGCCAACTATTTGACCGAGGTAGACAATGTGCCCGAAATGCTACCCTTATTTTTTGTCATAGACTTGAAAAAATATAACCTTATTTGCAAGAAGGCTGATTTTTATGCCCCCCTCCCTACAATGTTTTGAGATTCCCACGCGGCTGGTATTTGTTCAGCAGAAGAGGCAGAAGGTGTGTTCCTGTCTCTTTTGTGACTGCAAAGTCCAAGGAGGGCAGGATCCTTTCTTTAGGTGGCTGATTCCTTGTCCAGATTGCTTATTACTCCCAATAAATATTTCCCTAAAGGCAATCGTCTCCTAGCTATGTGAGATATTTATTTCCTGATGTTCAACGACCTCTGGGGCTATAGCCTTATTTTTTTTTAATGTGCAGCTTATGGTAAAATATTAATTATTTTAATCACTTGATATTAATGGATAGTTAAATAGATTTCAGTAGTTATTCAAGTATTCATTTATGTAGATAAAATCATATTTGTTATAATAACGTTACAAAATAGGAAGTAGAAAGAAAAAATATACACCCATAAATATTTTGGTATGTTTAGTTCAAGAAAGATATGCGTATGTGTGTTTTCTTAGGAATCATACTAAGCAGACTTGGTCTGCCATTTTTGTTTTACTTTTTTTAAAGCTAACAATTCATCTCAAACATCGTTCCATGGCACTTAATATAAAGCAGAACCATATTATGCTGTATGACAATTCATCATACAGCTGTACCATATTTGATTTAACCAATCCCCAACTCCTGGACACTTAGGTTACTTCCAATTTCACTATTACAAATAGCATTACCACAAGCATCTGCGAACACACACGGTGCAAGTGTCTTATCAGCTTCTCGGAGGACAAAAGCCAGAAGTGGAAATCTTGGGCCAAAGGGATGAACATGAAATATTAAATTTAAAAGCTATCCCACCCATTATAAGTGGGGGTCTGTTTTTGATCAAGACATTCTGGTTGTGCTGGATGGTTGCTGAACCTTCTAGACAAGCTTGCAAGTACCCAGTTTTCTGTCTGGGCTAAAAAGTGGCATGTGATTATTGCTTTTTACTTGATTTTTGTTAGGCGCAGGCATTTGTCCTTGAGTTAGGATTTCCCCATTTGCTCAGTGATGGCTGAGAGTTTCCACAGAATGATGGTTGACATGTTCTTGCCTCCAACTGCAGCTCCTCTCTCCTCAAGGATGTTCCTCCTGTTGAGATCCTTTCGTTCCTCTTCTAAAACTGGGAACTGACAAACAGTGATGGTCCAATCGTTTGGGGGGATAGTAAATCTCCAATGACTTGTCAGTTAAGCATGGCTGGCCTAAAGCCAGAAAGCAGCAGAACACATTACAAATTCAAAAAAAAAAATAAAATAAAACCTCAATTTCCAGCCTGCTAGTCTAAGTCTCTGGCACTTAGTTTTACACTGATGCTCTGGGTTCAGTTTTACAGATGTGACGGGGTGGCTCTGCCACCCTGACCTTCACCCTGACCTTCACTCAGGAAAAGCGCTCTCACAGGTGCAGCTGTATAGATCTTTTGCATCAAATCCTGCACAGCCCGTCCTCATTTCTGTCCAAGCATCTCTGCATTTGGCTGCTGTGTGCTGCCGGTTCTAAAGCATGCCCAGGTGTCCAGGAGAGGCATTCCTTTCTCTCTCGCTCTCCTTTTAAACAATAGGAGGCAACACTAATGCACTTTCCTCCAACTGTGACTTTAAGTGCATCCCAAGCAATGCCTCCTAGAATAATCACAAAATAGTGCTTGTTCACATATTGCCCAGGACGGCATCGCAGACCTCCATCCCCATGTCTTAAACCACGGGCATGTTTGAAGTTTGCCCTCAAAGCAGCAGAAACCTATGATGCATATTTGATTTGTTTGTTTGTTTGTTATTTAAATGAAACAAATACCTAACAAAAATTTCACTGGGAACAGGCTAATATTTCTACTCACAGCAATCAGTTCTAAGTGTTGCAAGTAAGGCAGAAATTCAGCGTGGGTTTTCCCTGACCAACGTTTAGCCCTCAGTGCTTACGTCTCCCCCTCTGCAGAGAGAGGCTGTGAGATGGAGCAGCAACAAGGAGAAGGGGGAGGGGGCGCGGTATTTGGACGCACCTGCGCAGGTATCTCCTAGTGATGTTCTTTTCATCTGAGGATGCAGGAACACTAGGATTGCCAGTATTCTAAAAGTTTTCCCCTCCCCCTGTTAACTGGCTAGAAAAAGTTCACATTTAAAAGAAAAGGGGAAATATACCACAAGCAGATGGCAGCCTGTGGTCTGCTGTGACCAATTTAAAGGCAGCCCCAGACGCCACCGTCCTCGCCCCCAAGCTCTACCTGTATGCAGAGGGTTGGGAAATGGATTTCCAGTTTACCAGTTTATCCATCCTTTCTAACAGGATACTGTGAGGGAAATGGGGGTGAGGCCGGATAAATGTACAGAATCCAGCTTATGATTTCCTTTTATTTTGTGATATGGCCATGTAGGGTCAAAGGGGGACGGTTCCCAGTTTAGAGATGAAGAAACTGAGGCTCAGGAAGGGAAATGATTGAAGCGAGATCCATGGCTAGTAAGTGGTAAACATCAGGATTTCAACACAGGCTTTTGATGCAACAGACAGATCTGACTGTGTGCTCGATACTGAACCAAAAGCAGACAGAGACATAAATGGGGGGGAGGGTAGAGCTCAGTGGTAGAGCACGTGCTTAGCGTGCACGAGGTCCCGGGTTCAATCCCCAGTCCCTCAGTCAAAATAAATAAGTAAATAAAGAAACCTAATTACCTCCCCCTCCCCAAACAAACAAACAAACAGGACATCAGTTGGCCAAGTAAGCTTATTCTGGTATCAGGATGAAGTTGATACATAGTACAGACACCCCAATTTTTTTTTCCCCCCAAGTAACTCAAATGGATGTGGGGCAGAAGGCTGTTTTCCCCCGATGACAGGAAAAAAGATAAAACTTAAAGTCGCAGCCTATCCTGAAGTAGAAATAAATGACACTGGCACCTTCCATCCTTAGTGTCTCTACCACCGCACGTGTGTCCAAGCTGGAATAGATAGACAGATACCCTCGAATTCCACTAGAGGGGAACAGAATGACATCGAGGGATGGCAAGTCAGAAGGGTTTTCAAAGCCGTCACCGTGAGAGCAGAGAGGAATCCCTCTGCCCTTGCTGGGCGGGGGAACTCGTGTTTCAGAGTGCGTGTGGCCCTCTCCTGCCCAGCCGCTTACTCCCAAGAAGTGAAGTCAGGCTGGAGTTTTATTCAGCCTCTGTGATACGTGCTGCCCAAACATTCTGTTATTTCTGTAAAGCGATTTTTCTATTATTCGTGATCAAGGCACAGCATTTGACGGCCAAACCGATGTCATTTCACAAAGACTGTCATTGATATTCTAAGAGGATGTGGTCTGTGCCAACAGACATTTCAACGGGGAAGGCAGTTTGTGATATGGAACCCCACGGGAGGCTTCCTCATGGTGTCCAGAAAGATGGAGAGTTTGTTCATCTCACAAATGGAGGACTCCAGCCCAGGCGCTGTCCAAGGGAACCATCTGCAGGGGTGGAAGTGCCTTCTAGCTCCCTGTCCAGCAGAGTAACCGCTGGCTGCATGTTGAGCACTTGAAATGTAGTGACTTCCACTGAGAAACTGAATCTCTAATTTGTTTTATTTTTCATTCACTTAAATTTAAATAGCCACAGGTGGCTGGAGGGCTGTGTTGGACGATGCAAATTTAGAACGCCCCTCCCCAGAGACACTCTGTTCAAGACTACGCTCCTTCTTCCTCCTCCTCCTCAGAAGTACCGCGGTGGCAGAGACCCCGGGAGGGAGCGCCGGACTCTCTGCAGGTAGCTGGACGAGCTAGCCCACTGCTCAGGGGTTGGGCACCTCTCTTGAGCTGGCTCTTTCAGGCGAACCCCTCCTCGCTACCCTAAGCCAGGCGTTCGATCCCCATAGCTAGTCCCCCAGGTGGCCGTCTTCCCACTCTATGGTCCACCCCAGCTGGATGACTTGTTGTGACTCACTGCCCCCATACGTCACTCCCAGGCTCAAGATGTCCTGGTGGCTCCCACTGCCTACGTGGTCCTGCCACAATCGAATTGTCCCACCTCCCTTCTCATCACAGACTCCCTGTCCACTACTCACACCACCTCCAAGCTTGCCTTGGTGTCTTTGTTCACAGGCCTCCCTCCTCCTCTGGGAAAAGCATGGATTCTACACATGCCTCAAAGCCCATCTGCAGGCCGCCTCCTCCCTGAGGCCTCCCTGACTGCCTCCTCCTACAGTTTTCCTCTCTTGTTACACAGCCTGGACCCACCCCGCCTACCATTTTCTACATGTTTATGAAGGATCGTTGTCACTGATCAGTTCTCTGAATACATCCTTTATTTGTCTCCATCTCAGGGCCTTTGCACTTGCTGTCCCTCTGCCGAGAGCCAGGCATTCAGATCCTCATCACATGGATGCCTCTTCTGGTCCTTCAGGGCTCAGCCCCTCAACCTCCCCTCCTGCCCAGAGAGGCTCTCCTTCTCTCTCCTGTCTAAAGGAACCCTCCAGATACCCTGGATTCCATTAGCTTCATTTATTTCTTCTCATGACTTAATCAGAACTTGTTTTTCTTATTTAGTTTTAACTTGTTTTTTTTTCTTTAAAAATGCAAATTCCTTGTTGCCTTGTTCATGGCTGGGCCACTAGTACCCAGAACAGGGCCTGGCATAAAGCCCACTCTTTATGAACCTCTGTAGAATGAATGAATCCCATAGTCTTCCCAATGGATGAAAAACTGAGCTCAGAGAGTGTATCTTATACTTTCTGGGAGCTCAATACATGTTCTCTGAGGATCGTGACAACAGTGACACTTAACCCGAGCTATGGCCTTCAACCAACTATATCACAGGCAACACCCCTTTAAATGAAGCTACTTTTGTAAGTGAACCTTCCAGGGTCTCCAAACAGACATAGCACCTTTTGACATACATCTGTCTCTTAAAAAGCTGACCTCAAGTGTAGGCAAAAAGATCTAGCTAAGTTCAAATACTTCAGGATGGAAAATTAAGTAATAGTCACACTGTTACCCGTTTAAGAAAATTCTAGGACTCTGGAAAATTCTAGAACTTTTAGCTGATTTCATTTCTGAATTTATGCCACTAAGAGTGACGACATAGGTTTTCTGGGGGGAAGAGGGGGCACTTCAATCTTCTTTTACCACATAAATGAGGTGTGGTAAGGCTTTTCCACTAGTATAAGATGGGGAAGAAAACTGTTTTAACATCTGCCCTTCAGGAAACAGAGAGAGAAGGCTGAATATGCAACATAGTTACAGTCTGGGCATTAAACTTCCTCGCAAATCAAGTTTGCTGGGAAAGGTCAGTGTTCTCCAGTTTATTGAGCCAATCACCTGACAAATGTTCCTCTGACATTTTATTTTCTGGGGACGTCGGTTTCCCACATTAAAATGAAAACCGCAGTCCTCGGGAAAGACAACCCCATATGTCTTATGACAACTCACTTTAAGATTATTTGGTTACACTGTATTCTGTCCTTGAGCACCGAGCAAAAGAAATGAGCCGTCTTCTGGGCCACTGGATCCGCTCTGCTGGGCTAACATTTTGGTTGTAAACATATCTATTTGTAATCAGCTTTCCTCTGTTACTATTAACCTTGTTTCTTGGATTACAGATGGAGATGGCTATTGTTTGACGGCGTGCAATTAACTATGAGCAACTCAGTATTCACACAGGCTGCCGATGTAGTGTTATGACTGTTAGGAAGTGTGTTTTGAAAGAACTTTCCCTTCTTTAAAGAAACTGAATTTAGTTTCAAATCCCTGCCAAGTGTTAATGCAGCAAACACCGCTGAGGAGCAGAAGTTACTTGGACACACCCAAACATCGCTTCAAATGAGATTTTCCTGACCATGTGAGGAACCTAGATGCGGCTGGAGACGGCATTTGTTTGTACCCTCACTTGCCATTCTCTGAGGTTTCTGTGATATTTTCTAAGAAAACACACCAGTACAAACACCAGATCAACCACAGGTATCTGTCCTCCTGAAAGGTGTATCCTATTCCATCAATGAAGCATCAATTTTTAACGTTTTCACTTAACTCTCACCCCAAGAGCCACAGACTTTGTAAAGAAATCTGGTTCTGTTGCAGAAAGATTTCTACTTCCTAAATGGAACAAAGGAACCTCCTGGTCGAAGCCCAAGTGGTCAAAACAGGTGGTATAATTTAATTGATTACACCAGGCTTTACAATAGTAAATTTAGAGCCAAGTACATATTTAAGCATATGGGAAGAAGATAGGGTTTGTAGGTCCTTGGAGGAGAAATGATCATATTTTTAAATGCCTCCATGGATAAAATCATGATTCTGATGAGTTTCTACTGGAAATGTTTCAAGACACCTGAATTGAAAAATTATTATCAAAAAAATGCCATTTCATGGAGCTCCAACACTCAGGCAACTCTTGGGATGGCTCTGTGAGGTTTCAGAAGCCTGTAGCCCCCCAGATTTCATTGCCTGGGACAGTTTGATTAATCCAAAATTTCAGGGAAAACGGAGCCTTCTTTCAGGATGAACAGCAAAATCAACCAGAGTTTTCTCAACGGAACTTTCAGTTCCTCTGCAGACAGGTTATGAGGGGTTAATATTGGTTAGAAGCAGATGCCACAGCTAGAACTAAGAAAGAGGCTAGCTAACCTTGGGCCGATGAATGGACAAAGACTCATTTTCCCTCTGCTGCAGGAGGACTACATCATGGAACTTCTGGGCTATTTTCAGACACTCCATGATAACATGGATTCCAAGCCTCAAGGCTATTTTGTTAGCTGCCAGATAGATCTATTTCCCTTTACAAAACACGCACAGAACAATTAAGAGGGAGGTTCGGCTGACATCGAGCCTCTCGAGGTACAGCAAGTGCTCGTACACTTCCTCTGGACAGCTGCCAGGGAGATATCTGGCCAGGCCACGAGCCGGTCGGTGTCAATGGGCTGTTGGAAACATGCTCACTTTGACTTCTCAGAACCACCCCACGTCCACTTACTGGAACCTTGAAATCCCTCGCAGCAGCAGACACTCCTAGGTCCCTGACCAACATCCATTCCTCCTCTTCCCCCTTTCAAACAGATCCCTGGTTTTTGTTGGAATGGCAGCGTGTGGAGCTAACAAAGCACGCTTCCCAGCTTCTCTTGCAGCTACAGAGGTGGCCGTGGGACGTCGCTCTGGCCAGTCAGACGTAAGCGTGAGTCTGCCGGCCATTTCCGGGATGGCTGTGCTTTCCGGTTGCAGGTGTGGCCCTTTCTCCGCATCCTCCTACCTGGAGGTGGGACAGTCCTTTTACGACCAGATGCAATGCTATTCCTCTTTGAAGATGGAGCCTCCTGGAAATGCTCTTAAAAAGGGAGCTGGGTTTTCTCATCATCGCAGAGAGACAGGCACCAGTGAAGAGAGGCTGTCCGGTGGGGGGCCGAGCAGTTCTGTGGCTTTTATCCACTTCATCCAGTCTTCACCGAATCAGAAAGCAGCAGGACCGGGTGCTTCTGCTTCTCTCTCGCGCTGCCGTTCACATGACAGTGGGACACAGCTCATCGAGGAAGCACTGCTCTTTGAAAGCTGCACGATCTGTTCCGTGTGGGACACACGTTTACGGAGCCATGTTCTCATCGACCCCATTGTGGCCATTTAAGGGAGCATGTGACAGGATGGCTGACTTGAAAATTTTTTTTAAATTACCCCAAAAAGCCTGTTTTCCTAGATGTTTTGGGCTGTTCCTAAGTAACAACTACCCACATCTCAATCTAGCCCCTTCCATTACATTATAACCTTTTTTTATAAAAAAAGCAAAGAAAGGGAAAAAAAAAAAACCCATAGTCTTCTGGACATTACACAGGAAGCTTCATTCCCATTTTCCTTCTTTCTTTCCTTCCAGAGGTTTAAAAGGGGCTATAATAGATTCCTTAAAACATCTGCTTAATGAGGTTTTGCTTGAGACACCGAGTGGGGGGTGGGACTGGTTTTGACACGGTTGAGCTTTGCCAAAACGCCGTGGCTCGAGGGATCCTGCCCAGCCTTGCCATCTTGAAAGGCTTTTACTTCATGGATGAAGATAATGATATTCATTTGAGGGGCATATTACGCCCTGGTGTTGCATATACAAGCCAGTCTTAATGGGTATTTTAAAAAATGTCCCACCGGGAAGATAGGCCACGTGACAGTGCCAGGCATCATCTGTTGCTCCCTCCCAGGGAGAAGGAAAAAGAGCAAAACAGTAATCCTAGTTAGATGGAGCCAGCCACTGTTCGCACTGTGAAAAGCTCTTCGGGCTTCAGCCCACACACTTGGCTTTTGGGCTTCCTCAAACCTTCGGCCCCTGGTAGGGTTGGCACCTGCCAGCATCCTAGGCCAGTTTAGGAGAGTTGACACAGATGACGAGAGAGTCGGTGAAAGAGAGGTTCCCATGTGCCTCCTTTGACAACCCGCTCATCCTTCCATAACCCGACCCTTCACGAGTCAGACTTAGCTGTGGTGGCCTTGGTGAGAAGCCACTCCTTCTGCCATTTTGCAGTGTTACTCTCCTGACCCCTGGCCCTCCAGCAGACTCAGAGTACATGCCACAGAAAACTGCCACGACTGTTAAGGTTTTCAAAATCCATAAAGTCTCCCCTTTCTCAGTTCCTGGGGCTAATTATGCCCAACGGCATCAATTTCACTCCTTCCTCACCTATTTCCCAGGGAGAGTCTGAGGGTTCCAGAGAACTAAGATGATTGAAGGACAGTTGGAGGAATGGGAGGAAGGGGAGCAGGGAAGGAGGCAGGAACAGTTTCTACCCGAAGAACGGGGCCCAGTCACTCAAGTTGTAACTTTCCTCTTTCCTCAGCAAAGGTCTAGGTCCCTCGCCCAGCCTCGTCCCTGTGGAAGGCAGACATGTAGGACAGGACATGAGCATCTCCCAGAACATGAAATCGTTTGAGTCACAGATTCCTCTATTAAAATTCACCAGGAGAGTCTCCAACACTGTAATCCCTTGCTACTTGAGGTCTGCTGCTTACCTTTGAGAGCCAGAGAGCTGTTGAATGCCCAGAACTTTCTCTAAATTGTACCTGGAATTAATTTAATGTTTTTTTTTATCATGATTTTTTAAAAAGTCATAATGGGTCCAAATATAATCTATTTGTTTTGTAACTGAAATCTTTGGAATATGTCTTTATTGAGAATATAGGTGGAGAATAAAGATTGTTCATAAACAAAAAGGAAAAAAGTGAGTGAGAATGCATGAATAAACAAACAATTAAGTTTCATGGAGGCAATCTTAACATCTCCAGGGCTTAAAAATTAATGTAGCATTTCTTCTGATCCTAGGTGACCATGTCGGACCAACTGAACTTTCATGACACAATTATGTTTCCGGCGCCAGAAAGGTCCTGAGAAATTAGACCGCTGCCTCTTTGCCTGATAAAATCTCAATCTCGGTCTAAAACAATGAGAGTTTCCCTCTCATTGCAACGTAAAAAGTTCCTGGTATCTTGGAGGGTCATGAAGGTGATTTATTTCCAGAATTCCTTTATGTTCTTTACAAGAACTTTACAAAGGCCAGCCCAGTGCTCATCCAACAGGCCTATGGAGTGTTGACCCAATTTCAATAGGGTTTTTAAAAAATGAGGGGTAACGATGTGCCCATCTATGGCCACAGCCGGGAGGCTGCCTTGAGTTTTCTTCCATATTTGGAGCCAGGTTTTGGTAGCTGGAGCCAGATCTGCCTGTGCTGGCTGCTCCAAGCCAGTTCATGCATAATTCACTCAAATGGATGGAATAGGCCCATGAGGGACAAACCGTGGCTTGTTTCCCCTGGTTCGTCATGAGATTTGCTCTCTGTTCTGATCTCGGTGGCCTTGTAATCCTCCCCCCTTTGATATTGACGAAGCTGGTGTAAGTCAGATAATGACACGAGATGTCTGGTGGCAGACGAACTGGGGCCCTTCGGAAGAACAAAGTTAGCCTTCAAATCCAGCCCATGAGCCGGGAGGGGGAAGAGCCCAAGAACTAGAAGACAAACGTGAAGAGAAACAGCCCATACCTAGGTAGGTGGAAAGACATGAAAAGGACCAGATATTCCGTGTTTAAAACCCAGGCCGTCATCCTGTCCCCATCAGGCCCTGAGCTGAAACAGCTTCTGAACATCTGTGCCCTTTGATCTTGGGCTGATTTCATTAGGAAGAGACTGCGAAGGACACGTGGTGATGCATTTTGGGTCACTTTTCCAGAGGCTGCAGTTTATAAATGTTCTGTGTTAATCAGAATTATAAGTGAGGAATTATTTAAACTTTTTTTTTTTTTTTTTACTATTGTGAGCTGTTCAGGCCTGTGTCCCTGTCTTACTCAACCTCCCATCCAGCCATGGGAAAGCTAGACTTCCTACTGTTATCAAGAGGCTGACCATGACCCCACCCTTTAAAACCCTCCGGTGGCTTCCCACGGCCCTGGAGAGATTCTTCGCAGCCCCCAGTCCCCTCTCTCCTGCCTCTTTGCCTTCTCACTGCCTAAACTTCAGTCACTCTGCTCTTTTCCTCCCAGATGGATCCCTCTGGAATAGACGCAGACGACACTTACCACAGTTGTAACTAATTAATTAATAGTGTGACGATGGCTCAGAGCAAATCTGTCTCATTAAAGTGCACACTCCACCCAGTGGTTTCCACCGCCTTGGGAGCGGGCTTTGGTAGCTGGGGACACATGTGCCCGTGCACGCAGCTCCCAGCCCAGTCTTGGCATAGATGGCGGAGGTGGACCGAACCAGCCACCGTGCCTTAATCACCTGTGCTCCCCCTCACACCCACCCCAGCACCTACCACCGCACCCGAGGCACAGCAGATGCTCAAAAGACACTGAGGGAATGAAATTAAAAAATGAATAAATAAATCTCAGTGCCACAAAGGCTCTTCATCATCGCACCTCACTCATTCTACATTCAGGGAAGGACTTGATCCAAGACATTCAGCCCCTGGCATCCATGCAGAGCTACCATCCAAGTCTGATGGTTGGACGTACAATGTTTATCTACTCTCATTACTGGGCTGGAGGTGGGGGGACAAGGACTCATACAGCCACCTTAATGTGCTAAATGAATTCTACATACTATGTGGATGTCTACATTTTTTTTATTTCTCATTTCATTCTTCTTACCCTAAAATTCATGGACAATTAGCAAGTAATGATGGGCTATGTATGGCCCAGCCAGATTTTCTGACTTGGCTCTCAGGAAACTGTGAATTATACAAAGATTATCTTTTATTCTTCTCATCTGAAACTTGGATCCAGAGCAGCGATCAATGTCTTACAGCCTAAAATCTCACTCAGCAAAGTGGCTGAGCAAAAGCATCAAGCGATTTTTATTAGTTTTGGATCTGTATGTAAAACACTGAATGTTCAAGTCCAAGCAGTTTCAAGGGACCCTGAAGCTCGATGCTGGTGCCAAGTGTGGGGAAGCCAACATGACATCCGGGGATGGGGGGTCAGGCACAGGGTCACGACTTCTGATGGTGCTATTTTCAATGCCTGTGATGCTCTGGTTTTGATAGTTATGGTTTGTGGGTTTCCTTTAAACTGGAGGCAGCTCTGACAAAGCTTTGCTTCATTCTCCTAGAGCATACACAGACCTGAAAGGACCAATGGCTGCAGTGGGAGATGATCAAGATGGAGATGTGAATTACTCACTTTCTCTCAGGCTTAGAGCATAGATAGCCCCCCTTTATGGATAAAAAAACCACTTACAAAGCTGTTGTTCTAAAGTAGGATGCTTTTACCCTAGGAACAGGGCTCCATATATGGTTCACTTCCCAGATCAGGCTCTCAATCCTAAAGTGCTATCTTCAGAGCCCTTTTATAAAACATAATCTCATGATTACATACATTTTAGCTGGGCACACTGAGATCTGAAAGTAAACACTTCTCCAGCAGCTAAGAGTGGTCATGTAGTAAATGAGATATAAGTGAAGTGTTACATGGACTTCCTGAAAAGCTGCTTAAAGGGAGAGGCTCTTTTTGCCCTTCTGTGGCCTGCAACACAGAAATGTGGGCTGGAGCTTCAGCAGCCATTTTGGAGCAAAGGGGACTGTGCATGGAAGCCATGGGCTGAGACGGTGTAGCACAGAGACTGACCCTTGTTCCTGATGGCTGTGGAGCTGCTCTGTAAGCTCTGGCTTACCCCCCTCTATATTCTTTTCAGATGAGAAAGAAACAAATACTCTTATTTAGTCTGCTATTATCTGAGAGTTTTCTATTGTATACAGCTGCATGCAATTCTTAACTGATACGCCTATGAATAACAATGTCTTTATGGGAAAATGGGATGTCCACAATACATCTATTCCTAAACCTTCTCTGGCAGTAATGACAAAAAGAAGACTCACATACCTCTGAAAGAGCCAGGAAGAAAGCATGATAATAGGAACTGACAGTGTGGAACTCTTCATATTTGACAAACATAGTATTTATTGGCCACCACGATGCTGAATTACTAAACCTCCTCCCTTTACAGATGAAGAAACTGTGAGATTCAAGGAGCTTAAGAATCTGCCCCAAGCCAGCTGTTAGATGGCCAAGTATGAGTTACATCTTTGGCATGAGACAGACACAGATATGGTTAACAGGTAGGAAGTGGTAACATTTTAAAGATCTTGCTGACAAATTTAGTAAAGTGCAATTACATGAGAAGCTAGAATAAAAAGAAGGTAACGGGACCTAATTAAATGAGATAATACATGCAGAGGTGCCTACCCTGAGGTAGATACTCCAAAAGTAACAGCTCCCATCTGGATTTTTTTAAAAAGCCCTTTCTGAAACATACAAATACAACACTCTCCTCCTTCCAATTTTAAGATACGTCTTATCAGATCATTTTGTTTGAGAAATAACACACACAGAAGCCCAAGATCATCTCTGTGCCCGAAAAGTGAGGTGGCTAGGACTGCATTCTAGGTTGAGTGGTGTCTCCTGCAAAATTCACGTCTACCCGGACCCTCAGGAGGCCGTATTTGGAAACAGGGTCTTTGCAGATGTGGGCAGTTAAATCAAGATGAGGTCATACTGGATTAGGACCTAAATCCAAAGACCGGCATCCTTACTAGAAGAGGGAAGGACACACAGAAACACACACACACACACAGAAGGAGGCCATGTGAAGATGGAGGCAGAGACTGAAGTGATGCAGCCACAAGCCAAGGGATGCCAAGAATTTCTGGGGCCACTGGAAGGCAGAAGAAGCGAGGAAGAATTATTCTCTAGAGCCTTCAGAGGGAGCATGGCTCTGCCAACACCTTGATTTTGGACATCTAGCCTCAGGAGAGGCTCTCTGTAAGAGAATACATTTCTGTTGTTTTAAGCCACCTGTTTGTGGTTACATGCCACAGCACCCCCTAGGAAATGAGTGGTCTGGAAACAGGGTATCAAAGAGCACTGACTAATGAAAGTGTAACACTGAGATGTTATACTTTCATTAGTCAGTGCCTTATATCTGAAAAATAACTCTCTCTCCATTTCTGTATATCTGAAAAATAACTCTGTCTTATGTAGACTGCTATGCTCTTGACTTCTAGTTTCTGCACCTCAGCACCACTGCTGGGCTGTCCTTGACTCAACTCTTAGGAACCTGCACCAGGCTCTAGGATGCTGGCTGAGAACTCTAAGAGCCAGTGTTCCACTTCGTTGGTGGTGATGTACTCATTACTGAGGTGAGAAAAGGTTGTGTGTCAAAAACACCAACAAACAACTGCTGATTAGATTTCAGGATAAGATTTGATTTCATCCCAGAAATATTGTGCACGATGGATACTTGTGTATGTTTGTCTAATTCTAAACTCCACGTTCTATTCTTCTGAAATGAACATAATCAACTTAAGTATACTTACGTTCGGAATATCAAGTGAATAAACATGACTGTGTACATACTCCATGGTTTTACGAGTCTGTGATAAAGAAACCCAATTATGATAATTTAAAGACAGAAACAATAATTTCCTGCAACTGTCTGCAAGAAAAAAAAAAAAAAAGGTTCTCTTCTTCCGGAAAAATTCACAATACCCACAAATGAGATACTTGTCTCTTGAGCTTCCACGCAACTTACTTAAAAATAAAAATCCTCCAACAGAATCGTGAAACAGTCTCAACTGCACATATAAATTTCAAATTTATATAACATATGAAAAATTCACAAATATCAAAATGTTCTCAATGTTAAACAGATATCTCCACTAACTCAGCATTCCCCCCAAGAGACTTAGCACCTACCCTAACAGGCTGTAAAAGGACCCAGGATTCTATGTGTGTGCTATACTTAATATATTTTTGCAGTCAATATCTGATGTCTCCAATAAACAAAATGATTCCTAAAACTAGGTTACAAGGAACTACATTATAAGCCAATCAAACTTGCTATATCTCTTTGGTGTTTAAAATAACTGCTATCTTTCCATTCATTTTTCTACCCAGACAGAGACATATGCTTAAAATAAAAGCAGTACACTTAAAACTCCACAATGAAAAGATAAACAACCCAATTATAACATGGGCCAAGGATCTGCACAGACATTTCTCCAAAAGAGACAGATAATGACCAATGAACAGACGAAAAGATGTTCATAATCATAAGCCATTAGGGACATAAAATCAAAATCAAAATCTCAATGAGAAACCACTATCACACCGACTAGGATAACCAGAATCAAGAAGATGTGCTGTAGTAAGTATTGGAAAGGACAGAGAGAAATTGGAGCTTTTATACATTGCTGATGGGGCTGTAAAATGGTGCAGCTGCCTCAGAAAACTCTCTGGCAGTGCTTCAACATGCTAAACATAAGGTTCCCGCACGACCCAGCAATTCACGTCCAGGTACATACCCCCTAAAACTGAAAACCCGTGTGTACACAAATCCTGTAATGTTCACAGCATTATTCACAAAAAGTGCGTATAACCCCGATGCCCATCGACTGATACCTGGATGAACCAAATGTGGTATACCATAAAATGAGATATCATTTGGCCATTAAAGGAACGAAGCACTGACTCATGCCACAACACAGGTGAATCTTGAAAACATTATGCCAAGGGAAAGAAGCCAGTCACAAAAGACCATTTACGTCATTTATATGAAGTGTCCAGGGGAGACAACTCCATAGAGACAGAAAGTAGATTAGTTTTTGCTGGTGGTTTCCACGGGTGGGGAGAAGGGAGAAATGTGGAGTGGCTGCTAATGAGCATGGAGTTTCTTTTCGGGGGGCTGAAAACATTCTAAAATTAGATTACAGTGATATTTGCACAACTCTGTAAGTATACAAAAACCCACTGACCTGTATTCTTTGAATGAGTGGAATTTATGCGAATTACATCTCAATAAATCCATGAAAAATAAAAAATGAACAACTGCTTTTTAAACTATTTATTTTTAACAAACAATAAAGCAATTTTTTTTTCATTCACAATTACATTTTTTTTTTTTTTTGCCATAACAAACACGGCTCCTATGACAATTCCTTCTCCACTCAATTATGGCATTTCCCTCTCTTTTTCTCATCTCTTTCTATCCTTTTCCCCTTCCTCTCTTGGGGCTTCTGGTCAAATCATTCGGACAATTCAATGCATCTGCAACTGAACCAGCGGCTGCTTGACGAAGTCAGTAAGATATATTTCTAGGACATGCAGCTTGACCGTGCATTTCGTTGACAGGCCTTGGAGAGTTCAGCCAGACTGACATTAGTGACCAGTGACTGGCAACAGGCTGTCATGGTCCTGCCATGTTAACTCACCAGGCTGTGGCTGGTCTCTTCCGTTTCTGCTCTGGACCTGGCTGTTCTGTTCCTGAGACACTGCTTAAAAGAGACACGTGCTGCACCTCTACCCTATCAGTCATCCATTCTTCCATTCACTCACTTATCACTGGACTTTGATCACATCCTTTACCACTGGACTCAGCAGCAAAGGAGAAGCACCACGGTCCATGTTGGAAAAGCCCACGCTTATCCTGCAGACCCACTGAACGACTGTAAACGCATCTTTACAGAACTTTTGTGCGGAAACACATCTTGCCAAATTCCCCTGTGCTTAAAAAAACAACTGAATCCTACAAGTCAGGCTTCCTAACGCTCTCTTAAATTTCAAGAAGGTTAGCAAAACAATCAGTTGAGGAAGGCCAACGAGGCAGAAACATGAGTTCCAGGCACCACCAATGACCTAGGTGGCACCTTCACCTGCAGACTCTCACTTGTTGAGAGGAGAGCGGACTATGCCTCCCCAGCCTCCCCGATGATCAGGACCACCATCTTTTCATTTTGGAAAATTTCAAACGCAGGCAACGAGTAGTGCGAGCAATGAATGAGTTTATGTGATGATCTCTCGGCCTGTTTTGTCTCAGTGAGAACACCCTGATACCCTGCCTTCCTCCTGCCTGCCCCACTGGACAGCTTTGCAAGGACACAAATTCTGGGCCATACCCCATGGAATTCTGATTGATCAGGTCCATAATGGGACTGGAAAACTGTTCCCCTCCCCTGAAAGACCAATGGCCTGGAAGACCCCTGAATTTCTTTCCGGCAACAAAATTCTATCAGCAGGGAATGTATAAAGCAACAAATGCCAGAAGTCAAGTTTAGGAAACTATAAAAAAAATTTTACATGCAGCATATATACTTTATCGTGCATTAAGCCGTTGATAAAGAAGCTGATATTACTTGTTTCAATTTAAGTGTTAGACCTGGACCCTCAAGAAAGAAAAGTTCTGCTCAGTGCAGTGTTCTAGAATTTAGAATTGCAACAACACTCCATTCTTACTGCTGGCTTGGAAGCAGAGTGGAGCCCACCAGCACCAAAGTGAAGATTAGGTACCCGGGGAATACCTCGCAGCACCCAGACGTCAGCATTAAACCAACCGACGTGCTTCACAGCATTCTGAGACCATCTGACAGAAGTCGGTACCAACATGCGCACGCAGTCGTGGACACCACCGCAACCCTGCTAACTGGCCAGGCAGAGAGTTCTGATTTGGTAGCTATTGTTATCTCCGACAACTTTATCTTTAAGATGACTCCCTATGACCATCTTAGCTTTCAAATGAATCCAACGTGCTGACACAGCATCTTGTTCAGAACAAACCGTCCAGATCTTTACAGGTAGCTGCATTCAGAAGCCAATTTTTCAGCTTCCCAATAACTATATTAAGAGCCTCAGCAAGAGAAGATTTCATGCTGCATTCCTGCTCTGAAATCACAAAACCCTAAAAATGAAAGGGATTTCAGGAACCACACAGCTACCCAAATTGAAAATGAATTTTTTCTTTTAAAACATTGCTTTGAACTTCTTTTTAACTGGGGTGTCCGTACAATCCAAATGACAATCGTCCACTAAATTGAATATAAATGCAAAAGTGAGACTTGGTTGATCCTATGGGCATCCCAGACAACCCCTGTACTTTCAGATCAGACGAGGCTGTACCCAGGGAAAACCAGGCTGCATGAGATCAGCTAACAGGAGGTGGAACCTAGAAGCAGCCGCTAAAGCTCTGAGCACATCCACCTACGATGTGCCCTGAGCTGGCTAAGGAACCACACGTTGCTACTAGAAAAATTAACATTTATATAGCTCATGTTCCTTGGCATCGATACCAACACATACAGGAGGAGAAAATGACATGATGTGTTTTCTAAACTGGAACTCAAGTGTTTTTATCTTTCAATAGGCTAGACTCTGATTTTTATTTTTACGACTTTTAACAGAGGGGTTGGTATAGGCAGTCTTTGCTTCCCTCACCTCCAAAGATAAGCTTTTTCAAAGGTAATTCATAGCTCGCTTGCAGCAGAGTCTGCACTTGACTGATTATATGTCTGAACTTTTCCCACAAAACTATGCAGATTGGAAAAGCGAGAGAATCATTTAACCCTAGAACGGTTTGGCAAAGTAGAATTAATCCATGATGTCTTAAGCACATTTTTCTCATTAAGACAATACTGCTTCGTTAATCTTCATTTGCAGACCAGTCAAGGAAGCCTGCTTCTTTTGGTTTTTGCTGATTGAAATAACCTGCATAAAATAAATATTCTAGGGACTATACCTCTTGGAAATATAAAGTCTATTTGTAAAAATTTTTAAAAATGTTCTTCAAAAAGTGACTGCCTTCCAAAATAAGGAAGTGAAGAAAAAATTTCTCAGAATCCCACCCACTACAACACTGCATCATTCTCGTTGAAATTACATTTCCTTTTTGGTAATTTTAAACATGTCTCTTCTTGGCAAGTTATACACAGATTAAAATTTTACTTTTTCATTTATTATTAGGTGAATTTAGTCATGCTATCCCTGACTTCAGAATAAATTTCAAATGAATTTGTAAATGGGTCATACTTTGTGTCATTATTCTTTCATTATTGAAAAGTCAACACTGTGGTGGACATATTCGTGCATGTAACTCTATACTTCTGCATTTTTTTCTTAGAAAATATTTCTAAAAGTAGGAAGGCCACAAGCTTCTTCGAGTTCTTGATATATATTGCCACATGCTTTCTAAGAGCAGTCCCAGTTTATGAAGCAATCTGAAACCTACTGAAATACTGCTTTGATATACTCTAACAGCAACTGACATTGTTAAAAAACTTTTTTGCTAATACCTGAGAAATATTTTTTTAAGTTCAATATCTTTGTGAAAGGACCAGAATATTTTCTATTTATTTGTTAATTATATTCCCTCTATTGTGCGCTTTCTTTTTGAATTCTTTTGCCAATGTCTCTCCTGGAGTCCTTATAAATTTGTATAAGCCCTTTACTAGACTTCTTTAATTCTATTGTCTCCTGGTTTTCCTTTGGTTTAGCCTTATTACACTTAACCTTTTAATCTCTCAAGTTTATTTTCATGCATGGTATGAAATGAGTGTCTAAATTCATTATTCTCCCAAATTACTAATGAGTTTATTCTAAATCTCATTTCTTTAGTAATCTTCCACTTCAATTGAGAAGTAGCAATTTAGACAACAATTAAATTCAGTATCTTTGTTTTTTTTTCCTCCCAAGTAAGGTGAACATATCCTTGAAAAAACCTGAGTGGCAAAGAAGAGACTGGAATCTTATTACTGTCAATTTATCTCACAAACCAGTGACTACACTTACAGATGTATGCGTATGTGTATGCATATATATCAGGCACACATATATGTGTGGCTATATGTACATACATACATATATATGAATGTATATAAAGAGAAGGAAACATTTTGAGAGCAAATATAAGAACTGGACAATAGCACTGACAGCCAGAACATTAGGCATGGTCTGGGTCTGATCAATAAAATTAAAACAAATTGGTGGTGAGATGGAGAAACACACAGCCCTCTGATTTCAGCATCTGCATCATGTCAATTCACGTTTGTTATTGACCTGACAGATACTTAGCTTGAGACTTTCAATATTTCGTTGTTCCTCTTTTTGCCTTATTTTCTCTCCTTCACTATAGGGGACTCTATAACTTTGAAATCCATTCATTTGTTGATTCAACAAATATTTGTTTTCTTATTTTTTAATTTTTATATTTAAAATTTTTTTTTTTTTAGTGGCGGTACTAGGGGTTGAACCCAGGACCTCATGCATGCTAAGCATGTGCTCTACCACTGAGCTCTGCCCTCCCTGCTCAACAAGGATTTATTGATACCAACTATGTGCCGGATACAGTTACAAAAGCTGGTGAAACAAGCCTAACAAGAACCCTGGTCTCACCAAACTTTCATGCGAATAGCAGTCCCCCCACCTCCACCCCCAGACCCTTTAACAAGATGGTGTAACAGAGAATGACTTGTAATGCGGAAAATCATGGAGGACCTGGGGACGGAAACCAGCCTCTAAGTGTCACTGGACCACGGAGTGGGAGGGGAGACGGGACACAGTGGAGGTAGCTTTTCTGACCACCTCTACTTCACCACGACGCCTTCCTGACTGTGTCCCTGCCACGGGCACCGCAGCTCATGCTGTATCTCTGTGCAGCTGTTTCGTTCCCTGCTGCACGTGTCCACGTGCAGGCACCATGACCCTGGCCTCTCTCCAGGACCCAGAGCAGTGTTAGCATCCGTTAAGGGAAAGAGTCAGAGTCCCTGAAAGATGCTAAGGGATTCCACTCTTAAAACAGACCCTAACTGAGCTAAAGATCTAATCTGTTCTTAGAAACAATAATTAGTACATATATGTAAACTAAAAAAAAAGTGCAGGATACTGTATATATGCATTTACATGCAATATAATGTGTATGTGCAGTCGAAGTGTAATAATTCTACCTAATAAAACTGAAAAAGGAGAAAACAAAAAATGAACGAACTAAAAACAGAACCTAACTGCACTGCCAACCCCATCTATGAAAACCCACATTTACTCAAATGCTGCTCAGTGGTGAGTATGAATGACACTGCTATGCTCATTCTTGTACTAGTTTTTTGCATGAATATATGACTTCACTTCTCTTAGGTATACACTTAGGAATACAATTGCTGGGGCATATGGTAATTATGTATCCTGTAATTAACTTTTTGAGCAACTTTCAAAAAGGTTCCCATTTAACGTTCTCTCCAGAAGTTACGAGGGTTCCAATTTCTCCACAGCCTTGTCAAAACTTGTTATTATCTGTCCTTTGATCATAGCCATCCCGGTGGGTATGAAGTGGTATCTCATTGTGGCTTTGATCATTAACTCTTTCATGAGACATCTGGTATCTTCCCATCAATAGGGAAGCCATGTTCTGATGGGGAAAGCAGTTGCTCCTGGAGTCCCACTGGCCTCACGTCACCATTTATGAGTTGAGTGACCAGGAGAAATTCTAAAAAAGCTGGGCCACAGCTCCTCAGCTCAAGCTAATGCCTGTCTCACTGCATTCAGCTCCTAGGACAGGGCCTAGCATGCAGCAGGCATCTAATAAGTGGTGGTTGTCATCATTGCCGTGCACTGGCCCTGTGGCTGGAATAAAATAATGCAGAATCTGGTGCCCTGGGTGAATACAAGGTCTAGTCTGCAAACCCTGTGTGTACACACTTCCAAGATAACATGTTAAGGGTTCTAATGAGAGATTCACCCGGAACCTTGGGACCAGGGGAGGAAAACACCCACACCTGGCAGGGGATGACAGCTTCACGGAGTACTTAACCCAGACAAAAAGTCATGCTTTATCATCCTAGTTTCACAATCTCCATGCTTCTGCCAAAGAGTTGGCATCGCATTACAGTCAACACACTGATAAATTCAGACTCTGGGTGAGTAAAGGTTCATGAAATCCTCAAGTGAAATAAGAATTGTAATTATTTTACTTTATTTTTCCAAGTTTATGTTTGAAGCTGACCCCAGATAGTCACTTCCTCAGAGGACACAGAAGACCAACTGGGAATTTCTTTTAAAAAAGTTAAGCTGTGGGTTTGGCGAAATCAACTTGTTCTCAAAATCAAGACGATCTTTTGAGAAGCAGATGCTCCTGGCACGCCTCAAGGGAACGCTAATTAAGTAGCGTGTGAGTAGACTTGTACTTTGTCCCGAGCACATGCTGCTGAACTGAATCCAGCAAACCGTGCCTTCCTTTCACAGCCAGACAATTTCCACCCAGTAAAGGGGACAGGAGATCACCTTGGCTAATGCAAACACCCTCTGCTCCACTGTTTCCCTCTTACAAGTAAAAGCAACACCTGGCAAACAAAATAACTGCATGGCCTTCGAAAATCAAGGTTTCTTTTAGTAAGTAACTCCTACAATATTCTGGGATTTGCATACGGGTTTAGAAATGCTCCATCATGCCAGGAAGCCTTGCTCTCTCCTCGGTCACTTTTTTTCCAACACTTCCCAGGAACAGGTTTTTCTTTGGAACTGGTATCTGTTCTATTTTGCTTTCTCACAAAACTCTGGGAAATTCTGTTGATAGACATGGCTCATAACAACAAAATGATGTTCCGGGCACAAAAGCAGCTGGGGGCTACGGGTAGAATGGATGCAGAGGAAGGTCAAAGCAAGAGGAGAAGGAAGGTGGTCACAAGCCAAGTGTCCACCAGCAGATGAACGGAGAACAAAACGTGGTCCCTTCATATGACGATTATGACGGAGCCTTAAAAAGGAAGGAAATTCTGACACCTGCTACAACACAGATGAACCCTGAGAACAATGCTAAGTGAAAAAGCCAGTTACAGGACAGACGTTACAGATGGCTCCTTTGATATGAGGTCCCCAGTGTTGTCAGATCAGACAGACAGAAAGTAGACTGGTGGTTGCTGGGGGCTGGAGGGATGGGGCAGACGGGGAGCTCCTGTATTATCGAGGACAGAGTTTCAGGTCAGGGGGTGAAAGGAGTTCTAGAGAGGGATGGTGGCGATGATGGTACAACAACGCAAACACACCTACTGCACCTCAACTGCACGCTTGGCGGTTAAAGATGGTAAAGCTTATGTTTTCTATTTTACTGCAATGAAAGAAGGGACAGACCTTCAGCTCTCTCTGACTCCCCGTGCCCACTGCAGAGGCACCTCCAAGTGTTCACGGTGCTTTCGTTTCTAGAAGATCTAAATCGTTAGGTCCGGGTGGCTGCTCTGCTCTGTTAGTCCCCACACAATGAAGACCCTCACTGGCGTGTATTCCTGGCACCCTTGAGACTAGTTATCCATCCATAAATCCTGATTTAGGAAGGCGCCTCCTGGTTCCAAGCATGTACATCCATACCCTGGTGCCCTCAGTTAACTATAAAATTGTCCCCGTGGCCCCTCGGTGGTGTGGAGTGCAGCTGCAAAGGCTTCCAGATCATTGTTCCCCCCGAATCCCTGTATGTACGTTACCCTACTGATCCATTGATTTTTGTTTTTTTAAAGAAGACCCGAAGAGGGCTCTGCTTACACAAACCTAAGTGTAAAAGGAACTAGATCTGAAATGCTTTACTTCTCAACCACCAAAGGAAACACAGCCGAGGATTATTTTTCAGGCTACCTATCATTCTTGTCCTGAATGAAACACGAGTCACGTGAGGCCTTTGGGACAACAGAGTTCTCCTGCTCCCGGGCCCTCGAGGAGGCGATGTACTCAGGAAAGGGCTAACGGCCTGAATTCCAAGGAGGAGCAGCAGGGAACCATGCAGAGCAGCTGGCCCCGGCCTCCCAGGGACCCCATCACAGAAACACCTTCTGGAGACAGCTTCCAGCTGCTCCTAAAATATCCAGGGCAGGAAGGATTCCAGATGGCAGCATTAGAGTCAGACTCTCTAAGGTCCACCCTTAAACCTTGCTTCATGTTCAAATTACTACTTTTCTCTCGTTCTATAGCAGCTAAGCCACAACATCCTCGCAATGAAAAAGGGAACTGTTTTGAATATGGGGGTGCATGTTCAAATTATACTTCTCAAATTATGTATTTCTCTGGATATAGGGCCAGCAGTGGGATGGTTGGATCATAAGGTAAAGTCTATTTTTAGTTTAAGGAACCTCCATGCTGTCCTCCGTAATGGCTGCACCAAACTACATTCCCACCAACAGTGTAGGAGGGTTCCTTTTTCTCCACACCTTCTCCAGCATTTCTCATTTGCAGACTTCTTAATGATGGCCATTCTGACTGGTGCGAGGTGATTCCTCATCGTAGTTTCGATTTGCATCTCTCTAACAATTAGCGATGCTGAGCATCTTTCCACGTGCCTGTTGGCCATCTGGATGTCATTTTGGAGAGATGTCTATTTAGGTCCTCTGCGCAGTTTTGGATTGGGTTGCTTGTTTTTTGTTTGTTTGTTTGTTTTTGATATTAAGCTGTATGAGAAAAAGGAACTGTTTTAAGTTTAATATTTCTTTGGTTTCCTGCAAAGGTGAGACCACTTAATGGAAATGAAAATCTTCCCCTTGCCATGATGCATTCGGGAAGATGTCTATCACCCTAGAAAGGACAGGGACGTGTCGGGGCCAGCTTCACGGCACTAGGCATGAGGTGGAGCAGAGCTCTGAACAGCGAAATGGTGGAGGCAGGAGGGCCAAGGAAAACTCGTCCCACGGAATCATACAGCACCGAGCTACAGTTCTGACTTTCCTTGCCTGGTTCTTGCTTGCTTTTGTTTTGTTTTTAAACTTACTTTTATACAGCTCAAAGGAACCACAACAAACCAAAGGTACCAAGTGAAAAATACGCCAGAAGGTACCTATCAAGAAGTAAGGTAACACTTATCAAGCCCTGGGTGATGAATGACAGCCCCGCAGGCACCAACTAATCACAGAGCCTGAGAGCAGGCACACGCGAGGGAAACGAGTGAGCCAGCTGTTCACACGCAGCTGGGCAGACGGGGCTGCCCGTGGACGTGAGCAGGGGACCAGCCACCGCCCACCTCCACGGGCTGGGCCAGCTCACTTTCTGCCTCTTCTCATCTCCCAACTGTGAAAAACGAGCGTATTGCATTTCCAAGGCTCTGTGCTGTAAGTCCTTGAGCTCAGCAAACAGCGGGCTTAGTGGTAATAGATTTCATCTCTTTTAATGCCTGTTTGCTATGATATTGTCGCGGGTTGAATTGCGACCGGCCAAAAAGATCTGCCCAAGTCCTACCCACTGGGACCTTGTGAATGCGACTTTACTTGGAAATAGGGTCTTTGCAGTTGTAATTAAGTTGAAGCTCTCAGGATCATCTGGAATTTGAGTGGGGGAGGTGCTAAATTCAAGTTCAGAGACTGATCTCTTTATAAGAGAGAGGAGAGGGCGATTTGAGATGCAGAGTCATGAGGAAGAGAGTCTTATAAAGACAGAGATAGGGCCTGGAGTGAAGTCTCTGCAATCAAGAAATGCCGGGGACTGCCGGTCGCCACTAGAAAAAGGAGACAGTGGTGGCATAGAAGGAACCAACTCTACCAACACCTTGATTTTGGACTTTTGCCCTCTAGAACTTTGAGAGACTACGTTTCTGTTGTTCTCAGTGACTGCACTGTGGTCACTTGTCATGGCGGTCCCAGGAAACTAACACAGATGTTAATTCCTTCAGTAAGAGTATTTAAAAAGGTTTCCACCTTGGTCCTTCACCTGGGGATGTGGATTAGTGAGGGAGTCACTAGCAACTTCATGGGCTTGCCTGGAATGACACACTTTTGTAGCAGAGCTGTAAGATGTCAGACGCTCTCTGCAGCGGAGATGAGCAGGGTTCCAATCTCATTTGTAATTTAATTATTTCCCCCTGGAACTGGGGAGATTGCAAACAAGCCTGATCTTCCTATGGTTTCCCCGAACGTGTTGGGTGATAACACGCTTGGTAACATGTCTTTCCTGGAGTGCCTGAATTCGCCCTTCACTAAAGTCACTCAGACCATCGGCATGAAGAAATAAAGACATTCCAGAAATTTCTTGCCAAACTAAAAATAAGGAAGCCATCTGGGAGAGTCATCTACAGCTTTGTTCGTTCTGTCGAGCGTCATCAGGCAGGAGCTGAGTGCTGGTAAATATAGGTCTAGAACCTGCAGTCGTTGGACCATTCCACCCAGCTAACACGTGCCAGGACAGGCTGTCCCCGCTAACAGTGGGTGACGTCATCAGGTTTGGGAACTCAAGGTCTTCTTTAAACTGTGTCCTTGGATCTCCCCGTGAAATATGCTAGTTAGGAGAGTTGTGTTTGTGGGAAAGGGCAAAGACAATCCTCCATCACACCAGGCCTTCGGGTGGAATAACTGAGGTGGGACAGATGTGCTCTCACACCAACCATGCCCTCCTGGGCATCTACTTTCCAACATATGAGGGGTGTTTAATCAGGTGGATCGAAAATCGAAGCAGTCCAAGAAGCAGAAATTTCCTTTTCCCATTTTGTTAGAGGAAAAAATGATAAGGATCCAAAACATTTTTATGTCTATAACCAAGATTGCTATTTGATTCCCCTCAGCAGCCATTCTCCTCTTCTAGTGATGGAAACCCCTCCCCAATCCACCCCCAGCATTTCAGCTGGCTGCCTGGCTGCTTGGCTAGGGACTCCCTTTGCCAGCCTCTCCTGCACTTAGATGTAGCTGTGTTCCTGGGTTTAGGCTGGAGGTGTTGTGTGAATCTTCTGGGTGTTGTCTTTAAGACATCAAATTTTAGTTTAGCTCCATCCCCCACCCTAACTTCCATGCAAACCAGCTTCAGCTCTGCAAACAAGGAAAGCATTCCAGCAATGGACAGCGCATCAAGATGGCAGAAACTCAGGTCCCCAAGTGACCACGTGGAGCAGAGCTCCCCACCAACTTCAGGACTGCTACCAAGCAAGGAAAGTAAACTCCCCTCTCAGCTTAGCCACTGTAATCTGGTATCTCTTGACCAGAGTGGCTTGGCGTTCACAACAAGTAATCCTCAGCGTTAGGCAATGTAAGCACTGAGAAAATGCTTTTCTTGCTTATAGTGTTCCTTCACTGGGAACAATTTAGGGAAAAAATCAGTTTGCTTCCACAAACTATAAGAACCAGAGTCAGTTTAAACAACTCAGTGGCCAGGAGCCTGGAAGGCTTAAAGGGAGCCTCTGAGGGCCCACACTCCAGTCTTGACTGAGGATGATTTGCTGTGTGACCCTGAGCAAGTCACTGGTCCTCCTTTTCTTTATGGAGATGAGATCTCTGATTCCTTGGATGCACAGGAGAGAAAAAAAAATAAGAACAAATGAGGAAGTTTTTCATGAAACCTAATTGGTGCAACCCTTAGAAACATCGTGAGTTTAAGTCCTTTCACTTTTTCTCCCCTTCACCCCCACCTTGTTTTGAGGGGCAGTGGTGTTAAAAGGACTTTCTTAGATAAAATGGTGGTCTACCTGATGGTAACTTTTAATATCCTTACTTTAAAAAATTAAAAGTTGCCCACTCTAATGCTCATCCCATCCATTGAAAGATTGTTTGCTGGGCCAGGAAACTGCCAAATCTGGGACTAGATACCTTCAAGCCATAATACTCTGTGGTCTCTGGGAACACAAAGGCAAATTCAGAGAGAAGGCAACTGATGTTTCAGTGGCAATTAAAAAAAAAAAAAAAGAAAGAAAACCACATCTGCTTGCTTGTCAGAGATGACAGCTCTCTTGCCAAGGTGCTCAGATCTACATAGAAAAGACCCTGTTCCCTGGAGAATCAGCCGTAGCCCAGCCCCGGGCCAACGTGGAAGGCACTCCACGTGGGGTGGGTGCCAATCGATGGAGTTTCTGCTCCCTTTCCTGTAACAGCAAATCACCTCTTCCAACCTGATGCAGAAAAAGCAAATCCTCGTAAATTAAATCCCCAAAGCAGGGCACTTTTACCAGGAAGGAGCTATTTAGAAAGTTCCAGAATGATGAATGAAACCTTTTATCTGAAAAGCAGAATTTGATTTTAGGCTGCTTTAAGCTGCTAGGGAACAGTCTTCTTTTTTCTGTTCTAACAGTTTCTCTACAAGGATTAACAAGCTGAAAAATCGTAATAATCATAAGAGCCTGCGTGAATACTACAGCAGGTCCTGGGTACGTACTTTATGTGCCTCATCCCCCCTGATTCTCACAAGGCCCCTGGGAGCATCTAGATTTCATAGGTGCAGAGACTGCAGCACAGAAAGGTTGAGTCTCTTGTCCATCATCGCAGAGCTGGTACATGGAGAGCCGGGGTTTGAACCCGGGCTGTGTGGGCACAGAGCCGCGCACTCCCCATGGCGCTCCGTGGAGGATGGTTCAGTGGGTCCTCGTGACCGGCCACACCCCTGTTCAGCGGGAGACGTCCCATTTCAGGACCGGCATCCTCTCTAATGTCCTCTGGGAGCCGTTACTCATCTGATGCCCTGGTGCACACCCGAGGACATTAGCGATGCTGTTTATACAACATTTATAACAGAACTTGACAGCCAGCAAACCACTTTTCTATCCATCCTGTGACTTGAACCTGACATCCGTGAGGCAGATAAGGCTGGTGTCATCATTATTCCTGATTGACAGGGGGGGACGCTGAAACACAAGAGGTTATGTGACTCATCTCCAACACAGGCGGGGCTGCTCCTTTGGTCCAGGTAAACACTGTACGTGGTTTAGATAGAAGACTAAGGTGTGGTGAGGGGAGCTACATGGACCATCCCGGGAGAACTTCTGACTGTGACTGCCCTCCTCCCTTAACTGAAGACCAGCCTCCTTCCTCCTCAGGACAGTCCCCTCGTGTCTGGAGTCAGCCACCTTCCTAGTCACCTGCCTCTGCATCTGGGACCAAGATCACCTCAGTCATCTCCATATTCCCAATTCACAGGAAATGCCCGGCACAAGACAGGTACTCAGCATGGATCCAGGGATGACTGAACCAGATGGTACCCCTTCTTCCTCCCCCATCACAATAAATAATTTGGGGCTATATTCCAAAGTCTTAGAAATGAGCATGGCTTTGATCCAGTAATTCCTAGTCTCAGATTTTTTTTTTCACAAGGAAGTAAAGATATTCACAAATATCCATGTTCACTTCAAAGCTTCTTCAAAAAGAAAGAAAGAAAGAAAGAGCCTTTCCAATAATAAGGAATCTTTCCAAATCTCCAAGATAGAAAGGAAAACTATGCAGCCATCAAAGCTGACACTGTAGGAATATATCCACTAGCCTAGAAAAGAGATTTCCAAAGTATTTATTAAGTGAAAAAGGTACAATCTAAAACCGTAAGTACTTTATGATCACTTTTGTTATTACATGATACTCAGAGTCATGCATGTACCAGAGAACACTAAGCAGAGTATTCACAGTAGTTGTCTCCTGGTGAGTAGAAATATGTTTTTGGTGGGATTTGTAATGAACATGATTGCTTCTGTATTAGGAAAAGCCCGTCCCCACTTTGGGAGGATGGCGGCTAATCGACCATTTGCTGGCTAGCCTTCATCTTTGAGAGGCCCCAGGAACTTATGACACTCGGAACCAGAGGCGGCCAAGCTTGTGTCCCCTGTGGTGTGGGTGGTGGCATCAGCAACTCATTACTGAAGCCCAGAGCACGTGAGAATGGAGAACCACCAGGGACAAAGGCATATTCCTGTAGGCGATGCTTTAAAAAGGCAAAACAAAGACTCAGAAAGAAAAAAAAAAAATGAAAACCTTGTCCTGATACCATCTCAATAAATAAGAACTTTCACAGTCCATTCGCTTCTTGTTAGCACAGCACAGACTGCAGGTGACCCCTGAACAACGTGGGCGTCAGGGGCACCAAAAATCCACAGGGAACTTACAATCAGCCTTGGTACCCCAGGTTCCTCTGTATCCGAGGGTTTAACTAGCTGAGGACAGGGCAGTACTGGAGCATCTGCTACTGAAAAATATCTGTGTAGAAGTGGACCCACACACTTCCAACCTGTGATGTTCGAGGGTCAACTGTAGTCTCAGAAGCAGAATAAACAGATCCTTTTACAGATGCTTCTTTTAAAGCTGGACTTGCTCTTTCCCATTTCTTGTTATTCTTTCATAAAAATACTTCAGTGAAAAATGTCAGACTCTAGTCTAGATACTTGCAATTCATAACAAAAAATTAGTACCCAGAATATGTAAAGTGTTTCTAACAATCAATGAGAAATGAAGCACCTCTCCCCTACATTCCCAAAAGACTCAGAGAAAAAAAAAAATATGCCAAGGATATATTTCACATAACAAATATATGAGAAACTGCTCTACCTTCCCAGCCGTCAGAGAGGCAAATGCCAGCTATTCCACACCTGTCAGGTGGAAACATTTTGGTAAATCGTATAAAAAGCATTCACTGGTAGGGACCTGAGACAACAAAACTCTTCAACACTGCTGGAGGAATGTAAATTGCGTTGGAAAGCAAGTTGCCAAACTCAGCACAAGAGATGCCCATCTTCGGGCCAGCAGTTCCCTCTCCAAGTGTGCCCTAGACCTAGAGAATTTTCACATGTGTGTGCAAGGAGGGCTGAAGAAGAGTGTAACTGAGGCTCTGTTTTAAAGAGCACGAACGCAGAAGCAGCCTAGCTGCCTAGCAGTAACGCAATGGATCAATTATTGCCGCTAGGTAACTGACAAGGACAGTGAGGGAACTAGATCTCTATGAATCCAAATGGATACATCGGAAATCTACATGGTTGGAAGGAGAAGAAAACAAGTTACAAAAGAACGTATATTGTATAATACAGTATACGTAACATTAAAAACACACAGAATGATGGTAATAATTCGCTAGAACATTTATACGCATGTTGAAACAGTTACACACGCGATCATGATGTCAACTTCAGGGCAGTGGTTATCTTGGTAGGAAGGGGGAAGGAAAAGGGAGGACGGACAAGAAAATAAAACTTGCCTCAAGAAGACACTGTTAGAAAGATGCTTCCCCAGGACTGTGGGAATGTGGGGATGCGCGGGGCCTCAGGAACGCATCCTCAAGTTCATCCTCCACGGTTCCCGTCCAGGATCTTGCTCATTTTCCACCCCAGGAAGGTGGAAATCTCTAGGGTTCCGAGCAGACGCTGTGTGCTGACCAGACTGAGACCATCTGTAATGGCGGCATCTGGGCAATATGGCGGCCGGGAGGCTCAAAAGGGCCTTCTTCACTGTTAACTCTGCCTGTGTCTCCCCAACCCTCCGCTGTGGCCGTGTGTCCGTCTAGGGTGCCAACGGCCCCCAGGCCCACAACCCCGTCACGACTGAGGCTGGCACGCTGTGGATACTTAGTCTGTAAAGTGGGATGATGAGGGATGATGACCGTGAAGAGCGTCAGACGTCGCCAGGGTACCAGCAGCTCGAGAGAGACCACATCAACACCCTGCACTGCCCGGGGAGCAAGCTGCTGGGGGAACGTAGTGAAGTCCCTCTCTGTCATTCGCCATCAACACAGCCACAATCTCCAAGTAAGGGTGTGACTCAGGCAGCAAAGGTACAAGTGGGGGCTTCTTCTAAACTAAGTTCTAAAGGGACCAGATACTGGTCCAGGGTTGAAAGGCTGGAGAAGCTTTTTTTTTTTTCCCTGATGAAAGGACAGTTAATTCTGTGTGCTGTGTCTCCTGCCGTAATCACTACCATGGGCTCACCTCTCGTCACACCAGCTAAAGATACAGTTAGGGAGAAATGATGCTAATTCTGCTCATTACCTGAACACTTGGAGTACTTTTTTTAACCAAGAGCAGTTTTTGAGGCCAAGCAGATTGAGTTCAAGGTCAACAGAGGATAAAAAGCTAGGGAAAGTCCAGGTGGGTGGCCACCTTGCGGTGGGTTTAGGATTGACCTCCAGGGGCTCCCAGAGGCCTCCCTTCCGCTGGCTCGGACCAAACGGGTTATGTGCCACAGCAATGACAACCCCAAATTTGTGGCCACGTCCTGGCCAGAACTCTCTGCATTAATTCACTGGGTCCTATCAATAACCTGTGTCCTCTAGAGAAGTCAACTCCCCCATTTGTCCAGATTCTCCCAACAGAAGCATTAGCTGTCAGACATCATCTGCCAGCAGACAAGAAAGTGAATGCTGAGGTCAAGGAGACGCTGGTTTCAGGTTCACCCACACTGACTGAGTTCCTGCTGGAAGCTGTGCCCTGGGCCAGTGGCTTTCACAGTCTCCCCCATTCTACCCGGAACCCAGTGGGGTAAATATTATCATCTCCATTTTACAGAAGAGCTGAGCCAAGGCTGGGAGGCATTTAATTAAGCCCTCTGGCCACAGGCTAGTGAATGGGGAAAGTGGCTGTCACACTTTTTCAAAGATAAGTCTGAATCCTAACCTCCAGTAACCCAGAAACATGACCACATGACTGTCTCTGGAAAAAAGGTCTTTGCGGATGTAATTAAGGATCTTGCAAATGGGTCTTAAGTCCAATGACCGGTGCTCCCAGAAAGAAGAGAAGGATCTGACAGAGACATGTGAATGAAAAACACTGCAAAGCCATATCAGTAAACAAAGAATGCTGTGGCCATCAAGTCATCAGCTGCCACTGCCACAGAGAACTCAGGATGCAGACAAGCAGGCAGCCCAGCCTCTGCAGCCACCTCCCCCCTCCAATGAGGGGACTTGGAATGTGGAAGGACAGGACCCTGGCCCTAGACAGCTAGGTGCTTGTCAAGGAATGATTTCAATGAGCCCAGACATTTGCTCCCTCCCATACACAGAAAAGCACTAAACTCTTTGACTTGAGATGCCTGGTTTTCTT
This sequence comes from Camelus ferus, assembly GCF_009834535.1. NCBI lineage: Eukaryota > Metazoa > Chordata > Mammalia > Artiodactyla > Camelidae > Camelus > Camelus ferus. The sequence goes on along the minus strand of NC_045711.1, from coordinate 31,271,779 downwards.
TAGTTAACAGTAATATTTTAATGTTCTGACTACCTGGTCTTTGTTGTAAAGCTCCTATATATCCTGGCTCCTCCCTGTCTCTTTGCAGCAATCCCGCAGAGTGACCGAGAGGCTGTCATCCAAGGCTCAAAGGGGTTTGACTCCTCAGACATGTCTGCCGAATAAAACATAACTCCGCCTTTAGGTTTGCACTTATTTCAGTTGACAAGGCGCGGGGAGAAAGCCGTGTGATGACAGGCAGAGACCGGAAGATGCTCTCACAAGCACAGAAACACCAAGAGCTAAAAGGGGCAAGGAAGGATCCCCTTGCCCTCCTGAGCCTCTGGAGGGAGCCTGGCCCTGCTGACGCCTTGATTTTTGGACTTCTGGCCTCCAGCACTGGAAGAGAATAAATTTCTGTTGGTTTTTAAGCCACCCAGCTTGTGGTCATTGGCTACAGCAGTCCTAGGAAACCAGTCGCAGACACACCTCACAGATTTGCTTGAGGCCAAGCCAGAACCCAGTGGGGACGAAAGAATGGGGAGCCGAGGAGGGAGGGAGAGGCACGGGACCTCGTGTGCAAATGCGGTGTTGCTTCCTCTCTGCCCACCCAGCAGACTTCGGCTTTGAACCCAAACCAAAATCAACCAGAGAAGCGAACAGCATGAAACGCCAGCACTCTGAAAATATGTTATCACCCGCTTCTTAGAATATTCTTAGCTAATTCGGGGCTTTAGGCTGTGGGTCTTAATTTTACGACATGCATCTCTGCAATCTTAGAGTTGCAATAAAGATACTTTATCCTGGAGAGAGACTATAATAGCTCTGGGTGTTCTTTTTCTTTTTTTTTTTATTCCCCCTTCCCTTTTTGAAAGGCAAGTCCATCTTTTAAAAAAGAAAAATACTCAGCACTCATCATCCAACCACCTTAATGGGATTACTTCTCATTTAAAAAAATTATCTTTCAATTAAAATCATTTTCCTCTGCCCCTAACCAGGCAGAGTGATCTGTGTGTGTGTGGCTCATTTAACTAAACATTAACCCAGGAGCTGTTCGATTTCCATCAAGGATATGCAAGACCTGCGCTGTAATTCTTTAAGAATGTTTCCCCAAAGGAAACTAACCATTAACTGCGATTTCCTTCAGAATGTCACTTTAAAGTCTCGTAGGAATAAATTCATTTTGCACAGTACTTATACTTCTACCATCCATTCTTAACCCCTATCTTTATGTGCCCCCAAACAGAGAGGCCGGTTCAGGATAAGGAGTCTGGAGCTATTAAAAATAAAATGAGACCAGATAGAAAACCATCAAATCATAAAGCAATACTCATGAGATATTTCCCCCCCAAACCTGTCATCCAGTATGTTACTTGTCTAGTGGTCATATATCTGAGAACCTCAGCTATCTTCACCAGGCAGCAGAACCAAGCAGTAACGTACCCACACAGAAAACAAAAAATAATGAGAGCAAACACACAGGGCTTATTCTGTGCCTGGACTGTTTGAAATGTCCTAACACGTATTCATTCATTTAATCCTCACAGCAACACTATATGAGGTGGGCTCTTTTCTCCCATTTGACAGACAAGGAAACCAAGGAACAGAGAGGGAGAGTAACACAGCCCAAGACACACATCTCCTAGGTGGCAGAGCTGGGGTTCCATTAGGCTCTTTGGCCCCCAAAGTCCATGCTCTTCATCCATATGTTGCATAAAACTCTCATTCCTAAGAGAACAGCTCAGGGTCTAATGCAGGGTCTCTCTTTTGACTTTAGTTTTGGACTCCTCACTAGAAAGAGCCAACAGAGAGTCAACAGAGGTGGCCGGCTTTAAGGCAGGCGAGGGAGAACTTACAGCTCACATCCTGGTGGCCACTAGGGGAACAGAAAATGATAAAATTTAGACACTCTAACATAAAAATCCTTGAGGTTGGGGGGAGTCTGACACATAAGCAAAGTACCCCTCTTAGGCAGGACCATCTAGAGCCATTTCTGTGGAAGGACGAGGAAGAGCAGTGACGACCTACCAGGGAAATGTTGCAGAAGGGACAGAGAAGACCCCTGCAGGGGGAACATTAGCATCAAGGGTGATATTCAAAATATTACCCCCGGCACAGCCTGGGTACTGGTGCTCCGTGATCAGCCGGTCGGGATTCTGTCCATGAATAACCAGCACAGCCATCCCCCGGTGTGACCAGCTGAACATCCTTTCTGACTTTGATCCCCATTTCACAGGGGATGAAACAGACCCAGAGAAGCAACGGACCCTAAGAGACATAGTAACAGGACAGGGCCAGGGTTCCTACGCTGCATTGCCCAAACCGAGTAAGAAAATGCCTCCAGCTCCTTCTGAGACCACAGATAAGCATTTAAAATTTTTAGAGTGATCTTCTTTCCAATACGGTTAAGGAGGAAAAAAAAAAAAAAAACAGGGTGGAATGACATTTTGAGGCAAATGAACATGCTACGAACTTCACATCTCCGTGTCCATCAATCAAGTTTCTGGGAGCACAGCCATGCGCATCTGTGCGCGTCTGGTCCGTGGCTGCATCTGCGTCCCAGCAGCCGAGTTTGGTGGACGCGACAGAGACCATATGGCCTGCAAGGCTGAAAATATTTCCTGTCTGGCCCCTTGCAGGAGTTTGCTGGCCGCTGATCTAGAAAATTTATTTCGAAGAATTACTCTTCCTCTGGTGATAAATAAGGCGATAATGCAGTAATAAAACAATCGACAAGTAACACGGTCATTATCATTACTGAATTCTATCAATTCTAACGGGTGGCTTCATGCCAAGCGTGTTCAGTTCTGTAATGAGACAAACTTTCCACTCATCTTGTTTCTATTATTTCTAGGAAAATGTGCTAAATGGAGGATGAGAGGGAAAAAAACCCTCAAACACTCCCTGCTCCAAATTTAATCACACGCTGTATGATTCCACCAGCATGAAGCTCAAACACAGGCAATACTAATCCAGGCCGTCCCTTCCTGGGATGGCAGTGAGCGGAAGGGACGTGGGGGTGAGGGGTGAGGGATGCGGGATGCGGGACACTGGGATGTTCTGGTTTTGGATCTGGTGCAGGTTACAAGGGTGGGTTCAGCCGGCTGCACACTGATACTGCACTTTCATAAAACACATATGCTTGAATATCAGCAAAAGCTTATACATAAAAATGGGGAGCCTCTTGCACTCGGCTGTGCAGATGCTAATGTGCTTGTTCGCAGACCTCTGAGAGGCTAAGAATGCATGGGACCCTGTGGTCTCATGCCAGACTGCATGGGCACAAAGGCCCACGAGGAGAGCCAGGAGGGTCAGCCTATTCCCATCCCATCAGGTCCCCCATGGCCAAATTCTGCTGGCTTCCAGAGCACAGCAAAGTCCCGGGGTCTTGGAGATCTGAGCAGGAATGCAGGGACCAGTAGGCTGTGCGTGGACTGGCCTGCCGTCAAGGAACCTTTTGACTCCTTAAGAATGTGAAGCTGGAGGAGGAATCCTGGTCACTTGTGCTATTAAGGGAATGGAAATTTTAGCTTTAATAACAGACCATGGGTACCCCACAGGGAATTTAATTTATTAAGGGTATAAAATTCTTCACGACATCTGCTGAGGAACTGGCAGGGCAGACTCCTCCAGGGGACCACGGCAGCAGGTGTCAGGGCCACTGCTATGGGGCTCTGCCACTGAGGGGGCGAGACTGGGCTCCTGTCTGAATACGGTAAGGGAGAGCAGGAACTCACAGCCAAGGAGCAGGGTACGGGGTCAAGGAATGGAAAGTTACTAAGAGGAAACCTCAAGGGTGGTCTGTCGGGGTTCTGGCTAAACCAACCTAATAGGATTCTTGCTGAAGGCAGGCCAGGGTGATCAGATACCCCTCTGGAGGATGGTGGGGGACAAGGAACCCGACCAGATAATCGAAGGTGATCAGATATGGAGGGTGTGGACTTCTGGCTAAATTGACTCGACGGGATTCTTGCTTAAGCTGGACAATGCAGAGACGAGCCCAGAGGCCCACAAGTCAGAGCCTACTCGAGAAGAGAGTTTGGAGGAGAATGAACAGACTTCGGTCAAGGAGAGAATCTTCGCCAAAGCCACAGGTGGTTTACAGTGTGGAAGTCACATCAGAGTTGGGTTTTCTCCCCCCCCCCCCCAATGGTTTATCAAAGGCCTCACATCAGAGCCTTTAAGATGAACCTGAAAAGTCCAATCAGCCAGAGACTGGACTTCTTTGGAAATTAATTCTCCCTCTATTCCTTTAACCTATTTGAGTGCCCCCTGTGCGTGGGGAACCCTGAGAGATGGACTCGGCAGGGCAACCCCGAGAACGCCAGCTTAGCGGAGGAGGGGGACCCACACACAGACAGCGACCTGCACTAGGCTGCGGAGGACAAGCAGGAAGAGACCAGGTGAAGGAAGGAGGGAAATCCACCCCCTCCCCATCTTTACCTGAACTAGGACGCGACAGTATGTAATTTCTCCTTGCTTCCCCTTCAATCCACTGCCGCCCAAGCAAACAAACGGGTCCCTTAAACGTGCAAAGTAGATCGTGTTACTCCCTAAACTGCTGACAAGACTCCCTTGGCCCTATCTCTGCCTTCCAGCCTCACCTAGCTGGTCTAAGCCCCAGCCACAAAAGCCTCTTTCAAGACCCTGACCCGCCCAACAGAGATAATGCAGTGATTACAGCATGGGCTTGGGATCCAGACCACCTGAGTGCAAATCGCACCACCCTGCTGGCCGCTCTGTGCCTCCATCTCCACATCTGTAAAGTGGGAGTGAAAGCACCTACCCTGGAGGGTGTTGTGAAGATTCTGTGAGTTAATCTAGGCTAAATCCTGAAGCCTCTGCCTGGCACAGAGTAAACCTCAGTAAGCGCGTGCTCTGACAACGACACGGCTTCGGTCCTTGTCAGTCTCCTCCTCAAGACCTTCACATACCTTGGTCCTTGGTCTCAGGAAGCTCTGTCTTCAGACTCACACACCTCCCTGAACCTACTTCCTCCCACAATGTCAGCTGACTCGACACACCGCTGACTCCCGGGGTCTGCTGGTCACCTTCACGGCTCCTGCCACCATGTTCAGTTATGTAATGAATGCTGTGATGACTTGTCTGAAGTCTGTCTTCCCCACCTGTCTGTGTGCTCCACGAGGGGCAAGGCCACTTCTGTCCACTGTGCTGCACCCCCCGCCCCCAAACAGGGGGTCACTTAGGTTACTCACTCTCAAACGTGGGCATGAACGCAGCCGAGGTGAGAGCAGCAGCCCCGGCCGAGGTGGAGCGCCCTCAGTGCCCACAGCCCCCCTAGAAGTGCAAGCAGCCCCTTGCGGGGAGACAGAGATGAGAAGCAAGGGATGCGGCCGAGAGGACACCCTTGGTGAGCAGATGAAGGTCAGCGTGGTGCGCCGTGCTCAGGGGAGCCACGGGAAGACCTGGAGCTAAGGAGTCGGCGGGATGGCAGGTGTGAGGCACGGCGTGTGCGCTGGCGGTGGGGAGGGGAGACTGGGGCCGGCTGGGAGACTGTCACAGGAGTCCCAGACCTGGATGAGCACATGAACCACCCCTCCAGGATGGAGAGCTGGGGCCTGATCTAAAACAAAAGATGTAGAAGGGCTGGAACTTGGTGACTCGTGGACGGGGCTACTTCTCCAGACTCACTAGTAAAGGAAATCAACTTCACTTACTTTCTTCCCTGTGGTTATATCGCACTCAGGGGGAGGGACAGTTTGTACAAACCATCCCAACCCCAAATGCGTGTGTAGCCTCACAGACATTCTTGTTGACCAGATGGCTGAACGGCTTGCAGAGTCCACCTTACCTAACTGGTGCATTTCCTAGCCTGTCATCATTTTAAGGCGATAAATATAAACAGGCACAGATCCTTCTGTGCCGAATTCCTCTTCCACTTGGTCCTTCTCCAAGGACTTGAAACCGCATTAAATTGGAGGGTTTCTGAAGGCAAACTGTGCGGACGTGTCATGAGGGACACCTGGATGGGCTGCAGGGGGCTCTACCTGCCACACAGGTGGGGAGTCTTTCAAGAGTGCTGTGCTGGGGGGGGGGACGGTGCTACCCTGACTCTGCGATAAGATGAAAAGCAAATATCAAAGGGAGACCAAGGATTCTTACTTTTCAACAAATTTAGTCCGTCCCCACCCTTGCAGATGAAAAGAAAAATGGTTTGAGTCTGGCATCTCAGAGGGGACTGAGGGCAAGGGGATGGAGGAAGGTTAGTGGAGGAACTAGTCGGGGTGGAGGGGGTGTGTGACACCAGTGCTGCACTCGGGGCTGGGCTGCACTGCAGAGCAGGGGTGCAGGGCGAGTCGGCAGCTCATGAGGGGGCGCAGGGCACTGGGGATCGGAAGTGAAGCTCACGGGATCAAAAACCATGACTCATGCGGCATCAGGGGACACGCTGGGAGTAGCCCCCTCCCCGCCCTGTCGTCCGCACCTTCACCCGGTGTCACTCTCTGCTCTTAGGATAAATGTGACAGGGAGGGAACCTCACGCTTTGGACCCCTCCTCCTTCAGCTCCAAATACATGAACACACACACAAATACAAGAAAAAGGGGGGGGGGGATTTGAAAAAATACAGTCTACTCCTCTCCAAAATAAACATCTCCATGGGTTAGAAATGGAGCAGAAACCCAATGGTGTATCAGAGCTGAAGCCACAGGCCTGCTGGGTTCCAGGTCCAAAGGAGGCCCACCAGGATGGGCGGCTCCAGCTCCCACAGACAGAGACTGACGCGGTTTGGGTGAGGGGGGCACTGGAGTGAGGCCATGGCTGAGGCCCCTCCCTACCCCCTAGAGAACCCCCTGGCCCAGGCCACGTCCCAGGAGGTCTTTGACTTCAGGGTCTTCATGGCTTTTATTCTCCTCTGGAAAGAGAGCTTGCACTTCTGAGGCTGGAACCAGGAGTGGAGCTCAGAAGGAGAAACAGAGGCCTTGACAATTGGACCAAAGGACGCAAAACTCCCCACAACTAGGACCCGAGGGAAGACCCGTTGTGCCTGGCCAAGCGCTCCGAACCCAAGAGTCGGTTTATTTCACCATCTTTTAAGCCCCCAGACTAAGACTGTTGAGCTCAAAAGCACATTGCTCTTCTCCACGGAGAGACAACTTGCGGGTCTGAGAAGGGAGGAGGGAGGGACAGCACACAAACCCTCCCTAAACCCTCTGTAAGTGGGAAGAGTCTGGGGCGCCACACTCAGGAGTCAGCATGGCAGCCGCCCTCCACACCCCCCCTGCTGAAGCCCCCACCCGCTCGTTTTTATTCGACTAGCTGAACAGTTGCATCAAATGAAATTTCAAGCCTGGTCAAGTCGTACATGGATATCCAATTTCTCTTGTCCTGTGAGTAGCAGAAATGAAATTTTGGCATGTGGGGGGAAAAAAAAAAGAGTCCTCGAGCACCTTGCAAAAATCAATAGGAAGCAAATTACATGCCGACGTAAAGAGCCATGGGCCCCGGCACTTCAAAACGCGTTTATTCCACATTATAGACAAGGTCTGGAATCATTCAAGCTCTGCCTTCATCTTGATGATACCGACAGCAGGGGCTTAAGTCTCTCTCATGCTTTAAATTAATTTCACAAGGCCAGAATCCAAGCTTCTTCATGCTTTGTTCACCACCACAGAAGCAGGCGCTACTACTGTGAAATGAATTCCTTTCAGCTCACCTTCCTGTGCATGCGTCCTTTATACAGGTGCAACAGTGGTGCACAGCATGTTTGGTGCCGTTATGTTAACGCTGTGTTGTAACTGATCTTCCATGTTGTGGCCCCAGTCTTCCAGGCCACCGTTTAGAATGGTAGCTGGCTTTCCCTCCAGTTAGGGGATGGCTCGGTGTTTCTAGCTTTAGGTACTAATACTAACACTAACGCCTAACATGGAGCGCGTGTTTATCCAGACGCTGTTCTTAAGCGTTACTCCATTAAATATGACAATATACAAGGTGAGAAGAGGCAATGTTCACTGCGTGTTTCCTGTGTGTCAGACAAGGTTCTAAGTGCTCTGCATGTTAAAATTTCATTTGAATCCTCACAAAAAATACTCAGAGGGACAGATTACTGTCATCCCCATTTCAAGACTTAGAAACAGAGGCTTAGAGGTTGAGTGACCCGCCCCAAGGCACAGAGCGGGTAGACAGACATTTGCATGCATGTCAACTGATGGACAGCCCATCCCCTGTGCGGCATACAGTTGTCCCCTGGTATCTGTAGGGGACTGGTTCCAGGACACCCCTCCACACCAGATACCAAAATCCATGGGTGCTCTGGTCCCTTAGAGTCCACGAGTTCCACATCCCTGTCCACGGAGGACCCACTGCACCACCACTCCGCAGGAACGAGCCTTTCATAAAATAGCCTTTAAATTATGGATTCTTTCTTTAGGTAAGTAAACAGAAATTGCTAGGTCGAGACTATCAGTACTAACGCTCCTGGAGACATTTTGCCAAATTCACTTCCAAAAAGACCAGATCCACTTACAGACCACAGACAAGACAGGAGGTTTTCATCTGCATGTCATCTCCCTCGCCAACCCAGGGCATTGTGATCGCACAGATCTAAGAAGTAGGATCCTGTTTCACACTGCTTTGGGACCCTTGGGCCCATTTTTCTAGATGTTTACCTACAAGTGGTGTTTCATCTTTTGAGGATGTGGAAGACGTTGATGAGCTAGGTGTACGATCTGGTGGGTGGATGTGGCCCTTCAACATGAAAAATGCTACCTAGGTAGTTACGTATAACTCAGGAAAAACAGCACCGAAGCATAAAGTCAGAGGAGAGTGCTGTGTTTTGTTATAAACACTTGTGAACATTTTTCAAACGATCTATCCCCTGAATTTTTGGTCCTTTTTAAATTTATTCTTCACATTTGTCACTGTTAGAATTTTCTATAATGAGCACAATCAGAAAAAAAATAGGTGATTTCAAATGAGAGAAAAAGATGGCTGTTACTTACAGAATAATTTTTGCTTTCTGCTCTACTAGATTAATGGCCTGAGTGTCCTTGATTTCAGCAGAATAAGAACAGATCAAGAATTCTTGGGGGTGTCAGATATACAGCCAGATTTTATGGCTGTCCTTTATTTACTAGTTCAAAATTCCTTTATCTTTTATTTTTATAACGTAAGGGCAATTCAGAAGTGTGGGCTCACCTGCCGACAGCTTGGCTCTTACATCAACCATTTGGAAGAAGAGTTGTTTTGTGTGTGTGTGTGTGTGTGTGTGTGTGTTTTAACAATTTTCTCACTTCCCACAGTTACGCCATTGGCTCAACCCATGAACCAAGTGTTTCTCTATAAGTGTCTTAAGAGATTCATGAAAAAGTTCCTCTGTAAACAGAATACAAGTTTTTCCCCCCAAACTCATAAAAACAAGTGTGTATTTTTTTAAAGCTCCCAGGCCAGCAGTTCTCAAAAGCTTTTAGGACATGGTGGAGAGATGTTACACTTCAGGTTAGGATTTCAAGAAAGCTGGTTCCATCCTGGATATTTTCCTAAAATTTTCAAAGCCGCTCAAACACAATATTCATTCTGGAAACTGTACGAATACAATTGGAGGTGAATGTATTAGCATGTAGAGGTACTAAGGGTTTAACTGATTTTTGTCTTGGGTCACAGGAGCACCAGATCGGAGCCCCAGTCCCTGAATTCCATCTCAGTTTTCATCATCATCAGTTTGCTGAACAGACGGTGCCCCTATTGGGACGGAATATCAGCGTACCATGAGCACACATGAGGAGTCTTCCCAGCACCGTCACTGGGAGTAACAAGTTACCCCAGCTTTCCACTGTGTCCAGCAGTCTCTTCAAATCTCGGTCGTAAAATACATCCACCCTCCCCACTCCCTGCTTCAAACAGAGCCCCCATCCCTTTAATCTTTCTTCTATGCTGAGGTTCAATGGAAAGTTTTAGTTCCAGAAATGTACACCTGCCGCTAAACAACAATTTTAAAGACCACTGGCCTAGATCAATAGTCTATTTCCTGAGAATAACAATTTCCAAGGAATTCACTTAGGAAGGCTGTTCGATTAAAATGAGGTTGATTAAACTGTGTTTTTTTCCCTCCCTCTCAGTCCGATATATGTCTTCTGACCAATTTATTTGATGAAAGGTTCCAAATTAGCTTTTTCTTCCATCATGGAGAACATTCCAAATAACAGTGATAAGAGTTACAATGATTATGCACCGTGAAGCGTTTCCTCACGGGCATCATGATTTGCTAACAGGTAAATAACTGAATTGAAACGTATCTGTAATATACTGACAAAAATTACTTTAGAAATATGGGTGAAAAACCCCAGTCGATCCCTGAACCAGCTCCTCTTCTGTATGTTCAGCCGTCCCATGTGGTCTGCTAATAACAGGAAAACACAGAAATCAGCGTATGCAATTCTGCAATATGTCCGAGGTTAGGAACAGGGAATTTCTACACACTAAGATTTCTCCAGAATTCCTCCATCATGTTGACTGGTTTTAACTGTGCTTTGGTTTCACGCCTCACACATCTACAGACATGCAATACGAAATCTAAGAAACATGTGATTAGCAGCTCCCTGGAACGTGTGAATTATGCAGCAGATTGCTGTCTTGTCACAATCTGCAAATCATGCACACAGACGTGACCCTGCTTTGTCTTCACAGCAGCCTTAGAGATGGGGGCTTGAGTTCCACATGTGGCTTTGACATCACTATCGTGGGGGTAGGGTGGATACCCCAGAGAGAACGGCCAGATGATCTGTCCCCGGTCAGGACTGGAAGCTGAAACTAGGCTTCCAGCCCAGAGCCCAGCCCACTGGATGCTGCTGCTGATCTGCTGGTGCAGATTTCATTCCCACCATCCGGGTTGAAAAGTTTATCAACTATTTAAGTACCAGCTCCAGACAAGCATGGCTATATCAAGACGTTACGTATAACTGCAATAGGAAACCTGCCAAAACTGGTAAAGGACGGTGGGAAAGCCTGAAAAGAAGAGCTCGGCAGAGTCTTTCATACCATGAGTAAGTGACTTAGCAACACCACAACCTCACTCTCCACTCCTTGGCATCTTTCACCAGCCTCCACCACAGCCCCGCGGGCACCGGGCAGACACTGTTGACAAACCAACCACACAGTCGCCTGTGTTTGAAGGCATTTCTAAAACAAACTTTCTTTTAATCACGTGTAACAGATTCCCCACGTGCACATATTATAACGCACAGCCTGGTGCATTAGCACGTGAACCCCCTCCTGGTATCCACACTCCAGCCAACAGTCCAGAACCCCAGGGTGCCCGCCTGCCTCTTCTGGTCAACCACCCTCCCCCGCAGGGTAGTGGTTACCCTGAGGTCTAGCAGTATTGATGAGTTCTGCCTCTTTTTGAACTTTATATACATGCAATCATAGAAAACACACAACTTTGGGCCTGGATTCTTCAGCTCGCCCTGATGTCCGGGAGAATCACATTTCTGTTGCGCGTTAACAGGTTTTCATTCAATGTCATTCAGTGTTACACAGCGTTCCTTTGTAGGATCACACACCCACACAAATCCATTCTACCTGCAAGGGGCATGCGGGTTGTTTCCAGGTTAAGACAATTATGAATAACGCTGCTCTGGACGTTCTGTACGTGATTTCTGGTACACGTATGTACGCTTCGTTTGGGTCAATACCTAGGAGTAGAATTGTTGGGTCACAGGGGTGGATGCTCAGCTTTAGTTGATGCTGGTGGTTTTCCAAAGGGGCTGGACCGGTGTAAACCCCACCAGCACCTCGTTTTCAGCACACAGTACTGCAGACCTTTTTATCTTGTTCTTGGGACAGTGGCAGAGATACCTCGTTATAGTTTCAATTTGCATTCCCCTGATGACTTATGAGGTCAAGCACCTTTTCATATGTTTATTTCCCATTTGTACACCTTTCTTCACAAACTCTGCAGATCTGCTGCCTGTTTTTTCCAATGAACTATCTTTATCTTTTCTTCTTTTTTTTTTTTATTGAAACAGAGTTGATTTACAATGTTGTGCTAGTTTCTGGTGTACAGCATAGTGATTCAGTTGTGTGTGTGTGTGTGTGTGTGTATTCTTTTTCATTATAGATTATTATAAGCTATTGAATATAGTCCCCTGTGCTGTACAGTAGGACTTATTATACTTTATCCCTCCCCACCCTTTCCTCTTTGCTAATCCGTAAGTTTGTTTTCTAGGTCTGTTTTGTAAATAAGTTCATTTGTGTAATTTTTTTTATTCCACATATAAGTGATACCATATGATATTTACCTTTCTCTGACTTACTTCACTTAGTATGATAATCTCTGGGTCTATCCATTTGCTGCACATGGCATTATTTCATGCTTTTTTATGGCTGAGTAGTATTCCATGGTATATTACCACATTTCTTTACCCAGTCATTTGTTGATGAACATTTAGGTTCATGTCTTGGCTGTTGTAAATAATGCTGCAATGAACACTGGGGTGCACGTATATTTTCAAACTAGAATTTCCTCCGGATATATGCCCAGAAGTGGGATTGCTCAATCATATGGTAAGTCTATTTTTAGTTTTTTAAGGAATCTCCATACTGTTTTCCATAGTGGAAACTGCACCAAATTACATTTCCTTCCACAGTGTCGGAGGGTTCCCTTTTCTCCACACCCCCTCCAACATTTACCATTTGCGGTCTTTGTCTCTTTTTCGTAGTGATCTGTAGAAAGTCTTTTATTCTGGACACAAGCCCTTCAGTAATTATAGGTGTAGCAACATCCTTCCCCATTCCCAACTTACCTTTCATTCTCCCAATGTATTAATGCACTGAAACTCTTAATTGTATTGCAGTCCAATAGATTAATCTTTTCCTTCCTGGTCAGTGCTTCTTACATTCCACTTAAACACACATTCTTCTCTCTTTCAGTTTCTAGACCCTTTCGTGTTTTACAGTTGCAATGAGATCTGCCATCTATCTGGAACTGGTTTCCATGGAGAGTGGGACTTGGCAGGGGAAGGCGGGGTGGAGGGTTGAGATTTCCTTTTTTTTTTAATATGGATATCATATGGACCCAGCCTCAGTTATCAAAAAAGACCACCCTTTTCCTCCACCGCTCAGCAGCTGAGGACATAGCTTTGACGTGAAAATGTTGACCTTAAATGTAAAAACTCCCGAAGGACCCAAGTTTTCAGTCTTCCAGTCGCCTAAACATCCTTGCCCAATTCCTGCAGCAACACAGACACAGAAGCCCAGACAGAAGGCAGGATTTGCTCTCCACTTTGCCATTTCACACAAAGTTGTTCTTTTTCCTGACTGGTAAGCTTTAGACAACAGAATGGGAGGGAACGATTTTTAAATCATCTCAGAATGAAGTGATTATCAAGTCGTTTCTTACCGCAAGGAACTTCTGGATCTCAAAGCCCGTTTCTTAAGTTTCATTTTAAAAAACATCCCTGCTTCACTAATTCCACATCACTTCTTCCAAAGAGCTGTCCGAGGGAACAGCAGTTGGCTGAATGAATTCAAGATAATCAGATTCTGCAGTGCAGGCCTTCTGGGTCTTTACTGTAAAATATGCATTTGAGTGAGATCCAGACTCCTCTGCCTTAAAGCACGGGTTCCTTCCTCACCTGCAACACTCAATGGCGTCGCCCAGCTCAGCTGAAGAACCCAGTGGGGAAAAGGCTAACCTCCACAGGAAAGGCAACTCTGTTTTTCCATTTTTTAATGCAGTCTAGTATAGTCATCTTTCCCTTTATGCATAGCGCTTTTTCTGGTCTATCAAGAACTCTCCAGGAAACACATACAAACAGGCGTCTTCCGTGACATCATCACTGCTCTCTTTCCCCACCCACCAGCTCACTAAGACCCTGGTGATATCACAGCCAAGGCACGAACTGAGATTTTTGGACTCCTTCCCATCTGATTTTTCATTTCTAAGATATGAAGTGCTCCAAATATTTCTGAGATGAAGTTTTCCAAAACACAGCATATCTTGGCATCAATTCCTCAAGTGTCTAACTTGGAGGTAACCTGGAATTCCAACCTTTATGTGTTGTTGTGGAGGGATCCACTTTTTATGTCATGAAACCTTGTAACCGAGGATAGGGCAGGGAGAGGAGGCAGTGAAGTCCTGGACTGGGAAAGGGTGGAAATGATGGTTGGAACAGAAAAATTATCAACTACCAGGTCCACCTTCCTTTCCACTGGGAACTCTGGTAATGGCATCAGGAATTGTTGTATGCTTGGCCTTGGGGACAGACCTGTCGTGGCCTGGTAGGACCTTTGACCCCCGTAGGGACTGACACCCTGCTTCATTCACATCCGCAATTTGCTAACAACTCACCAGCAGGGGTCAGTGTCACTCACCAGACACAGCCGGGTGGGCCTCTCCAGCCACACAGCCACGCTCTTCCACGTTCCGGAAGTGGTCTGGTGACGCTGTGCAACTTACTGGCCCACTTTGCCTTTTTGCTTAGTCACTTCAGCTCCCATTCCCCTGTTTGCTCAAGACTGAATTTTATTACTTAAAGAAACGAGTTGCTTATACTCATCCTGAATTTTTCATACTGAACTCAATGAACGACTGTAGGCAGTTCACCGTATGGCATACCCAGCTCCCCTGGCCTCTGGTATTTACTTACGACAGCAGAAAGATTTGCCCTTTCCATGCTTTACATGTTAGGTGCAGAATGTACTCCCACTTGCAATGGAAAATGTTTGAACATTAGATACTGTGACAATTTTTTCATGTTTCCACTTAGGCTTCGATGATCTAGGTGGTGACTTTCTTTTTTCTAAATTACACAACATCTTTTCATTAAGCATCTTCCCCCAAACACATCCCCTCTAAGTCCCTGGGAGGCTGGTGAGGTTGATACTCCACACAACCGAGCTCCCTTTACCTTACTGTAAAGCAGGGTCCCAAATACTGGACAGCAAGGGTGCCTGGATGGACACCAGCAAAGAAAACCTGGTGCCAGAGAAAAGACTGAAGAACCAATTTGTAACTTCAATTCTGAAGGTAGTTCTCCATTCAGGGCTCATTGCTGAATTAAAAAATTAAAGATGATCGTAGTTCTTGTTGGTAAGATACAACTGTATTTACATTGATGATCCTTTTCCTTAAAAAAAAATTTCCTCCATTAATCTAAGGCCTATAAAATGTAACATTCAGGAGGAAAAAGTTCTTACTTGCCAAAGCAGGAAAAACTGTTTCTAGGGGCAGCCATTATGGAAAACAGTATGGAGATTCCTCAAAAGACTAAAAATAGACTTACCATATGATCCAGCAATCCCAATCCTGGGCGTATATCCAGAGGGATCCTTAATTCAAAAAGACACATGCACCCCAATGTTCATAGCAGCACTATTTACAATAGCCAAGACACGGAAACAACCTAAATGTCCATCAACAGATGACTGGATAAAGAAGTTGTGGTATATTTATGTAATGGAATACTACTCAGCCATAAAAATTAATCAACCGATGCCATTTGCAGCAACATGGATGGGCCTGGAGATGGTCATTCTAAGTGAAGTAAGCCAGAAAGAGAAAGAAAAATACCATATGATATCACTCATATGTGGAATCTAAAAAAAAAAAGAAGAAGAAGAAAGAAAAAAAGACAAACTTATTTACAAAACAGAAACATATTCACATAGAAAACAAACTTATGATTATTGGGGGAAAGGGGTGGTAAGGGATAAATTGGGAGTTTGAGATTTAAAGATACTAATACATAAATACAAAATAGATAAACAACAAGTTTATACTGTATAGCACAGATAACTATATTCAATATCTTGTAGAAACTTATGGTGAAAAAATATGAAAACGAATATATATATGTTCCTATATGACTGAAGCATTGTGCTGTACACCAGAAATTGATAACACTGTATACTGACTAAACTTAAATTAAAAAAAAAAAAACCTGTTTCTAAAAACCAGCTCTTTGTGTTCACAATACTTTCCTTCCAAAAAGTGGTCTATTTTACTGAATTATAGTTTTATCTGAAATTATGCTCTCTGCTTCCTTCCCCTTAAAACATAAAATATTCCTGAAGCAAACGGTACCCACTCCCTTTCACATCGACAGGTCATTCCACGAAGGAAGGAATCCAGGGACTTTCAATAGATCTGAAAGGAGCCACAAGGAGATGTGGTCCAGGGGGCATCTTAGCCCAAGGGCGGTGAGAATGACACCCGCAGAGACAGCGTCTAAGGTTTCCACACATCCCACCCTACCTGCCTGTTCTCCACCCCTCCGGCTGCAGTAATTCATCTCAAATGTAAATCTGGCCATATCACCTCCCAGACATCTTCAGGGCTGTGTCACCAACAGCTGGGCAGGCCCCATGACCCTATGGGGGTTCCCTTTCCAGCGCCTGCATCTTATCAGTTCCTCTAACATGACCAGATAACCTCTTTATTTCTAAGCCACTTGAGGACCAGGTCTGCGACTGCCAACTCTAAATTCCCAGGGTAGTCCAGTCTCAAAAAAAAGCATTAAAGCACATACATACAGTGGGAAGATCAGTGGGCTACAGTCAAAGCCTTAGTTGGAAACAATAAACAGTTTCCAGAAGTTTCTATGTACTGCTCTCTTGTCTATCAAGGTGTTGAGACCCCTAGGCAGAGAAAAGAACCACCTGGTACAAAAACGAGGCTGCAGATCATAAAACCACCACTTTCTCCGAGAGCAATTCCATTTGCCTTTGTTTTGTACAGCCAGTCCCACATTAGAATTCTGCAACCACAATTCACAGTTTGCTCTTAGGAGCTGGGATTAAAACTCAGAAAGAGGTCAGGTGGGTGCCTCAGAAAATGGAGCCTCCCTGGGGACTGCTGGTGGAGAAAGGGAAAGGTCAAGAAATGTAAATAGAGAAGACACAATGCTCGCTGAACTTTACAGCAACTCCTTCCCCCTCGGAGCACCCGTGACACTGCACAGGCGGCTGCAGAGAGGCAGGCACGCCTCTGATGAACTGGGCTGGAGACCAGGACCCCGAGGCCGCAGTGCTCTCCTGGGGCATCCAAGCTGGGGAGAGTGACTCACCAAGTTCCTACTACAAGAGGGGAAGATGACGCATTCCCATTTTACAGACAGGAAACAGGTGGGAAGAGTAAGAAACAGCTGAATGACACAAAGGAGCATGGTAGACAGAGGCCACGCATTATTTTTTTTCTAGCAGACCTGCTCAACAGAAATATAATGGGAACCATGTAGATAATTTAAATTTTCCTAGTAGCCACACTGGAAACATGAAAAGAAACCAGAACAATGTAAACGTACTTTAATTCAGCGTCCCTAAAATACTATCATTTCCATACGAAAATCAATGTTAAGAAATTATTAATGATATGCTACACCCCTTTGTTTATGCTAGTCTTTGAAATCTGATGTGTTTCTCAGCACACACATCTCCAGTCGGACCAGCCACATCTCAAGTCCCCCTGCTCCCCCCACCGCCTCATGGGGCTTGAGGCTCCTGGACTGGCCAGCACAGGTCTAGAGTCTGGATTATTCGGATCCTAAATCAACAGGGCAAAAAGAATGATATTTTTCATGGCCCGTCTCATCTCAGGACATCAAGGGTAAAATCAGTAGGAAACCGAAAATTTTAAAAAGCTTACAGGATTTGGAAGCAACCAAGATGCCCTTCAGTAGGTAAATGGATGAACAGTGGCCCCTCCAGACAATGGAGTATCATTTGGTGATAAAAAAGAAATGAGCTATCAAGCCATGAAAAGATACGGAGGAATCTTAAATGCATCCTACTAAGTGAAAGCCGGCAATCTGAAAAGGCTGCCTACTGCTATCATTCCAACTATGTAACCTCCTGGAACAGGCAAAACTATGGCCACAACAAAACGATCAGTGGCTGCAGGGAGTTGGGGGAGGTGGAGATGAACGGGAGCACAGAGGATTTTCGGGGCAGTAAAAATACTCTGTATGAGATTGTAACGATGGATACATGTTACGGTACATTTGTCAAAACCCACAGAAGAATACGATGCAAAGAGTGAACCCCTAATGCAAACTATGGACTTTAGTTAACATATCAATACTGGTCCACCAATGATAACCGATGCACGACCGTACTATGCAAAATGTTAATTAACGGAGAAAATTCCGTGTGTGGGTGGGTGGGGGCGGGGACAGTAATACGGAAACTCTCTACTTCCCAGTTTTTCTATAAACCTGAAAACATTGCTCCTAAAATAGTCTATTAATTAAAAAAAAAAAAAGGTTTACAATATGAGACAGCTACTCTAGTTACTGGTGCTTTAACCAAGAATCATGGGGAAGAAATGAGCATTCCACTTTGAATAAAAAAACATTTTGTATAAAAATTTCCCAAGCTCATTTACGAGCACTCGGTCCACCCAGAGAGAAGATACACACAAGATGGACACACGCCCGTCCTTCACGCTGACTCCCAGGGGGTGAAATCCTCACTAAATCCTCCTTCTGGTGCTTGCTACCACCTGTGTGGCCTCAGACAGCCGTTCTCCCCGCCCACATTTTGGTCATCTCCAAAATGGGGTCATAAGAGACACTTTCCAGGTTGTTTTATTCAGAGCCTTTCTCACAGGACTGGACAGATAGTAAGTTTTTCAAAACATTTCCACCTATCCTGGAAAATCCAGGACACCAGCTGGTAGATGCAAAAGACTCACGGGACCCAGAAGAATCTCGGAGAGCCTCAGGTAAGGGATGAGCTGGACCACTCGAGCCATTTCCCTTCTGCTTGTCCTCAGCACACTCTGGGTTCCCTCAAGGTTTCCCTCCCAGGCTGCCCTAAACGTATCTCAGCAATTGCTATTCCCCTTCCATGGCTTTAAGCAAGAAGGAAAGAATACCGAGAAGTTCGCCTGCGTTTCCAGGGTCGAACCCTTCTGAATTAGGGCAGAGGAGGTCTGTGGACACACCCGTTCTTTCAGTGTTGTTTTCCCTACCTTTTTTTTTTTTTTATTGTGGTAAAATAATAACAAACTACCATCCTCCCCATTTTAAGCTGCTCAGTTCAGTGGCACGAAGTACATTCACACTGTGGCCCCACCATCGACCACCAGCGATGTCCAGAACTGTCATCTTCCCCGGCTGATACCAAGTAAACACTAAGCCTTCAGTCCCCTGTGCCCAGCCCCTGGCAATCACTGTTCTACTTGGTGTCTACGAATCTGACTCTCTAGGTACCTCAGATAAGTGGACTCATACAGTATTTGTCCTTCTGTGACGGGCTTGTCACTTAAGCACAATGTCTTCAAGGTTCGTCCATGTTGTGGCAGGTGTCAGAATTTCCTTCTTTGTTAAGGTGGAATATTCCATCATATGGACAGACTACATTTTGCTTCTCCTTTCATCTGCTGATGGACACTTGGGTTGTTTCCATCTCTTGCCTACGGTGACTAATGCGGCCATGAACATGGGTGTGCAAATTACCTCTTCGAGACCCTGATTCCAATTCTGATTCCCAGGAATGGAATTGCTGGATCACACTCATTTGTAAAAAGAGGCATCGACTCTGGGTGTGGAAATGACACACCTTGAATGACAACATAAAGTCTCAAGGACTCACTCTCTTCTGATTGAAAACACACATTCTCAGAGGTGTGATTAAAGTGTGGGGCTCACTGTGATTCAAGGGTAAAACGTGGCTTTTCCTCTGTTTGCTAAAGATCTTTAGAACTCAAAGTCGCACTGAGCTGTACTCTCTGGCTCAGTTTACACACTGACAAGGACATTGGATTTCTTCATTAAAACAGGCTAATGAGTTCTGTACTCAAAAATTTAAACTCCAGCTCTGTCGGTAAACACGAGATCTTTTCTGAACCTTGACTGAATTAAAAAGCTTGTGAAAACGACCGTTTTCTGTACATCTACTCTACTGCTGCTTTATCAGATCAGTCTCATCAGTCTAATAGTACAAGGTTTGGAATCATTTAAAATGAGAGGTTTTGAGGAAAACAGCAGCTCTTGCTCGACAGAGGCCCACCTTCTCAGGCAGCTGTCTTGTTAGCACTTCAAAACCTAGCAGGCTTTGGCTGAATCGAAATTTAAATGGGAGAACTTCCAGGGAAGATCTGGTAGAGGTGGGAAGTGAAGAGACAGTGGGACCTGTGACTGGCTTCCTGAAGGCAGAGGCCAGGGTGGGTCCTTAGAACCCACCCTGGGAGCCCTTCCCTCCTGGCTGTCAGACGTGAGGGTCTCAGACAAGCTTGCCCAGCTGAATTACCTAAGCGTTTTGAAAACCTCCAAGGCCTAGGTTTCCAAACCCAGACCAGGTGGAAGAAAAATGCCAGAGGTGGGGCTGGTCAGATTTTTAAGCTCTCCAAGTGATTTGAATGGACAGACTGAAGGTTAAAAAAAAAAAAAAAAAAAAAAAAAAAACAGAGCTGGGAAGAGATCTGTGTAACACAGCTCATAAACAGCTTTTTAGTTACATTCTCCTAAATGATTCTCAACTATTCTGTGTGCTCTGATGGACTGGGGAGGCTGTTCCTACTTCACAGATGGGGAAATGGAGATTCTGAGACGTCAGATGCCTTGCCCAGAGTCCTACAGGAAACTCAGTGCTGCAGGGTCCCAGCCCAGTGCCCTCCCACTGCATCATGCTGCTTCACAACTTAGGAAAACTTCCTGGTAAAACCCAAAACCCCCTCTAAAAAAAAATACACTGATGATGGTCCAGAAGCACAGACCAATTTTTATCTTTTCCTGAGCCTGACTAGCAATACTTATGGAATATTCCTTATCTTGTCACAAAAATGGCGTCAACATCAGTTTGTATTTTACATGTTCAATGACATTCTCAGTTGCTCATTTTCTTGATTTCCTTTGGGCCCAGCCAAGGCTCTCCTTGACAATTTCTTCACATCCTGGATTTAACTGTTACACGCTTCTTCTGGGCATTCAAAATCCGACCGCCCTCTGCGAATCTTCGGAGGAAGAGCCAGCCTCTGCCAGGTGCTCCCACCTTCTCAGCGCTCCAATTTGTAAGTGACTGATTTGTCGTTTATTTGGGAGAGCATATTCTCCTCTCTGAAGAACAGCCAACAGCCTAAATTAAACCATCAACTGCAAATCTGCAGCCGGAATCGTTCAGCTGTGACACCACCACCACAGTCCTCTGGAGCCCCCACCTTCATGCTCCATGGCTCTGTGGGCCATCTTACAGCTCAGGGCTTATTAAAGGGGGGAAGTAACACTTAAAAACACAGTAAATAGTGAATTCCGAAATCTCATCTGCTCCAGAGGCCAGGACTCATTAGATCTGGAAACTGTTTTACTTCTCACAAGAGAGACTAGAGCCCAATTACCAGAGTCCGCACATGGGGGAAGGATCCTGGTAACACTGAGATTCCTCTTTTAAGCTGTTTACTTGAAACAGCCCTGGGATTTTTGAGTGTCTTAAATAAATTAATTCTGAAACGATTTTTAAAAATTGGATGCGAGGAGGATTTAACGAAAATTTCCAAAAGTATCACTCAAAATTCTCAGTGAAACAAAGAAAAGTTGCTTCTGGTTTCTCTGCAGCTCCGCCCCTAACTGCGTGTCTTTGGTGAACATCTGTAACCTCTCCGGCCTCGGTCTCCTCAGCTCTAAGAGGACGGTGCTGGAGGGCTTCTGAGGCTTGCCCCTACTCAGTCTGATCGAAGGCTCCAAACGTGTGGGTCCCCGAGCTGGTCCCCTGCAGCCCAGAAGGATGCCCCATGCTTGTGCAAATGTGAAGTTCCAGCGAGAGGGAGACCCTCCAGCATTAAGCCCCTCCTGGGGCTCTCAGTTTCCTGGCATTGCTTCCACCCTGTCTGCACTGGACCTGTCCGCTTGGCTCTAGTAAGACACTGTCGGATTTTAATTGAGAAGTGCGTCTGGCCCGAGGTGTGCGGATCTGAGCTGCACAGCGACTCCGCCACACCCATAATGACCCACAACGACCCACAACGTACTGACCGGCCGCTGGTCATTTTTATCTTCTCCCGGAGCAACTGCCGTCACCCCGCTGCTCTTCTCACATCGTCTCTTGTCCCGCCCTGCCCCCTTTTCCTCCAAGCAGTAGCCAGGGTCATCTCTTTGATAATCTCCCTCCCAGCCTAAAACTCTGTAGCTGCTCCCTTCCGCTGCTCGACAAGCATCGAATCCTTCACCGTGGCCGACAAGCCAGGCACTTTCTACCCCTGCTCGCCCCGCTCCTCTCTGCCCAGGATGCTCCACCAGGCCTGCTGTCCGGCTCCCTCAACCTGCGCTACACATCCTAGGTCTCAGCACAAAGGGCCCGTCCCAGCAAAGCTGCGCCCACTGTCTAAAGGAAGCTTATTTCCTATCAGTACACCTGGATGTTTCTGCCCATGTAGCACCTCGCGTGACTTTAAATAACGTATTTGTTTGCATAGATGTTTACTGTTAGTCTTGTCACCTAGACCATCGACCCCAGAAGGGGAAGAGTCTTTTTACGCTTTTCAGCGTCTACACGATGCCAGGCATGGAGTTGCTGTTAAATATCTGGTGCACAAAGGAACCACCAGGGAAACCACTGGCCTTGGGCTTCAAACCCAGCAGTGAGGAGCCCGCCATGTTCCATGAGAACATCTGAATGTGCAGCTGTTCCCATGTTGGCTCGAGCTAGAAAGTTCCTAAATATTTCAGCGTCTGGCAGCAGCGGGCTTTATTCAGAGGCAGGCGATGCATCACAAGGCTCCCCCAAGGCTCCCGCAAGGCTGGCAAATCAGCGCGCTTGCTGATGGGCATCTGGACTGCACGGGGATGGTGCCCCCTGCCTGTTTAGAACATGGGCCTGCGAGATGGACTATTCAGATCCGGTAATACTTACTGTAGATGAAAAAAAAATACCCACAAAAAAAGTAGGTAGGTGAAATCATAAGGACAGTGGAGTGAAATATATAATTATTTTGCACATGTATATACACCAGGATCCAAACTGGCGTCTTACGGCATCTCTCCTGCATGTAAACTCAAAGTGCCATTCCGTGGCTAACTCCCCACCCCGGGCCTGCAGAAAATCCACCAAGGTGGGGTCTCTCACCATTCATTAAGGAAACCAGTGGGAAAACACTGGCCAAAAATTCTCCAAATTTTGAGACTATAGGGAGAAAAACAGCAACTGCAGAAGAAACCTCTGTGGGCTCTATTACAAAGCACCCTAAAAGAGATGCTGGCCCTCTGCTAAAATTGTTCAGAAAAGCCAAACCCTCATATAAAACAAACTGTATTTTGGTACCTATTACATGAGAGCTGTTACACCAATGATTACACTTAACATAAGCATTTGGAAAGCCTAATGTGTCCCTCCCCACCCCAATTTTTAAGACTTTTTAACCCATTAGACTGTGTATATCTTTTTTTTTTTTTTTTGGCATCAGATTCTGTACCCATTCAAAGAGTAACTGTGGGACCATCAGTGATTTGTCTAGAAGTGTCAAACAGGAAATCTGCTCTTTTAAGTAGAGTGCATGAATAAAATATATCACTAACAATTTTAGAACTGTAATTTGTATCAAGTTGTCTGTCTTTGTGCAACTTGCTTCACAGAGCAGTCGCTGAATAATTCATTATGTCCTTACCCAAGTCCCTTAAAAAAAAAATCAGAGACACCACAGATAATATTCTATCCCTTAAATGAGTCCTACCCATCCCGTTTTCAACCAGTTGAACAAATCTCCCTGCAGCACAAAGGGAAGGAAATTACTCCGTCTCTAAATGTCTTTGGAAACCAGAGGGTTAACAGCTTTGAGAAACCACCTAGACCAGTTTCCAGATCGCTGGCAGGTTTGCTCCAACAGTCACTCAAACTGGCTTCCTTCCTCGCCACCCTGGCCCTACAGGGTTCTTCCCTAGGGAGCATTCCGGAACACCCTGTCATCCACACCCAACTGTCTTTCAAATGTCTAAAGACAGCTTTGAGGTCTTCACGCTCTCTCTTCCTTTGGTTAAATATTTCCATTTCTGTTGCTCCAGGAGTCAACTCTTTGTTTCTCTCTTTAAATAATGTATGATGGACTAAAATGGAATTGGATCGTTTTTGCCACCCAATGCCCAAGGAAACTATTGTCTTGACTTAAAAAAAAAAAAGCGGGGGGGATCATCCTTAGACCACTGGCGTTAACTCACTGGCAGAGGGATCCAGGTGCAGATGCATATTTAATAGATGTTTTCTGGTGATAAAAATGAAATCTTGAATTTTTAAAGTATCTTTCAGTGAAAGACCCAAATGTGCTCAAAGTGGAAGGCTTCCAGGTAGTAAACAGAAACTCGATGCCTGAAGGTGTCTCCTGAGCCAGCAGCTCAGCCGAAAAGAACCCCAGTCTCAGGGAGGCGGCTCCCAGGATGGCTCGCCCCCGCCCAGCTGAGCTGGATGAACGTCTTCCTTTCCACTGAACTTTTTTTCCCCCTTAAGAAAGAGTGGTAGAGAACCAAAAACTCATTTGGCAAAATAAAGAAGGCTCTGTATTTAATGACAGGAACAAAAAAATAATTAGTAGCATTAACTGCCAAGATATGATGAAGGAAATATTTTATGAATTCTTCCTGGATTCGTTAGTGTCATTAATGTCCCTGAATGTTACCAGTCATGATTATCTAAAAGACGCTGACATCCTCTTAAGTGCTTTGATGCATGGGAATAAAATACCTTAAGATGGTTTCTCTGCTTGAGAAAATTTACCAGCTGAGGTAAATATTCAAATCAAATCTGTGGTGGTAAGAGTTCATTATTTCCGACATCAACGTGGAAAAATCAGCGTAGTTCTCAGGCATCTGGAAAACACGTCCACGTTCTTCCGTCGTTATTTGAAACTATGAAAATGACTCGACTCTCAGGCGACTTTCTATGAAAACTCTGGACAGAGAACTTACCCCAGAATTAATCATAACACCTAGTAATGGAAAATTTAGTTTGTAAATAATTTTAAGCAGCCAGGGTTGGTGAAACCAGCACTCAATGGTTCAGTCATACGGTGGGTGTTTATTGATCAGTGATGGTAAGTCTGGCACTGTCCTAGGTGTTAAGAGATGGCTATGACTCTTACAAGGTCTGTGCCCTCCTGGGAGGGGATGACGACAAACTCTGTGGTGAGAGGAGGCAGGAGTTTGGAGTGGGGCGTGTATCACTCATGGCAGGCACGAGAGAGGCCACAGCTGGCTCCACTGGATGATTCAAAGAAGGATGGGCTTGTGTAGGTTTTCAAATTTATTTGGTGGGGGGGTAATCATGTTTGTTCATTTATTTTAATGGAGGTCCTGGGGATTGAACCCAGGACCTCATGCATGCTAGGCATGCACTCTACCACTGAGCTATACTTTCCCCCTGGGTTTGTGCTGGTTTTGAAAGGGAAATAATTGCTCAACAGGTAGGTAAGGTGGGCAAGAGGGTGTGGTTCCAGGCTTAGCATGAGCTAAGGTACAGAGATGTGACACATTCGTGTTTATTTAGAGGCAAAGAACTTCAGTGAGAAATGAAGGTAGAGAGGTAGGTAGGGGCAAGATCACAGAGGACCCTGAGTGCCATGGTAAACTAATGAGATTTGAGTCTGCTAAAGACAGAGGACAGGAAATAAGAGGCTTACGTTAGTAGCAGCAGGAACACAGGGGATATGGAGATGCTACAGAGGCCTAAGGCACAGCACTGGACAGAAATGAGGGGCAATGGAAGTGAACTACTGTAAGGGGCTTATTCTGTATGAGATGTAGTAATATTGGACGGCAGTCCATGATGGGTTAAAGATGTACACCATAAATTCTAGAGCCACCAGTAATAAAAACCAAAGAGGTGAGGTTGTGGGTTGGACTGTGTCCCCCAGAAAGTGATCTTAAAGTTCTAACCCCAAGTACAAGTGAATGTGACCTTACTGAGAGACAGGGTCTTGAAGATGTAATTAAGTTCAGATGAGGTCAGAATTAGGGGGAACCCTAAATCCAGTGACTGGTGTCTTTATGCAAAGAGGGATATTTGGACCCAGGCACACACAGAGGAAAGATGACCACGTGAAGACAGAGGGAGAAACTGGAGTGATGTAGCTGCAAGCCAAGGAGCATCAAGGACTGTCAGCAACTAAAAGCCAGGAGGAGGCAAGGAAGAATCCTTCCCTGAAGTCTTCAGAGGAGCATGACCCTGCCAACACCTTTATTTGGGGCTTTTAGGTCTCTCAGGTGAGAGAACAAATTTCTGCTGTTTGAGACATCCAGTTTGTGGTAACTAGTTACGGCAGCCCCAGGAAACTAACACAGCTAATAAACCAATGAAGAAGATAAAACAGAATAATTAAAAATACTCAGTTATTCTCCCCAAGAAAGAGAGGAAAGAGGGAAAATGAACTGAACACACCATCACAGAGAGATGGTAGTGATCATTAAATGAAAACTACAATCCCATGTAAGTTAATGATAACCCCATTACACGTAAATGGTGTAAAGACTCCAATTAAAAGGCAAAGACTGTCACAATGGATCAAAAGGTAAGACCAAGCTGCATGCCATCTACAAGAAACCCACTTTAAAGACACAGATGTGTTAACAGTACAAGACTAGGAAACAGTAAGTGTGTTAACACTAATCAAAAGGAAGCTAGAATGGCTATATGAACATCAAAGTCGACTTCACAAAAAAGAAAAATAAGAAAAGAAGTAGACTTCAGTGCAAAATTAGCACATCTGAATAATATCACACAAGATCTAATTTACTTTTTTTTAAGGTGAAAGTAAATAGAGTATATTATTTTCTGATGACATTACACATTAGTTCCTATTTTCCACCAGTGTTTGCTGAATATTAGAATTCTTCAGGACACATTACATACTGAAGAGATTTCTAGAATGATCAGATTTTTAAATGTTCCCCTCTTCTGTGTTTGTCATTAAAAAGTTTTGCCTCATTTTCTTCCTTGAAAGTAAACAAAGCCAGCAACAAAAAGCCAACAGGCACTGACAGAGCCTGAGATGGTTAAACCATTTTTTCTCATTAATTCTTCCTTTACTTTAGCTCTGGCAGTCTAGCTATAGATGCGAAACTCCTGTAGCTCATAGTAAGAAATGCATGATGTGATGTAAAATTCAAAAAAATAACGCTCTCAATATAAGGATACAAATACATTTTTTCCCTTAAATTTAAAGACATAATGTGTAGATAAAGTCTCTATATTTAACTCTTGAAGCACTGACAAGTAGAAGGAACAATTTTGAAAGCTCAGAGTGAAAATCTTCTAATGTTTGCTAAAGCCTAAACAAATGTCTGGCAATCCATAAATACTTGTTGATCGACTCAAATCATGTAATTTTGGGCAAGTAATTTACCATTTCCTCATCTGTAAAATGGATTAAATAATAGTAATCCACTGAGGGCAGTTGTGAGAATTTACTTTAAAAAAGTTATACTGTAAATTATCTTTGAATAAAGACCTAAAAGTACTATAACAAGGCTTCACGTAACTCTTGTTGTAAGAAAATGTCCACATTTTCCGGATAATTATGTTTTCCCCTTACCTACTAAGTCTTTCTTTTAGGGTTTTTTGGTTTGTGTGTGTGTGTGTGTGTGTGTGTGTGTGTGTGTGTGTGTGTGTGTGTGTGTGTTTTGAGACAGCATGTGTACAAGTATTTCTAAAATGTATTTTAAGAAATCTGCTTTCCAGTGGGGCTCCCCACTGTATGGGGCTTCTGTTCCTACACTAAGTGGCCTTGACCATCATGCCTCTGTATAATTATCAGGCCCGCTAAAATTCAGTCCTGCTCTCAATGAGTCTATTATTTCCCTGTCCTCTCATTTTCTGCTTCTGACGTTTGACGTAGGAAGCCACAGAATGGGCTTGTTTTGGGTAACAGACTTTGGGTGCTGGCGATTTCTACAGTGTTGGGTATATGGGCTTCATGACCACTCCTATATTTGCTAAATGTCTCACCTTCCCCCGTCTGACTTCTCTACTGCACAATGTTGCCTCATATTAATACTAGCAAACATTGA
The DNA here is from genome assembly GCF_009834535.1 of Camelus ferus. Taxonomy (NCBI): domain Eukaryota; kingdom Metazoa; phylum Chordata; class Mammalia; order Artiodactyla; family Camelidae; genus Camelus; species Camelus ferus. The sequence continues at coordinate 31,243,858 of NC_045711.1, read as the reverse complement.
TTTCCTTTCATCGGTCCCAAAAGAGAGTGGTTGATATCATCAAAAGCCTTATCTCACAGCCACTTACATGTTTTAATGTTTTACAGTTTCTCATTATCTAAATAAGAAACCAAGCATGGCTTTGGTGAGAAGAGAAGGAAGAGCCACGTGGTATTTAAAGATTGCCAGGAAGCCAAGAGACGTTGGCATTCTCGTGAACGTTCGATTAGTACACTTGAGCTGTTATAAGGAAACTCCCCCCAAATCATGTTTCATGTAAATACCTTCCGCTCCATTCACTGCACAGAAATCTGCCATCACAGGAAAGAAACAGGCAGGTGACCATTTAGGAGGCAGAGTTTACAACACGTCAGGCGCTAAATCAAGCACACCGCACTGAGTATTTTACTGACTATAAGCAAGAGTAGGAATTACGGACATGTGTAGCTTTGGAAATTATGTGAAAATATCAGCCTAATTCAACTTTAATTGGACGCCTATACATGAAACAGTAATTGACTCTTTATGCCTGTAACTCTAAGGCATTTTATAACTATCACGTTTTTCCAAGTACAGTAATTTATTTGACAAGGCCTCACTGACTCATCAAATTCTACCATTAAAATGCTACCCCCATTCTGAGAAAATTACATGCACACACTAGAATAAAATGACCTGCCAAATATAATGTCATTTAAATTTGATAAAACAAAAAATATCCATTAACCTGCACTTGATCATTTAATAGCATATTTTTTTTTTCCAAGGGAGACGAACACAACATTTCACACACAATGGCTGGCGTGTGACTGTCAAATTTCTCCAAATCGCTCTCGCTCACTTTCCCAGCCTTCGTCTCCTACCTACCACAGGCCTCTTTCGTGGAATCCCGTCCAACCACTACTTTTTGAATAGTCTTCGTAGTTTCTAACACTTTGCACCTGCCCAGAATGCTCTTTCCTGCCCCCGGGCACCACAGTATCCCCTCACCCAAGTCTTATTGTAGCATCTTTGCAGGAAACCTTCTTTGGGCATAAATAACCCCTCCCTTTCCTCATCTCCACGTACACGGGGCTTCTTACATGGGACTCCTATGCTCTGGCTTTATTATGGCATGTCCACGGTTGGCCAGTTGCCCGTTTCTCATCCACACACAGAAAGCTCTTTAGGCCAAGTGCCCCCACTGTATGCCCAGAGAAACCAGCACAAAACTTCTGCACACAATGATGCTAATAAACATGACCTGAGTAAAGTAACTGCAAACTGTACTATGGGAATCCTAGGCGTAATAAAAACAAAATATCCTATTTTTTATGCTTATACACAACAGTTTCTTAACAACCAAGTAATTTTAAGGTTAGGGGAAAATGTTTGGCTTAGTCCACTCTGCATAAACTGTTTAAACATTAACTAGTAAGTTTTAAAAGCATGAAATGACTCCTCCCCACCCCTGCGGCTTTATACAGACTCATAATAACTCCAGCAAGAGTTTAAGGCCTCTGTAAATGCCTGAAATTAAACTCCCACACAATGGCATTCCACATGGTGGATTATCAGCCTCACCTAGAACAAATACGGGCAAACTATCTCTAAAATTCTGCTGTGGGACCCAGAAATGTTTTAGGGGCTCAGACAAGCTTAAGGCTTTGACATTTAATTGATAACTGAGAAGCACACATTGATGGAAATTTTTTTTTTTTTGAGTTTTATTTGGGGCAGTGGTAATTAGATTTACTTATTTATTTTTTAATGGAGGTACTGGGGATTGAACCCAGGACCTTGAGCACGCTAGGCATGCTCTCTACCACTGAGCTATATATATACACCCTTGCTCCCACCGGAAAATCTTCACAGGCTCAGAAAGTTATAAACCACGTAACCATACGACGTTTCTACAGGGTGCACATTTTTCTGCAGCCTCCAATAGTCAACATGGTACAAAGGGACAGTATTTTACCTAACTTTGAGCATAATTAGTCACTCCCTTGGTGGCTTTCGTGTACGGCAGGCACATGGAGTCTCCCGCACTGCCTAGGCCCCGGGAGATGGGGACTGGAAGTCAGCTCTGCTTTGCACACGTAATTCTCACAACTGTCATCTGCTGCCTCTGGATGTGCCTCTGTTTGGAGAGTGGCAATTAGTTTTCCTCCCTCATCCGAGTCCAGAAGGGTAAACTAGCTTTGATTCCCAGTTAACTGCTCTTCGTCTGTTGCAGAAATTAATTTAAGCCACAGAGGGGGGAAAAAAGTTATGAGGGAGCTAAGCCTCCAACATCTTTTGGTTTCCTTTGGCTCTGCAAAGGTTCAGCGGTCCCTTTTAAGAACAACAGAGACAGGAGCCTGACTGGGAAGGCGGCGTGGCGCTGGCAGAAGCACCTTCCACCAGACCTTCTCACTGTGCTGCCATCTTCAGTTCACTCTTGCTTATCTCTGCCAGGCAAACACGGCACCCAACAGATTAAAATCTAGTTTTTAAAAAGAAGCCTCACTCTCGCATCCTCGTTCATCAGAGCTATGACAAAGAACAGGCCGAACCCACCTGAGAGCCTATTAAAACCTTTGCCTTGTCTCGTGGCTTTAGATGTAGTTACTAACCAGCCCTGCGGTGGCCGGAGGAGGCACCCACGTGAGGCTAAAGGAGAAACAGCCACTTCCTAGCTCTGCAGGGCTGTACCAGACACTTGCACAGGCTCTACCTTCTTTGGTTGTTCACCGCAGGGGGTGATGGTGGGGGCTGAAGGGGCTGCCATTTTTTTCGGCTGAGAAAACGGAGGCTCAGAGGGTTTAGGGTGCAATGTACCAGGATATACATCCAGTGGGTGTCAGAGCTGGAGATGAAACCACAGGCTAGTAACTAGCATTTACTATGCACTGGTCATAGGCCACCACCTCCACTCTCCACGAGGGAGGCTAGTCATCTCTCTTTCACACGAGGGACAAAAAGAGATGCAGGCAAGTGAAAGTGTCAGAAATGATGGAGGCGGAAATGATTCGGCACAGGTCTAACAGACTCAACAGTCTGCCTCCGACAGTAAACCCTCAGCAAAAATCCTGACTTTCTAGACCAGCTGGCTTTCCACCCCTGGGGCCCTGGCGAAGTGCTGGAGCCCCCAGGGCTGCAGGACCACCCCCCACCCCACCCCCAGCAACCCCGCTTCTCAGCACAGCCCCCGCACTGCAGCAGCTCCCCAGCCGACAGTGCTGGGCTATTTATGAGACAGTCCCTGCTCTGGGAGGACGGTGTCGTTAGCTTATTCATTCCCCCCTAGGAAGCCAAACCAGCACACGCTGTCCTCTCAGCACCAAGCCCCGTTCCGGGTTCTGCAGGCAGCTGCCTCCCTCTCCACCCCCTCACCGACAGTCAGGGTTCCTGACTCGGGCTGAGCCTGCTCCTCGCTGAATGTTACCCTTTGTCTCAGAAGGCCTGGGCTGGCTCTGACAGCTGGAAAGCCTGAACAACAATGATGAATCAGAGTATTTATTTTTGAGGTTTTCTCCAAGCTGCCTCTTCATCAGCCCTTAAATAGCAGCATTCAAGCTGCCACAGACGCTCCCAGAAGTTTGCTGGCCTGGGGTTCCCAACGGGGAAAACTTTGCCTTCCTGGCAATGGATGCAATAGTTTTCCGAACACCCAGTTAAAGGAAGGGTGCAAACTGAATTTCTCTAAGACAAGGCGGGTGGCGTATGTGTTTAAGTTGCTTTTATAAAAAATTCTTTTCAGATCCCTCAGGATGCATGGGCAATGCTGGACTCCTAAGTGTGGTGACCTTTTCTAAAACTGTGCTTTTCACTCTCCTTTAATTGGTGCCACCTAAGACTATGTGTTACATTTACTTGGTGCATCTGAGGCAGCTGGGGATCCAAGGCGAGGAAACACGTGCATTCAAATCAGAATTAAAAGCACCAGGCATGGGTACGATGTGGCTGTCTTCTGTGAAACTCTCGTGTAAAGCTGGCCATTCTTCTGAGACTGAAAGCTTAAATTCAATAATAAAATGATCAGACATGAGAAGGGGAAAAGTAGGAATAATTCACAAATTAGGTATCTGTTTTTTCTTGCTGCATCAACTGACGGTTAATCACAAACGGAAAGCTACTCTCCACCCAAAGCATTTATTTATACACACACACCCCACACCCAGCTGGGTACTTTGAAGAGAGCAAAGGAGATTTTTAAAAGGAGGCGGAGATAGTCAAGGGGGAAAAAAACCAAAAAACCTGCACTGAAAATCTGAGGATGGCACACAGAGCCATGATGATGCTGAAACACAAAACAGCCCCCAATAAAAACTACTTTAGTACGTTGACCTATGCACAGATCAGCTCAGACGAATGAAGAGGTCAGGAGGGAGTGGACTCTTTTTCTGACAGCTTGGGATGATAAAAGGACCGAGTCTGAAGTCCAGCTGCTCAGGTGTCTGTGCCTGGGATGAGGGCCCAAGAAAGAGAACATCTCGGCGGCAGCGGCTGCCCCGCTCTCTCTGGAACGGCCCTCCCTGGGGCCTGCAGGCACGTCACCCTGCCTGCTAATTTGCTAACTTCAATGCTTTTGGGGTAAACGCAGGGTTCCATTCTGTGCTGCGATATCCATTGCAACCTATGAAAGGTCACACTGAAGTCTCAACTGCCACTCATGTCCATTCTTGGACAAGGACAGTACTGACAACAATGGATGAGATTGAAAAATAAAAGCAGCGACCACTTAACTGTGTTCTGGACCTTCCACCAGATGCTCTAGGTCTGTTCGTTACTGAGTCCTCACAGGGCCACCCCAGGGTTATGTATTACATCTCCCACTTTGCAGAAATAGGAAATTAAGGCTGAGACAGGTTAAGAGACTCTGAAAGAGGCACAGCTTTAAACGACAGAGCCAGGACCCCAAAACCACGTTCTCTACCCTGGTCCCACAGCTCCGGAACGGATCAGCCCTGCTCCCAGAACAGCCCTCAGTAACATCAAGAAAAAGAAGAGACATCGTGGAGAGGCCCCTAGATAAGGAGGCCGTCTCTCAGTCAACAGAAAGATAAATATTTAACAACTCCAGAAATGGGGAAGTAGAGACTACTTCAATTTTGTTCAGGGAAACTTTGCTACAGCAAAGATGAGATGAGAAGATAAGGCTAGCACACACTGAATAGAGTGCTCTCAGAACGGTGTTTCGTGGCTTCTCCAGTAACGCCTGTCTCTTGTGACATCTTCCCACGAATGCTGATTTTTAAGCAGCGCCCCATATATGCAACATAAAGAAGCCCGACCACAGACCCCATCAAATCACAAACAGCGCTTAGACTTTTTGGATTTAGTTGCAATTCTTACCACCACCTCCTAAAATCCATCCCTGGAACAACAGAGCCACACAAGTTTACAGTCTCTTTCAAAATTTTGTTTTATTTTCTCAGTGATTCTCACCTGTAAGATTATGCTCCCTGTGGCCTCAAATAATTTCTGCCACAAATTACAGTAATAATTTACTTTGGTTGAGGGAGCTTTGGAGAAATACTAATATCAAAAAAGAAAAAAAAATAGATTATAGCTTTCTGCCACTTCTGATATTGGGTAGGCAAGACTTCTTAACGACCTGGATGTATGCTCAATTACTACGAAGAAGAATGTTAAGATACGCTAAAATACTATAAACAAACTGACAGAAAAATAAACCCTTCCTAACCCCTGGGCAAGGAGGTGTGCCTTCTCAGTACTTTTTCCAGGACATTTAAGGCAGGTTGCTCCCAAAGGACAGAACTCTACTGGGTCTCATCTGATGGAAGTTTTTCTAAAAGATCTTGGATGTTTCCCTGCTCACTTGAAAGGACCAAGGGAAGGATCTGGAGAAAGGAGAGCTAAGCCCAGAACCTGTCGTGAGAAAGCACTGGGCAAGGCACTCATGTGTGTTTGCCCTTTAAACCCCACGGCAAACCTTTGAAGGTTCCGTAGCTGAAGGATCTGCTGCTGCTGCCTCAGTGGTGGAGGCGGCGGCGACAGCTTCGACAGCAGCATCCCCCATCCTATAGCTCACAGGGGTTCAGCACGGAGCTCAAGGTCACAGAACCAGGAAGCGGAGAAGTCACTGCAACCCAGGTCTTCCGACTCTGAAGTTAACCATGTTAAACGCGCTCCCAATACCATCCCAGATACTTTAACTTGCATTATCTTTCTTTTCCCAGACGGTATAATCTAATACACACTGTAACCTCATAAAGCATTTCCTTAGGGTTTTATTTTCCAAGCTGCGTGTTTCTCTGTGGCTCTCCTGTGAACGTGCCTTCCCGGACCCTCAGAGGACCCAACCACATATATTCCACAATGGAACGCGGACGGGCTCAGTTAGCTAGTGCCCACCAAGAAGGTTCCAGCCTCCGGACAAAGAGCTCGTGTTTCTCAGACATCATTTTCCTACCAGGGCACTCTCAGTATCACAACAGCAACTGCCATCCGGAGCTGGGATAAGGAACAGGCAGAGGGGACCGCAAGAAGTGAATGCCAGGATTAGAAAAGTGGGACACATGCGAAAATTTTAAAATAAGAATTTTTTTTAAAAAGAGAGATGTCTTTGAAATGCAATGAGTCATGCCCAGGTAAGAAATGGAAATGCTGAGTATATAAATACCAGAGGGCATAAGCCAACGGCTATCCCAGGTCCAGGCAAACAGCGAGTGACCACAGGGCGGAGGCGGGAAAGAAAACCACCAACGCCGACCCCACCCTCCAGCACGGCCCAGGCATGACATGATTTCTGGCACATGTCTTCACTTTGATTTCCAATGCAGGCTTATTCATATAAAGGAGGGTGAGTCAGGAAATGGGAGGTCTGGCCTGGATGACAACAGTCCCGCTGTACGGGCCCCTCTTTAAAAGGAGGAGGATGGACCAGAAGCCTCCGTGGTCTCACCCTGCCCTGAGATCCAGGGACTCTGTTCTTCCTGTGGGAGGGAACAGAGGGAAGACAATGGTCGAGCAGTGGAGGGGGGCCCGCAGGAACTGAGAAGGGAGGGACAGAGCCAGCCGGCCAGGCACCAGCTGCAAAGGAATTTGCAGAACCCCCTTAGGAGCCGTGTTTTGTGCCTCCTGCTCTGGTCAGGGGGCCAGCCCTGAGCCGATGGGGACATCTGCCAATAGGCAGAGGCTTATGAGCAGCAGGGGTGAGGGGGCCTGGGTCCACGATGGGGCAGGTTAAAGCAGAGCCCTGCCTGTTTATACTTCACTAACACTCCAAGACAGCAATAGAGCTCTTTTCCTGCCATGGGTTGGCTGGAGGTAAGAGCCCCTGGCCTGATGAGCACGTAGCTCAACAGATGGCCTACATATACTCAAGAATATTTGAAGTCAGCCTCACCCTTGGTGAGTTCTCTCCCTGTGGCAAAATACGAGTGATGTGGAAGAGGCAGGAGAGATGGGCAGTGATGAGGGGGTCAAGTGTGAATCCTCAAAGCAGACGGCTGTCACCCTTAGTAAATCCTGGATGAGTCCCTCAACTTTCCTAAGCCACGGCTTCTTTTTGCTGAAAAGCAAAGAGGGTGACAGTGTAATCTCAGAGTTCGGGGACAACTCGAGGAACTCATATAAAACACCGAAGATGGCACCTGGTACGTAACATGCGCAGAGTCTGCGCTAACTACGAGGACTTCGGATGGTGTTGGTAGGAGTAACGATAGTAAAGCGCTAGTGATAGTCTGGTCTCACTAAAACTGAAGCAGATTCAATCATTTGGATCCATAAGATCAGTATACGCCACTAGCTGATCTACGTCTGCCCCGAGAGAGTCTCCTTTATTCCCATTGTCAGTGATGAATAAAACAGGTAGGGGTCAAATGACAAGTCTTGATGTTTGACCACTTCCCCTCATGCTAGAAATTTATTCTTCAAACACATTTGGCCCAGAAATTCAGAAAGATCAGAATAGTCCAAATACAAAATGCGAGAGGAAGTCAGACGTCGAGGGATGAAATGCAACTTTTATCAGATTTACAGAGAACTGACCAAAGGCCGTGGAATCTCCCCTCGTGCACCGGGGACCCCCGCTGTGCCCTTAGGAAGGGTACCAACTGCCCCACCGCAGAGCTCCCACTGGAAGGGAACATGGAAATACGAATCTTTGGCTCCGACACAAAATCACGGTCAGCTCCACTTAGAGAAGAAAACAGTCAAGGTTAATGCAATCAAAACGAATCCTGCTCAGACGGGGTCGGGGGTGGCGGGGATCAGAGAAGGACCTTCATTTTGTCTCCAGTGAGAGAAAAACAGACTAGAAGTTGAAAGCTCCACCTCCCACCCCTCCAAAAAGGACATGCTCAGTAAAGACGTCTGTTGAAGGATAAAAGGGTGGACTTCTGCCACCGTCGAGCCCAGCAACCTTCAGACGACTTGTTTAAATGCCTCAGAAGCCGGCCTGTCTGGGCTGCCCTTTCCATCGGCCTCTGTGGTGGAACAAATGCCTCTGAAGCGGCAGAAATAAGCCTGAGCCATCGAGAGTGGCCCTTCTAAGTCAACAGCGGCCTCTCTCTTTCAGGACAAAGCTTGTAAGAGGAAACAGTTCTCCCAGGCCAGGGTAGGAGGCAGCAGGAAGAATCTTCTCTGGGTCTTTACTTGGCTGCTTCTGATCGACCCACTGGGTACTCAGTGAAAACCTCAGATGGGAAAAAGTGATGGGCAAGACTGGCCTGTTACTAAAGAGGAAGCAGCAGGAGTCTGACCCTTGAAACAGCCCTCCTCGGCGTAGCCGGGTTCACAGCTCGTGGTGAGCCAGGTGCTGGCAGGCACACTCCCAGCTGCGGGTGTGAGCTATTCCAGGACACGTGGCCTAATAATCAGTAGGAGGCAAACCCGTGGGGATCAGGACAGGCAAACGCTGAGCCTCAGAAAACAAGGGATGTGGCCAGATGCTCCACTGCCTTCTGGAGGCCAGAGGGGCAAGGCTCCTCTCAAGTCAAGGCGAACAAACCAGCAGAGGAAATGTTCCCTCTCTTAGGTAAACCGAAAGCAGTTGCATTGGTTATGAGAAGGTGTCAGGGGAGAAAAATAGCTAACTTCCTAAAGTGAAAAAAGAGCCTACTACTTTTCTGCATGGTTTTGGACATCCCTTTAGTATCACCTGGTAAGAGAGAAAGTGGAGAAAGAAAAGGTTCTAAGAGACACGTCACCAAAAGCGTTAATGTTTCAGGTCTCTTTGGCGTTAAAATTCATTTTCAACGGGCTGAGGTGCTGCTGACTGCCGGAGGTTGAAGAGTTTTCCGGCCACGGATTTTCCTTCACTGAAACCAGGAAAGCAAACGTGTCTGTTTTGTGCTAAGAATGCCCCGTTCCGCTCCACACTAGGCTGTGTGTGCAAACCGGCTCTACCCACGGGGGCAGTTTCGTCGCTGGGAATAAACCGAATGTCACGCACCCTCGAAGGAAGGGTTCTTTAACTGCTGACTTTCGGGAGAGGCAGTGGAGGGGCTTGTCCACGGCCACAGCATTGACCGCCAGGCCACATCATCCATGGGTGAGAACATGGGTCCAAGCCAGTCCTGAGAGTAAAGCCTTGTCCCCTGCAAGGAGGGGAGGCCGATGGGGTGCAACTGCATTCAAAAGACAAACAGAAACTTATGAAAAAAGAACCAAGAGTACTTTAAAAAAAACTTTTAAACGAACTTTGAAAGAACTGAGTCTGTTTGGTGAAAACCAGCCAGCATAAGGGAGGAGGAGTTACCATGTAATTTTTTTCAAAGCTCTGGTTGGCTCCAATTCCTTCTGCACAAAGAGGGTTGAGACTCCCAAGGGACTCCAGCCAGAGCTGGGTCTTTCGCAGAAGTGAGTCACTTGAGGGAGAAAACCCACCCCCAAGGGCAAAGCCATCTGCAGTGTTCCCTCTTGGAAATCCACCCTGACCTGCTTGGAAGCGGAACACAGGTCTCCAGAGGCAAAGGTGCTAAATGATGTGGGAATAAACCCAAGAAGGCGCGGGAGAGGGGGGCTGCATGAGCAGGGGGGCTGCATGAGCAGGGGGGATACGCACAGTTGCCTAGCTCCTCCCCAGGGAAATTAAACTCCACCCCTGGAAATGCAGGCTCGAGGCTGTGAGAAGATTACCCACTTTCTCTGCAACCCAGCTGGGAACAGGCAGACACCCCGATGTGTGGTACCCAATGGTTCCATGCGCTGAGCAAAAGGCCGAGACCGCTGATGCAGAAGTGGGCGTGAAAAGCAGCAGTCAGGACAGAAGTCCGAGATTCGGTTTGCCTCTGTTCCTGCTGGTGGGCAGAGGGCTAACCCTTCAGGGAGACAGCAAGGATGGGAGGCCACTGCAGGGTGGCTTGTGAAAACGTGGGCCAGGTCACCTCACAAAAGCTCAGGGAACCAACAGCCCAGCCATTATTTCTGCCTCCAGACACCAGGCACAAAAAAATCCATTCTCCTTAAGTCATGGAGCAAAGATAATTGAGTCTAAAGCAGAGCTTCTCAGCCTGGCTCCACATCAGGACCACCTGGGGAGTGCTGCTAAAACACTGAAGCCATCAACTCCCATGTCGGGGACATGGACTTAATTGATCTGGAGATCACCCAGGCCTCAGCCTTCCTTTTAAGAGCTCCTCGAGTGATTCTCAGGGATATTCAGGGCTGAGCAGCACTGGTCAGCAGAGCCCTGGGCAGGGATGGGGTGGAGGCTGTGCATCCGAATGTTAAAGGGGATAACCCTGCCTTTCAACTGGTTGCCCACCACACCGATGCACGTGCAGACCCTGCCGGGGGCTTCCCTATGGCGTGTCTCCCCCGGCCCACTTCATCCTGTCTTTGTCAGAGCCCTTGGGTATTTGCTGAGTGAACAGGAGGCAGCCAAGTGTCCCACTGGGGCAATGGATGTTCCTGAAAAGATCCTAATCATCAAAAACCTAGGTGATCAATTAAGCTGCTGGAGGTGGTGTCAGGAGGACGAGAGAGGGCCCAGGGGGAGGAAGAGATAGAGAGATGAGGGGCCCGGCTGCTTATTCCACGGCTGGGGCAAGGTGGGGACACAGGTGATTTTTCTAGATCGCCACCCTTTGTCCCAATACAGCTGTCCTTCGGTATTTACAGGTGATTGGTTCCAGGAACCCCTTCGGATACCAAAAACCACAGGTGCTCAAGTCCCTTATACAAAATGGCCAAGTAGTTGGTTGAATTGTGGGTACAGAGGACCAACTGGATTCTCACCTGTGAAAGGCGAGGGAGGAATACTAGCATCTGAGGCTGTGTGGCCGCACGGGAGCTGCAGCAGAGACCCGGCTAAGACATGCCTGGGTTCTCTGGCCTGGCTCAGAGAACGCCTGTGAGCAGCTCAGGGAGTCCGCTTCCCTCGTGCTTCGGATACACGCAGCCCGTCCCTCCAACTAAAACAAAAATACAGGAGATTTGGGAGTTGATGCCTCCCCTCACTTCTCTGCAACAAAGAACAGAAGATGCTGGGAAAACCTCCATTTTATCCGTCATGGAGACAGAGTCAAACCGAGGATGGTAAAAAACAGGCAACAGATGGCCAAGGTCCAGTAGTGCTTTTTTACCTCCAGCCATCTCTACGGCTGAAAAGATAAGTTACTTGCTGTTTCTTCTGACCCAAGTATTTTTCAGTTTCCCCTGTTTTGGGGGAAGTCCAGTGAATGTCAAGGTTTACTCTGCCATCCACACCTGAGAACTGGAAGAGTTCCTGTCGTGGTTTTTGGCTTAATTATATTCATGTGTTTATATCTCTTCTCTCCATCTCTCAAATCAAAAAATGGTCTCAGTTGGAATAAATGTACCCACCTTACATCTCCAGAGTTCAAAGTACTTGAAGACCTTCAAGGAGACAGTAAGGACTGGATACATCACACAGTAGCCAATCAGAGGGAACTTAACCTGTGACACTTACTTCCTGAGAACTTTTCATGGGTGCATGAGATGGACAAATCAAAGCCAGAGGAGTATGGTTCCTAACTTGGGTCACAGTGACAGGAGTTCTGCCTCCTCCCTGACTCAGTCTGCCTTTGCAACGTCGCAGGTCTGGGAGGACGGAGGACAGAGCAGGGGAAAGTGTGTGGAGTGAGTCAGCTGAAACATCACGTCTATTTGCTCGGCCGGCGCACCCCCAGTATCAGCGACAGCTTGTCTGGAGGCCTGAGAAAGAGTTTTGACTCTGAAGAATCCAGGAAATACTGGACCACAGTATTCAGGGACTTCACATGAAGCCACAGCCCCAGGGGACTCCTGTGAGGATGCTATCATAATGATCTTCACTTAGCGGCTCAAAACATGTAAAACCAGCCTTGGGAAAAATAAAAAGAAATGAAAAAAATTTCAAAACCTTCATTTTACCTGGGGGGCAAAATGCAAAGACTCTGAGACTCTGGAATTCCACTTGCGGGCCACTCACCAGAGAAGGAAGAGCTGGTCAGTGTGAGTCCACCTGCAGGTGCACGACCCTCACCAATGGTTCCGCCAGGTAAGGCAGGGGGTCCCTTCACCAGTGACGAACCAGGCTCTGCAAGGTCACAGGACTGTGGAAGAGTGTTGGCAAGACCAGAAAATGGCTCACTGGCTTCAAATGCCCACAAGGTCAAGCTGCTGGGGGAAGTGGGCAGCTGGCCTTATCACAACAACTTCCTATAACTTGGAAATGGATGGACAGGTCAGAGATGGAGAGGAAAATTGGTATATCACATAATGTCTATGTTACAGAACGCTGCCACCGCCTTATAGAAACTGATCAAAGTCTGTAAACGTGTTTTTAGCTTAATGCTTGCTCTCCAACTTGTGCAAAGCTCTGAATTACAAGGATACCCATCGTAACCAAAGGTAACACTGCAGCTCAATGAAAGTCTGTTGAAAACCAGAGAGAGGCTTCAAAAAAAAAAAAAAAAATCAGAGATTGGCTTCCCTATTAAGGTTGGAGTCATTTGCCACCCTGACACCTCAGAACCCTGACAGTAATTTTGCTGGGTTTATATACGATGCACTTGATTCTGAATTTCAAATTCTACCATTTTCCCCCACTCTTCTCACGTTTAATAGTCACTTGCTGCCTCTTCGTCTTAACCACTCAACCAAAATAAACTCATCCACCACCAAATCAAAACACACTAACCAACTAAAATACGTAAGTTTTTTTTTTACAACCTTCAGGTATCATTTTGAAACCCCTTCCAGTTACATGTGCTGTTTTATTAGTTTTTATTGTTGCTAGAACAAAGGACCGCAGACTGAGAGGTTTAGAACAGCACAAGTTTATGATCTTACAGGTCTGGCGGTTGGAAGTGCGAAGTGAGCCTCTCGGGGCTATAATTCCGGTGGTGGCAGGGCTGTGTTCCTCCGGGGGTGCAGGGGGGGGTGGCTGTTCCCTTGCCTTTCCCGGCCTTTAGTGGCCGCTTACATACTCCGTGGCTCGCGGCCCCTTTCTCCATCCTCAGAGCACAGCATTTCCACCTCCGCTTCCCTATCCTTCTGTGACTTTGACTCTTGTTCTATTCTTATAAGGACTCTTGTGATTATTCAGGGCCCACCCAGAAAATTCCAGGATAATCTCTCCATCTCAAGGAAGTGTAACAGAGCCACCTCTGCAGAGTACTTTTTGCCGTGCAAGGTAACATTCACAGGTTCTGAGTGTAAGGATGTGGCCATCACTCTGCTACATACAGACGCATATCTATTATGCGGTTCCAACCGTGTACCTGCAGTGATTTCTTATTATCTTTTTCAGGGAACACTGTACTGCAAACATTTTCCATACAGTTCTCAAGATCGTTTTTAAACTATGTAAAGTCCCATCCAGTTGAGAAAAATCCATGGTAAATATATGCTAAGGAGGTGGTAGGTATGATTATTTTTTTCTTTTAAATTTTCTTTGTAATATTTCACAAAAAAATTTTTATTATTTTTTTTTAAAAGAGAGTGAGAAAGATAAAAAGCAGCTCGAATATATGCTGACCCAGGAGGCTCGAGCCTCCCACCACAGCTTCGAAGCTGATGGGAGGAGGTTTGAGCAGACAAAAGTCTGCAGTATTTCTCATGGGAGCGGAGGTGAGCCGATCTGTACTTCACTCTACGCAAAACACAATCAGATTGTCTCTCAGCAGAACAGAAACAATCGCCCTATTGTCTCACACCATGAATGACCCACAGAGCCACAAAGCGCCAACAGTAAAGGCGGGAGCAGCAACGGGCCCCCCCATCTGTATGCGCTATAGTCTCTAATTTGTCAGCTTGTAAACTGTGGCTTAAGGATTACAGCCTGCGGATGTAAACGGTATTGGCTGCCCCTGCCAAAATCCGGGGCCGGGATTACATTATCTCCAGATTTTACAAACTCACGCAAGAATCGGAATGCAACGCAAACTAGAAAAACCCTAAAAGGGCCTGGGTGGAGACTAGAGAGGTAGAGATTATAAGTGAATTTGCTTCCCAGGAACTATTCGGTCACATAATATATAAAACAGGGGTCAGCAGACTTTCTCTGTAAAGGGCCAGGTAGTCGCTATTTTCAGTTTTGTGGGCCTGTCTGTCGCAAGCACTCACTCCACTCTGTTGCTATTATAGGGCCCGGGCGGCCGTATACAACACACACAGCGAAACATTTACAAAAACGAGCCTCGGGTGGGATTTGACCCAACCAGCTGTAGTTGGCAACCCTTGATACAGAAGGGAGGACAGGTGTCTTTTTGTTACATAAAGACCAAAGTATCCCCAAACTGTTTCTTCACCATCGCTAAGGTCATCTTGAGCAAGCCCTGGCTGCTTTTAAGAGTTACTCAGATAACATGTTGTATTTCATTACTGGCCCCAACTCCTCCCTCCTCCCTATGTCCATGCCCTTCTTCATACGACTTTGGAATTCCTCCCATAAAGGTCAAGTACGTTTCCCTGCCTCCTGACGCTGGGCTCAGCCAAGTGACGTGCCTCGTCCAACAGAAGGAGGCACAAATGCCGATGTGCCAGTTCCAAGCCCCGAAGGAAGCAAACCCGGGGTTTGCTTGCCCTCTTGGGCTTCTGCCAGCCCTGGGAGGGGCACACCCACGCCAGCCTCCAGCTCAAGGGAGGATGAGAGGCCCATGGAGTGAGCCAACCCACAGCCCCATCCTGAGAGAGCAAGGTGCCCAGCCGAGCCCAGGTGAAACCAGCCAGACCTCCAGTGACCTGCACACTGTTGGTGTTTCAGAGCCACCAACTTCTGGCGTGGTTTGTCAGGGGACCACAGTACATGCATATGGATCTATAACCAATTGTAAAGCAAACCACCTCTTTATTTCAAACCCGCTCAATTCTCTCTGCAGAAATCATCTCCATATAAAGCCTCATCTCCTTCGATGGAACAACTGGCTAGTATATATATATGTATATATATATATACACACACACACACATATATATATTTCAAGCTTTATGTTTACATATACATTTCAGCTATACATTTACTTTAAAACTTGTTTGACTAATTCTAATGTTATTAGTAAGTGTTGTCAGTATTTCCAGTAGTGTATAGCTGCTTTTATCCATGGATCAAGACAGACATCTACGAAGCACTTTGAGACCCCTCTATAAAATGTGGCTTCTCATCACTATTAGAGCAATATGGAACTGTGCTGACTTTGATTGTTTATATACAGGAAGTATTATTAGCAAGGGCATTAAACAAAACGGTGTTTATAAAGCAACTGTACACAAAATATTTCCAGACAGTCTTCTGAATTAAGACGAGAAAACAAAACAAGAAATGTGACTCTTGGACAAGAGAGAAAAGCATATGGAGTGGCCCCGTCATGTTTCTGTTTAATTTATGGAGACAGATGTTCCTATGTCCCACTTTGGGCTGACACTACCGGGTCATCACCTTCATCAAAACTTCTAGTGAAGACACAAGTCTCAGTTCGCTGCAATCCTATTTGTCCAAAATAAGGTCAGGGGGTCATCTCAGACCCACGCCTTTCCACGGACACACCAACCCTCTGCAGCCCCACGAAGCAGGACCACGTGCCCTCGGAACCTTCTACCATTCGATGACTGCTGAGTCACAGTCACCACCACTGCTCATCTCTCTCCTCACAGAACGCACACACCGAGTCACCAGCGCTCAGGCAGCTCTGCTCCAGGAGCTACTCTCTCAGTGGATGATTTCAAACGTGAAAGTCATTTTCCAAAGCCAACCTTCCAAGGACGATGTAATTCACAACAAGGGGACAACACAGCGACATCTCTATTAATACATCAGAGATTACAACTTTCAATTACTGACGACGAAAACAGTTTGTACTGATGCTGATGGTGAGCTTTCTGGGACTTTGGTGAAAACCGGTGCAGCCGCATCCATCTGGTGGTTGACTGAAACCAGATGGTCTACGATGACCTCGGTCACAGGCCTGGTGGACGACGCTGACTTGGTCTAGGGGGTCCTCGGCCAGAAAGCTCATTCCGGCTCCGCGTGGCCTCCCATCCTCAAGGAGGACAGTGAGGGCTTCCTGCTACGGCAGAAGTTCCAAGAGAGCGAGCAAGACTGGGAGCCGTAAAGCCTCTCGATACCTCGGCTCATCACTCCCCACAATGTCGTTCATGCTGCATCTGCTGGTCACAGGAAGTCACAAAGCCCAGTCTAGACTCATCAAAGTGGAGAAACGGACTCCACCTCCTGACCAAAGATGGGCAAAATCATGTCAGAAGGAAGCATGCAACAAGGGTGGGAGGATTTGTGACCATTTTTCACAATATACCACAGGTACCTAGCAATCACATATTCTGCTGTTTCTATGTAAAAGGGCTTTGTAGCTTCCACGACTTAGGCTCCCCGCACAGTCACATGGCGTGGAGCCTCTGGGGAATCGAGGGGGAAATGATCTTGGATAAAGGAAGAATGACTCAGGTACCTGGCACAGGTTACCTGTCACCTGGGAGAACAGGGTAGGTACACTTCCAGGCTAACGGCACTGGAACACGCACTCCATGAGCATGGGGATTTTGGTCTGTCTCGGTCCTCGATGGACCCACAGTGCACAGGAGGGTGCCTGGCCCACAGCAGAGGAGGAATGAAGGTCTGAGAAATCAAAGCGTGATCGCCTCGTAGGGGTTCTGAACTGAACATGACGGAGTAGTTTCTCATGCAGGGGGACATGAGAAGGACCAGCTCCTGACACGTGGGACAGTACTAACTTAACCAACACGGGTCACCTGAAGTCGACTGTGTATGAGTCAGGGAATTAGAATTAGAGCAGAGAAATGACACGCTAAGATGTTTCCACCTTAGTTTTCCCAAAGTGACATTAACAGCTTCTTGAGGCTAGAAATCCAACAAAAGCATGATGAAGTAGGCTTTATAATTCCAACGGAACAAAAATGCTTTTAGGAGTGGAAATTTCTATCTTTGTGACCTTTATAGTCACAAAGGAATGTGAATTTCAACCAACAAATTAGCAAAATCCATGGTCTCCCACTGAACAACGGATGGCTGATAGAATCAGGGACCGAAAAGCAGGGACGCACAATAAATGCTTTGGAAAGGAAGCGTGGCGAAGGTTTTTGCTGAACATCGGATAGTGAACGTCGTCTGGTCCTCCTGCCCCATCCCCCCGCTCCCCCCGCCACAACTCGCGCCAAAAGTGAGCTGAGGCCTAAGAACCTAGTTAGGGGCAGAGAGGGGACAAGAATTCAGGAGTTCAGAGTGAACTTTAAGCTCCTTCCACTGCACTCAGCTGACAGTTTTCAACAGTATAAACAAGCTTTTGAATATAAGCAGCTAAAAATAGCCATTAGTCAGAGCCTTGTATTCCATGCGTTGACATCATCAGAAGGCAGATCCACTGGTTACAAGCCCCTCTGACGCGCACTCCGAAATGCCTCTCAAGTCACTGCCATCTTTCCTTCCACTGGCACCACCCTCTCTCCCCACCCAGGCCCACACTCTGTCTAGAAGGCTCTTGCATCTCCCAGCCATCTGAAGGGCATCACAGTGTCCCCTGTCCCCCAAAGCTCGCCCAGTATTCAAGTGCATTCGCGTTTCTCAACCGTCGGCATCAAGCGTTTGTGAGAGCAGGCAGCATGCTTTTCCTAATTCTTGTGCCCGGTGCCCCGGGACGGAGCCGCTGACACACATTTAGTGAAGCACAATAGCTAATATTTACTGAATCATGACTCTGTGACAGGCAATGAGCTAATGAGCATTTTTCATGCATTATTTCACTGAATTCATCCCCAAGCTCTACAAGTAAGTGTGCTTACTTACCCTATACACACAGATCAACGAACGATGGTTCGGAGAGGTTAACTGACCTGTTCAAGGACACGCCCTGTCAGGGTGCCTGGAGTTGAGATTCAACACTGGGATGATTTAACTCTCAAGGTCATGCTTGCTAAGACCAGGTCCTTCCCATCTCAGACCTGCCTGAGCTTGGAGTGGGGCCCAGGGACTGCATTTTGGAAAGCACCCGGGGTGATTCAGAGGTGCAGCCAGGTGTGGGGGGGGTGTCACTGTCCCACCCTGTGCAGCCCTACACTGAATGACTGGTCTTACTGCTGTTTTCCTGCAACCAGAGCGGTGGTGAAACCGGAGCCTGAGCCCAGGCCAGCCTGCCCACCTCTCCTCGGGTGGCGCAGGTCATCCACACCACAGAGACTGCTGCCCTTCCTCCTGGACACCACCCTCTTCCACGAATCCTCCACCACCACTGCCGGAGACCGATGGAAACCAGAGGGCACTGGATCATTATTCCAGGAGCAGTAACAGAATTTACGAGGAAGCAGGCTGGAGGGTTCCCCAAGGAAGTCCTGAGAGCACAGCCTGGGAAAGGAGCAGAGTTCAAGGCCCCATTAAGTTCACAGTGGGTCTCGCCATGGAAAATGTTCTAGGCCTTCTTTTGGGGCTTTACTCTTTAGTGAGCCTCCCACACAAGCCACATGTCAGCCAATGACAGACCCAGCCACACAGTCTCATCCCATTTTGCCAAAGTTCAGAAGAGACACTACGGTTTTCACAGCTACGCTCAGTAACCTGGGTATCATGAAACACCCTAGGCGTCCTTTTGGTTTGCCTGGAGCAGCTGGTCCCTCCTCTCTCTGCAGAGGACTCCGTGGGGTTCAGCACAAACCACCTGGAAGGAACTAATTCAGCCCCTTTGTAATACGAAAATACAATACCTACTAAAGACATATTTTCCAGGAGATCACAACCAGGGACTTCCAGTCAGTCCCGAGTTTCATCCTGCCCCCAGGCTCCCTCCTGTTCCCCCCACACTGTTCTCGCCTTTTGGCTCCACTAACAGCCAGGAACTGCTTTCTCCCCAGTATTGTTGAGACAGCCTCAAAGATGTCACTAAATAGTACTAACAGGAAACAAGCACAGGGATTTCAAGAAGCCAGAAAGGCAGGAGGTGCTTTATAAAACATAGGTGTTTGGTCCTGCCGTGCTGGGTCACTGGCTCTGCCCCAGGTCACCCACTGTCCTGGGACGTCCCTCGCCTCCTCCCAGGCTCGGGGCCGGTGCTGCTTCTCCGGGCTCCCAGTCTGCCTCCACGCGGTGGAGGCCCATCTCAGGACCCCAGCAGCTCCCTACTGGACACCTTGAGGGATGTTCTGGTCCAGACCAAGAGACTCCTGGTCCCCCGTGTCCCAGTCACCCAGCAGGGAAGCTGAAATGTGGCCAAGTGAGGAATGAGAGAGATTGAAGGGGCCACAGGTGGAAGGAGGGGTTCTTTCAGAGCTAAATTTGCATGAGTCCCTCCATCCTTTCTTCACTTGAATATTTTATTTCAGAGAACATGCGGTATTTCGACGACTGATCTAAAAGTAGAAACCAGGTCTCCCGATTTCCAAAGCCAAGTGTTCTCGCCTTTCATAGAGTAAAGAGATGAAACCATCCCTGACCCTGTTTCTTTTCTTACACACGTAGTATCGATCCGCGACGTCGGGAGGAGTGCATCCTCGGCGAGGAATCTAAATCTAGCCGAGCCTGGCCTTCTTTTCTACATACATCCTTCTAACTTGGGACTTCTTAAAGAATACAGACTGAGCCAGACTAGATTCATCACTGCATAATTGGATGTTTACTTTTAGTTGCCCTAATTAACCAAAAAGCGGGGGGGGGGGGGGGGGGAGGAATTCACAATTCAAGTTTTCTTAGGGAAAAAAAAAAAAAGCTGAACCTCATCTTGTCATTTACACCATACTTAGAGATCCTAGAGACAGGACTGAAGAAAAAGGAAGGGTGAAAAGCAATTGAGAAATGAGAAGAAAAGAATTCTGAGGTCACACACTGCCATTGTCCTTACAGATGAGTTTACCCTGGATGTTGACAACATGGGTCAAGACTGTAAAAATGAGAACTCTGACTTCAACAGTCATTGTACTCTGTATCCCCATCGCTACACTATACCATTAGGGCCCTATTTGTACTCCCGCATTATATAAAAGCATGAGTTAGCCGTTGCCAAATTCTCTAAGCGTCTGTGAATACACTTGCTAGAGAAAGTGCAGACTGCTGCAGAAATCCTGCAACTGTCAAACATTTTTAGGACTTTTCTTTTTAAGGGGGCAATTTTCAAATCAAAATTAGCTGAAGCTACAGTTTGGTCTGTATCGAGCGGGCAAGTCCCCAAAGAGTCCTGATCCTGCTGCAGGTCACACAGGATCGGAGCCATCTCATAAACTAAGGCCCCTTGCCTCCTAACAGACCAGTGATGCCCTGGTCTGAGACTTTTAAATCACTGCCGTTTAAACAAATAATACTGTATAGCAGATTTTTTTTTTTAAAAGCAACAAAATTAGGAATGACAGACCCTGGAGAATTTTGCTGTGTCTAAAATAGCACTGCAAGTGGTATTGGAATCATTCTACTTTTCCTGTTAAGTCTGGGGGCACCAATCTAAAGCCCAGAAATCGATGGTCACGTAGGAACAAGAGTGCAGGGTACTAGAGATAGAGGAGAGTGTGGTTAATTGTTTCTGTAGCCCAAGCAAAAAGCAGAATTATAAATAGTAAATCTGGACAGCTGAAGTTTAGAAGGAAAAGGGGCGCTAACTGCATTAACTTTAGTGAGTTGAATTTGACCTGATTTTTGTCAGTGAGATAAATGCACAAAGCTTTTTTTTCATTCTCAGTGATTCTACCCTTCCTCATAGCTCAGAAATCCAAAGTCACCTTGTTCAATACCCTTCTGTAAATGGTGGCAGCAGCAAACTCTGTGAGTGACCGAGAATCTTATATGGCAACATGGACTGTGTCCAGGGCAAAGCCATCCCCAGAAACATGTCCGAGGGGAGGTGGTTCTCAGACAGAGCGCATCACCTGGACACGGATAGCTGAGCCCCTTTCCTGGAGTTGCCAACTCAGTGCATTTGTGGCACCTGAATAAAGTCAGCCTTCCTCACCTGAAGGTTCTGCATCCACGAATTCAAGCCACCGTGAAGTGAAAATCTTAGGGGAAAGATTTTCCAGAGTTCCAAAATGCACAACTTGAATTTGCCATGCAACTATTTATACAACATTCACACTGTCTTTACAACTACCTACGTAGCATTTACACTGTATTAGATATTATAAGTGATCTAGAGATGATTTAAAGTACAGGGGAATACAGGCATAAGTTACATACAAATACTATGCCGTTTTACACAAGGGACTTGAGCATCTGCAGATTTTGGTATCTTTGGGGGTGGGGGGGTGAGGGATGACTGTACTGGCTTTTCTAACAAGTTCTGAGATGCTGCTGAAGAAACAGGTGTGGGATCCCACTTTGAGAACCACTGCCCTTGGGAATACTGAAGGGTGTGGGCGAGTTAGCAGTTCCCAAGCACAAGGTCTTTTATCATCATCCCCCCACTTAAACCTCACTGCAACAGATGGGAGCATCACCAATTGATAGGTGAGGAAACTGAGGACCAGGGAGGCCATGGTATCTGTTGGCAAGTGAGAAGGCAAGAGACAAAAACCCAGGGCTGAGAGCCCACCACGCCTTCCAACTGCTCTACCCACCCAGACCCGAGTCAGTGGAATCACACACATCGTAAAAATACCCTCTGCTAACACCTGATTGGGCTAACTTACGATTTGCAAATCTACCAGCAAAACATTCTAATTGGAAGCCTCGGAGCAAACGATGAGGCACAGCCGTTTCTCATCTCAGGAGCCAGTTTCCACCTCTAAATGGCTGTGGGGAATTTCTGCTGGAAATTTGGGAATTTCCAACAATTGTTTTAACTTCTGGCTTGCTCCTTTCTTGCACCACTCAGACTTCCAAAATCCTCTCTTCTCAGTAAGCCAACCCTAACTGGTACACAGTAGTGACCTGCCCCCAGCCAAGGATGTAACTCATCACCTATAACAGAAAAAAATATGTGCTCATTGCGTGTACCTTTTTCAAGGCTCCTATGGCTTAGGACCCTGATGTTTGCTTTGTTTATGGACGTCAAAATGATGTCTTCTTTAGCGTAAGCTCCAAAAAAAAAAAAAACAGAGTTCCACGCTTTATACAACATGCATCGGGCACAACATTTAATAAAGGCTCTGTGTTGATGATATGACCTGCAGTAACTCTCCATTTCAGGGAGTCCCTCGCACTGTGTAACAAAGCAACTCCAAGATCTGTTTCCATGGCAACAGCAGCATCTCGCAGGAAAAGAGAGAGCAAGAGAGTACAGAAAGGCTCTTTTAGAAATTGCCACCAAAATGCATATCCAGTTTAGGAGACTAAAAACAAAGATCTGGCCATGAGATTTGGGGTTAAAATCCTTTCTTCAACATACTCTCTAGTGACGTGCCTATTTTTAAACACCCGATAGGAACTGATTCAGAATACTATAAATACCACCTGCCTGCCAAGTTTCAGGAGGTCTAAAATTAGGTTACCAGGTTCATCAATTTCCCTTAGAAGATTCTAGTAGAAACAGACCAAACCATTCTGGTGGCAATAACAGGGAAATGCTGATAATTCAAATCTACGGTAAATAAATTGCATTCATTTAAAAGCTTAAAAACTAGTAGCAAACTCCAAAACCCTAATTTCTCCCAAATAAAATTAAAACGGGAAGTATCTTATAAGAGAGGAGCTTCAGAAGGCCCTTCAGATGATCTACCAAGCCACGTACAGAAAATAACTCACAGCCCTATGTACTATTACTAAATCACATCTTACAAATACGAGAGAAGAAAACATCACATTGTCCTTTTCTGTTGTGCTTGCAATCAGCCTCTGCCTGTGTGCCTTTCTCTCGTGGATGAGATGGAAATAAAATGAAACACCAAAACAGTCTGAGTAGCCTTCTCCCCGCCAAATATTTTTTTTTTTCTAGCATAATTTTTCTTTCATGGATCAAAGAAAGAGCCTTCTTATACTAAAAATATCCCAGAACAAGAGTCAGAATTGGGACCTATTTTTCTTTTTTCTTAGCTACTGGGAGGTAAGGTTATTTCACCTACGTGTGTACCAAGTTATTTTTAAAACTTGCCTTGTTTTTCTCCAGTTATTCTATTTCAATAAACAAGAGGGGACGTGGCAGCCTCTTGCACTCACATTCACGCTGAGCATCCTGGCTGTTGCACGGTCCACACTGTGACCATCAACAGAGATGCAAAACGGAACCCGCATCCATAAGCCAGAATGTGGAGAGAGCTTCGAGAACACAGCTCGTGGGGAATTTTCAACCTCACGTCACAAGCATGGAAGTCAGACGTCTAAGCTAGATGGCACTGGCACAAAGAACTGTGTGTCATCCATTATTCTCAATAACCATCCATTCTGCAAGCTGGCTCAACAACAACCTGAGAGAAGAGTATTGGTGTCAAGAAAGTCAAAACCGAAATCCTCTATAACATCAAGGCAGGGTCTCACTCATCTCTCGTCACTGACCTGCAAATTCAATCAGTGTCTGAGAGCCAGCCAAACCACCAGGTTCTGGGTGAGCACTGAGGACAGGGAGACAAAGATGGGCCTTTGTCCTCAAGAGGCAGCCACGTATGGGTGGAGACAGAGACAACTGCCACCCAGGGTTATCAGTGTCTTCAGAGAGGTGCGCACAAGGAGAATGGAAGAGGGGCGGCTGAATGCGGCAGGGTAGACGAGTCCAGGGAAGGAGAAGGGTTGGTCAGGGGTACCGAATATGGTTCTTACAGGAAGGCTAAGAACTGGTCGGGTGGCACGGGGGACAGCATTCCAGAGCGAAAACTCAGCATCCTTCTGAGCCTCACCTCAAACGTGAGAGAGGGTAGGGGCGCCATACTGCTCCTTCTGGGCAGAACAGAATTAGCCTCCCTTGCTCCACTCCTCAGGGCTCCCTGCTCCAGAAACCCTCTTCTATTGCCAGTAACATCTACGCTTCGAAAGTTCCTCTTGGGGTTTACAGTAAACTCTACTTAAAACACCTTTGTCGTTGGGTATGTCTCTTGGAGTTCCAAAGGCAAGTCTACCCTTCTTTCTAGGATGGAAGGCAGCTCTTCACAGTGCCTACAGCTTATTCCTGTCTTTGTGCTGAATGCTCCTGACTCACTTTCTAGGTCTCTGTACTGTAATTTCCCACCCATACCAGTTTCTCAGTACCTTCCTTAATGCCCGCTGTCCACACGGCACTTCATACTCCAAATGATTCCTGGTACCCATGGAGGATGCTCTGTTGCTACTCTGAATGACCACAGCTGCTTCAACCAACAGTGACTGAAGCAAAGCAGGTGTATCACTCAATCAACCTTACTAATTATCAGAAACTACTATGTACTAAGAATATTATGACCGAATAAGCACATTCTGGAAGCACAAAATATCTCACTATTAAAACAATAATGTTCCTTGCAAGGTAACTTAGAAGTACCATCGCCAAACAGAAAGAACAAAGTTTTTTTTTTTTTTTTTAAAGGCGGCTTGTTAAAAACAAAACTTATCCCAAGACGTCCTCATTCCTGTCTCCTTTCTCTATCATCAACAGATCAAGAAACTCAGTTAACTGGATTGTATCTGAAACCCCTCACAACATCACGCCAGTAACAATCCTTCCCGCACTGAGATGAAGTCACGGCAACAGGATTACAGGAAAGGACGCGAGGCGCCCCCGCTGGTGAGGGCAGTTATGTCTAGAAGGCAGGAGATCCTCAGCAACTTGAACACAGACTTCACCGTGAGCTGCCCACCAACACGCATCCTCCTCTTCCGTGTCACCGACATACCTTGATTTTGCTCTGGGTAGAAGTACAACTAGCTTCAGACAAAACCAGAACCTTCCGTTTTCTCTTCGGGGTGGTTATGTGACGCAGTTCTGGCCAACGAGATGTAAATGAAGGCTGTCGGATCGGGTTTCTTGGGGGAATTCTTGAAAAGAGAGTAGACTCAACACGCATCTGTGCTTTGCCCTGATCACCCTTCTCTTTCCTCCCGCTGGACACATGGATGGGGCGGTAACGGAGCAGCCGTCTAACCACGAGGGCAATGAGGACAGGAATGAAAGGAAGAGAGTTACACGGAAAGAAGGATGAACTAAAAGGCTGGGTTGCTCCTGGAATCCTGGAGACACCAGAGGTGCCCTGGAGTCCCCAGTCCGGACATTTTGTTACATGAGAACAAAACCCCTATTTAGTTCAAACCATTGCTTGGTCAGGTTTTCTATTACTCGTGTTCCAAATAGATACACTTAGCACGTGGCCGTCTAGACACATGCAACTAACAGCTCCGGCGTCACACTGCTGGGCAGAGAATCGCCCTCAGACGGGCGGGTCTGCTGCATTCGGAGAACACTCTGGGAGACTGCAGCACTTGGCCATATTTCAAAGAATTACATGGATGAGACTAGAGAGGGGTGCAAACACGTCACATTAGAACTTTTCAAAAAATGGTACTTTTTCAACAAGATTAAATCCAGAAAGATAATGATGTCAAATCATCTTAGAAATCAAATTATCCTGATTTCAACTTCCAAGGGTCTAGTTCCTGCTCCTCAGCACACAAGTTCTGCCACAGTCCCCATCACAGGATTTATTGCTTTTATACTAAGCTTTTGCACCCAGCACCATATAAACATTTTCCTTGTCTTTATTATAATCATGATTCTTCATAGCGGCCCCTATTTGAATGCAACTGATGTGTCATAATGTAGTTAACAGCTCCTCACTGCCCAGCAAGAATGTTAGTAGAAGAAACTGACATCTGCAGAGGGAAATCTAAGAAAGAGGACACTGCACCCAAGCCAATACGCAGACATACCATCACCTGCAATGTGAACATCCTATTAGATATAAATTATTCTCAAGGTTTTAAATTCAATGCTGATCACACTTAACTAGAACAACAATAAGAATCTGGTGGTTTAACTGGGTATTCCACTTCAGTAAGATTCATCATATACTTTTTATTTCCTAATGAATTTTATTGACCATATAATCTTAACGTTAAGACTACGAAGACTATGCTTTCTGTCCAGGGAGGGGAGATACATCCAATCACACAGCAGACTCAGCTGCCGTGGTCCGTTTCTTACTGTGTGTTGTGTGTGGCATTACAGTCATAGAAAAGGAAAAATCTCCACTGATCCTGGGACGTTTCTTCTTAGTTACACTCTCAGAAGGAAGGAAACAAACCTTGTTAAGATTTTTTCGTCTCTCTTGTACAAGTAAAATGCAGTCATTCACCCAAGCAACTTACTGTGTGCCAGACGCTGCTCTGGGTCAGAGGAGTGAGACAACACCCCTGCTCTCATGGTGCTTCATGCTGGTGGAACAGATAAAAAGTCAAAAAAAAAAAAAAAAAGTTTCCAGCGGTGACAAGGAGGATCAAAAGTACATAAGGGAACAGACTAATGGAAAATAATGAGGGCAAAATGGGATCTCCAGAGGCCTCTCTAACGCGTCACCTGAGCAGAGACCTGAGCGGTTGTAAACGCACTTCAGGAAGTCCTGGGCGTGCGCTGCGTGCACAAGGGTCCACCAGGGCCAAAGCCCCGAGGTGCAAATGAGCTTACCAGCAAGTCCTGCCGGTGAGGTGGACAGGAGCCAGATCACAGTCACCCTGGGCCCTGCTGGCCGAGGTAAGGAGTGTGCATTTCACTCCGATGGTCGAGCTAGGCCACTGAAGGGTGCAGACAGAGCGATGCACTGATCCGATCTGCCTGACACACGCAGAATACCACCGGGCTGCTGCATAGGGGATAAACTGCAGGAGACAAGAGCAGAAACGAGGAGCCACAGAAAGACACTACTGGGCAAGCCGTGTGCTTGTTCAGAGGTTATTTCATTGGACTCTCCCATCGTTGGGCTCCCACAAAACCAAACCAAAGCACATTATGTCCAGACCGACGGTGGGCACGTGGACTTGCAGAGAAGGTCTGTTTCATGTATGTATGTGATTCCTGTTTAAATTTTCAACGTGCCCCTTTTCTTCCCCTCTTTCAGCTCTGTACCTTAAGCTACTCTAAATTACTGGTTCAAAATGGGGAAGAAAGAAAAAAACACCTGATTACCATGAATTACTGGAATCTTGGGGCATCATTCAAACTTAGCAAATGCGAAAGCAAAGCACCCTCCCTTTCTAGTTTTAAGGCCTGCTGTGTGAACTCCTCTTTTTCAAGCATCCCTGGTCTTTTGCGATTAATGTTAGTAACAGGAGAATGAGAACAAATGAGTCATAACACAGCTTCCTATCTAGAAACGTGAAATCCACCTCCTCCTTCCATTTTCAAGTATGAAATTCGCATGTGTTAAACATTTCTGCCCCACGACAACTCTGCAAAGCTTCCTGCCTTGAAAAAGAGGTGGGGAGGGACAAGCTAGGGACCTAAAATTACAGGCAACAAGCAACAAGGAAACTGCCCTGTGAAAGGTACTTGTCTCAGGTATGTTCATGACATGGGGAAAAAAAAAACAAACCCTCAACTGTTGTAAAATGGTTTATAACCTGTGCATTTCAAAATAGATTCTTTCATGCAGCAACCTCAAAACAATGGAAGTTCCTCACCAGCATGCCGCTGAGTCATGAAGGGATTATTTACCCTGGGACAGGGACGCATATCACAGACACACACCTTTGAATTCAAACTGGAAAGAGATTAAAGGCTCCCGGACTCCTTAGCTAGCGGTTCTTTGCTTTCCCATTTCTCTTCCTCTTGAACTGTGATCGGTTACCAACCTCTCCAACCAGCAATTGCTTCAAGGATACAGATCTAAAACATGCAACTGACAAAACACGCATTTCTTTTTAGTAGGTTATTTCCTCCACCAACGTTTAACCAAGAAAATGTTCACCAAGTTAAAAAAAAAAAATTCTGGTCACACGCTCAGCAAGCACAGTTCAACGGGCATCCTGCATAATTTTATTAGGCTTAAATTTCAAGCACTGAAGAGTCCCTCAATACAAAAAAAAAATTTTTTTTAAAGGAAATTCACTTCCCAGAGACTAATTTAAAATCAAGGAATGGCTGGTACTGATTCTGAAACACATGGAATATTTTACAGACATTTTACCCAAACCAAGAAAATTCTTTTTATTTTGGGATCAGAGAACTTTTTTTTCTTCCATTCACTCTTTTAACAAACAAAATTAGTGATCACCCGTGAGTGGTACACCTGGTGCATTTATGTAGGTTATTCACTGAAGTAATCAAATAATCATGTCCATTCCAAGGTATGACTTCCCACCAAGGAAACACTGAAGACCAAGACCACGTTCTCTCACCTCTGCATCTCATAGCACCTGGCATGTAATACATCAGGCACCTCCATAAACATGCCATGACTTGTGCAGCAGAACTTCTAGCCCTGAGCTTCCAATGACTTGAGCCGTAAGTGGCAGGCTCACCAGACACCATCTCTCAGGTTCAGGTTAATGTGGCTGTTTGTATGTCACGAACTGTGTGATACTAATAATTCACTTGATGTGGGTCAGGAAAAAAAAAATAAGGAAGCCATCATACCAAATTTGATCCCAACCAGTCAAAAGCTATGGCCCAAAGCCACCATTTTTAAAACGAAACTCCAAATAGGACAGTGGTTTGAAGTGGCTGTGGCGGAGGGAAGGGAAGCCCATCCGGGGTAGCTCCCGCCCCCGCGAGGTGGCGTAGCACCGATGGGACATCCGTTCCTGAGCTGTGGGCAAGGTCAGGGCCTGCCTCAGGCCGAGCGACAACTAGCCAAGGAATTCAAGACCAGGTCAACACAACCAGGGCTCCAATTCGGTTTTCAGACCCTCGTCTGCTCATTCTCTTTGGTTCCACGAGTATTTCTCGAGGACCCATTCTGTGCCAGGCTCTCCGCTGGGCTTTTAATTTTCAAAGAGAAGAGATACAGGATCTTGCATGAGGGAACACAACTTTTTTTTTTAAACCTGGTTATTAATAAAAATGCCCCTGAGAAGCTGTACAGTGATTCCTGGGTGCCCCTCACTCTTCACATACCAAGGTCCCCTTCAAATCTGATGTCAGTTTATGACTTTCCCAAGAAAACCACTTTCCACATTATCATCTGACTTTCTTTTTGACCAAAAATGGCACTACCCACTTTAAACACACCCCTTTTTTTGGATCTGGATCCACTGGGCTTTTGGCAGCTTCCCCGAACAGTCTCCCCACACTCTCAAAGGCTGACAGTTTGTCAAGAGTGGGGATTTTGCAAAGAATGTGCCCCTGGCCGTAGGCACCCCGTTGAGAGAGGAAGTCTAAAGATGTCTGAGCAGTGGCAATGCTAGCCACGGATTAAGCTGAAAAGCCCCAGGGGCACTCTCTTGAGAACAGGCATTCTGGTCTACAGGTTACAAAACAAGGCTCTGACAGTCACACCACGTGGACACACCCCTCTCTTCTCACTGGCCACAATTCATGAGGGGTCGGGACAATGGAGTTCCACGCCTCAGCAGTCTCCTTTAGCTCGTCAGAACTGCAGATGAGGACGCCAAAGTCCTGGAGGCTATTTTTAATTCTCAGCGAAATTAATTTGGCGCAAAAGTAGCAGGAGTCCCTTCCCTTGTAGGAAATACTTCTGTTACTGTGAATCTGGTACATAAAAGAATCCACCCACTGCCGAGCAGAATTAGCACGGGATTTTTTTTTGTTGTTGGGTTTGTTTCCCTGAAATAACTTCTTTTTAAGGTTCCCCGTGGCATCATGGCATGTGATGGAATGGTACTGGGGTGGGGGAGGGGGGAGTGCAGAGCGTGGTTTCAGGACCTGGCGACGGCCACCCTCAGACGTCTGCCTGGAGAGATGCCACCAGGACGTGCAGAACACGCTGGGTCTCTGCTGCCTGTGCTCTCTGTACAGGTCCTCCCGTACATGCGTGTCACCTGAGTTTACATGCCACTGGATAGCAGCATTTGGCAAAAGATGTAACACTCTGAAGCCAGGAGGGAAAACAGGAAAATACTGGCCTACTTGTTTTTAAAAGGAAATTTTGAAAAGTACTGAAATAAATCCTAAAAATGTCACCATCTTTAGGAAGCCTTCCTCATTCTTCTGCTACATAGATGCTCTCCCTCTCCCGTGCCCACACTCAATAGCATTTTATTTCTCCCCCCACTAATGGCAGCTGTCACATGCAATCTTAGAGTCTGATTATTTGCATGCTTCACTCATCCTTCCCATGATAGAGAAGGCACCAGAAGGGCAGGAACTGTCCTTTGCCCTTATCTGACAGCATGAAGCCCTCAGTAAGTATTTGGTGATGGAATATTATTTAGGGGTGAAAACAGCTTTCAAGGCCACCAAGTTCAACTTTTATATTGACAAAGAAGAACACCGAGGTCTAGAAAGGTTTTCAGTGACTGGGCAGGGCAGGATTCCCAATTCCCACTCCAGGACTTTCTTCCCCTCACCCTGAATTGTAAATGCCACTTTTTAGTGCCTGCGCCTTTTACAAAAAACTCACTTTTACTTTGTCGGTTCGGAAATATCAAGACATTCCGGACAGAACAGGGCTTTGCTCACAGAATTATCTTATTTCCCTATCAAATGTAAGCACACACTTTGAGAAAACAGAAGATTCGCTAATTAAATTTCTTTCTAGGTTTATTTTACATGTTTCGAGTTTTGTTATAAATGTAAAGGTTGAATTTTAAACAATCTAGCAGCCTCTTTTCTTTGCTCGGTTTCTAAGACACCGAGAAGAACGTGAGAACAAGAGAATCCTCGCGACTGTCATCAAGCTAAGAAGGCAGCTTTGCTCTCCGGACACACGGCCGTCTGCCCCGCCCGGCCACGCACCGGATGCCGCTGCTGTTTGCAGCCGTTTGTGTAAGAGGTTCCAGTTTTGGTTCTAAATCAGTCACTTTCAGTCGATGCTCTCAGCTGCTTCAAATGGCTCCGTTTCACGATCTGCACAGACTTGAAAAGCTACCCAGGTCAGATGGACCAAGTTCATTCATTCCTTCACCTGGACCCTTCCAAACACCCCGGCAGGCGCCAGCCGACTCCTGGCACCGCCTGTGCGGAGGCGGGCTGGCTGGCTCTCTCCCAGCTCAGGGACAGTAACGGCCCAGGATGTTACTTTTCAATCCCCTGAATCTACGCAACTGTGTGGCTCAGATGTTAAGAAGAGCAAAGTATCGCAGGAATTGTTTCTCCCCAGACAGGACAGGGGCCCTGGTGAAAACACACCAGGCGAACAGTAACAGAACGGCTGAACAAAACTGCAGACAAAAGCCCAAGGGAAGCTTATCACCGCCAGCGCTCTAAGCCTTTCAGCAGGGCACTCCCTCCCCTGCTCACTTTTCCAAATGTCCACACGCCCAGCGCACAGAGTAAACCTTTCGAAGATTATGTTTCAATCGTTGTTCAGCATTTGTGTCATTTTAAACACGTCAGCTAAGACTTTTTTCTCCCTACAACTTCTGGATGGAAGGGGGCGGGGGGAGCGGTGTGTCTGGACACTATCTTCAGCAGCAGGACTGAGACTGGTGCGATTCTCTCCAAGGGTCGCTTTGCAGCTTTTCTCACTTAAGGGGCACAGACTGAAACACGCAGAGCAGGGACTGGACATGCTGCTGCAGGTACACACATGCATGCACACACACACAGGCACACGCGTGCACATTGGAAGCCCACACGCCTCGTCTTCCTCCAGCAGGATGGGCTTCCTGAGCTGATGCAATTTAAGGGGAACAGAGATTGTTCTAAGAACAGGGAGGAGTTCCAGTCTGAAGGACAAAGAAGCTAGTGAGCCGAAGTCCTTAAAAGTGGAGGGAAGAGGTCGGAGGAAGAGTCAGCTTCCTGGAGCATCACCCCCCTCCACCCCACCCTGCCCCGCAGCCCGCCCCTGGTCGGCCTCTTTCCATCACAGCCAGAGCAGGGACAAGAGAACCGTCGGGACAGGGGGTCCATGGCGGCTGAACACACAGCAGCACTTTGGTCCCGTTAGGAGAACAAAGTTCCAGGGCTCACTCCCCAAAGCCAAACGAGGTGACACTCCCTCCTCCACCTGTCCATGCCCTGGATCACATCTAAACTGGGGGGAGGGAGAGGGGGAGGGGGTGGGCAGGAAGGGAGAAGAGCTATTTCTAAATATGGACCAGTTTTGTCTTATTCCTTCATCTTATAAAATCTTGTATGCAAGGCAGGGGTGCTGGGCAGAGCCCTGAGCTGCATTCTGAGGGCCAGCACCGGGAAACCCAAATCCTGCACCAACTCAAAATGCCTTTCCAACACTGAGTGGGAAGAGTGGGACTTGTTCTGTGAGCTCCGGACCGCAGCCGCCTGCATCCCCGCTCCCGCTGTGAGTCCTGGCTCCCAGATTAACAGCATCAGTGAAGGAGTTAACTTCTCGTGTTCAGGTCTTTAAAAGTCTTTCCTTTTCCTTTCTTCTCCACTCAGGGTGCATGGGGTGGCACTTAAAGTCTCAGAAATCCTGGCTTTTATCTGCAGACATGCTGGTAGGAAGTTTCTGGGGTGGGGAGGGCTAAGAGATTGGCCTGATGATGTTTAGGGGGTCCCTTCCATTGAACCCAGAAGCCTTTTCTCCTCCAAGGCTCCCCACACGTGAGCATCCATTCAGTGAGACTGCTCCTCGAGTCTTGAAGATTGTCTCTGCATGAAAGTTTTTAACTCTCTTCTCACCCGGTTACTGTCATCTGGGCACTGCTGAGCCATTTTTCAGTACTTCTTTCCTTTCATCTTGAAGACGGCAGCGCAGGTGCAGTGTCTGTGGGTTTCACAAGGTTTGTCGCTGCTCTGGCCCCTCTGTGAATGCCTTGGAGTCTGCTGAGCTCGGCGGAGGCATTATAAAGCAGCACATGAGCTGGGCATCTGAAGCATTCACCGTGGTGTGAAAAAAGCTTAAGAAGATTCCATTTTTAGAGGAAAAAAGTGCTTGGGGTAGTTTTTGCTCTTAAAGCGGGTTTCATTTTTCCTTATCCTTCCCTTTCTTCGACCTGGTCTTTCTCCTGCCCTTGAGCACTTTTCTAAACATTTGACCAGGATGGTCAACGGTCACACCAGGTAGTAGGTACCACTGTGCTCCTCTGACCACACAACCAGGTCAGGAACCTCTCTCCCCGTCTCCCTTCATGGCCAACATCCTTGAATGAATCAGCCGCAAACCTACCAGATAGTCCAGGGGCAACGTGATGCTGCCCCAGATCATCTGATTTTCTTTCTTTGATATGCCTCAGTCTCCACATGGACAGAGCACGGTTAACCCAGAAAAAATCTTTAATGGCCCTTCCAGCACCATCATCCTGTGATTTTAAAACTTCCTCTACCATCCTTGGCTCGGCTTTGCGTCCTGACACCTTGCTTTTCCAACTTCCCCTCCAAGTGAGTTTGGTTTGGGCACCCTGCAGGTTTTTACAATAAATAAAAATCATCCTGCAACACAGACGGAAGTCACGTCTCAGGTGCCGGCTGCAGAAAGCCCCAGTCACAGGTATCTGAGCGCCAAGGACCAAAAGGCAGAACTTCCCCTTGGGAGAGAATGCACAGTCCTTTGTGAATCCTGGGAGGACTGGCTGATTTCTTCGTGCTTTTCTTAAATAGTTCATGTGCTTCTTTTTCTCTCAGATTCAAAAAAAAAAAAAATTCATCTCACATCTTCAGTTCTGAGGATATTAAAACAGGAGGCTCGGCATTGACAGCAAGTTGACAAACACGAAGATGAGCAGGAACAGAACCCAGCTGATCAAGACCGCAGGTGTGGCTCCCGGTGCATTTCAGAGCAGACAGCTCTGCGCTAGGCTTTCCGCCGGCCCCGGGCTCTCCGAGCAGGGTGGCCGCCCAGGGATCATCCCCAAACAGGGTAAGAATTCTGAGCATGAGAGGGGTTGCTGAAGACAACTGAAAGGCAGAGGGAGCACGCAGAAGCCAAGGCTCTCCCAGGTAAACAAGTCTGCCCTCTGCAACCCGGCATGTGTTACCTGTCCATGTGTGGAAAGCCAACAGAATTCATAACAAAATCACAGACATGATCGACCAGAGAGTTGGCCAACAGCCCCCTTCAGGAAGTGGATATGTCAGCATCTCACTCTCCTGGGTTCCCTCCCGCTTCTCTGCTGCTCCTCCTTGGTCCCCCTCCCTGCCTTCCTCTCCCGTCCCATCTGCCGGACGGAGTCCCTCGGAGCTCTCTCCTGCCTCGAACGTCTCATCTCCTCCCTCTGTACACTCTCTAGGCAAGATGATCCATCTTCTCCATCTTCCCCTGAACATCAAGCCTACCCTTTATTCAACCCATTTTCCACAAGGCAACCAGAGCAAGCTTTAGAAGATGTAAACAGGATCACATCGTTCCTACTTTAAAACCTTTCCCTGGGTCCCCACTGCTCCTGAGACTGTCTCCAAAATCCCTCACCAGACATCAGACGCCCAGTCTGCTCCGTTTCTCTTATTCACTGGCCCCCCTTCCCACATCAGTGCCATCTCAGCTTCCCCTCCCCTCTGTCTGGAACAGTCCTTTACAGGGTTCCTGGGGCCCCAGCACACGCCCACCATTCCCTTTTTCCTGGCACCTACTTATGCCTGAAGCCTGGTTTAGATGCTGTGTCCTTGGGGAAGGCTTCCGACCACCTCGAACAGGTCTCTGCGGTGAACCTGCTCAGAGCACCTGCATCCTATTTAACGAGGGCTATCATAATGTCTATCTTCCCCCATACTTCGTCCTCAAGAAAGAGCACGTAACCTCAAGAATGAACCAGTGGAAGGAGGGACAGGAAAAACCCATTTAAACACCTGCCTGCACTCCCCACCCCCTTTCCCAGGGCTGAAATGGGAGAACACCAGAGAGAAGTGAGGAAAGATAAAATGGAAGGATGAAGTTTAGAGGAAGGAGGTGAAAGGACCACCACATGATGCTTCAGGCCCACCTTCAGAAAAGCTGGGGCTCTTCATTTGCATCTATTTTTATCTCCAAAATGGAGACAATATTCTAGAACATTCCAGAAAAGGGCGGGGTGGAAGACAATAAATGGCGTTTTTTGTAGGTAACACTCATGGTCCTGGGCTTCCTGGTCCAGGAGGATGTGAAATAGGATTATCTCTGAGGTTCCCTCTGGCTGCCACGTCCTGGGAGTCTTCGCGGGACGGCAGTGGCTCAGAGCCGGCGGCTCCCACTGGATGCTGCCTCCATCAGCATCTTCACTGAAACACATCAACTGCCTCCTTACATGTGTCAAAACAACGCAGAGCTGAATCCCTCAGACACGGGAAGAAGTCAGCCCTGCCAGCATGGAGAAAGCCACTTGGAAATCAAAGTTTCCCGACGGGAGCAAGTGCCAAAGGTAGGAATCACTTGGAGCAAATAATTGAAGCATCCGGGAGCAAAGTGATCCAGCGAAAGCAACTCAGAATAGAAGCGTCTTCTCCCTCTGCCTCCCCCGCAATTTTTTTTTTCCATTTTAAATATGACTCCCTATGTACCAGCTTGAGTTCTCCACTCAATATACTTCACATACTTGCGTTTCCCAGGCCTCCAGACTGCTGATCCTGTTTTCTTCAGTCAACAAGAGACACAACAGAGCAGCTCAACCGAGACGGGCAGAATTAGAACACAAACACATGGAATTAGGTGTTCACACACGGGCGGCTTTGGAGACCATTTGTTCAGTGAAACAGATGCTAAATGATTTAAGTCAACAGGCACATTTATAACACATAATGAAAAGGCACCAAGAATCCCAGGAAGCAAACTAGGAACAGTGTGTTACATCCGCCAAGAGCCATGACGGCCCTATTACTTAATCGACTGTTAGAAATAAAAATGAAGGGTGATTTAGGTTCATTGTAAAACTTGTCAACACTTTCAGAAAAGAGCTGCATTGTGTTTGTGGAAGCTCTGAGTATAAATTGGGTGGATTTAGCCTCTGTGGGTGCCCAGCGTCAAAGTGTGCAAACAAGGTAACAGGAAGTTGTCTTCTGATCCGTAAGGAGTCTTGCCAGGGCTCCGAAGGACTCAATCTATTCATTAGTAAACGCCAACATTCTGTGAGACAAATTGGTAAGTCTTCCCATGACCAGGATGTGTCAGAACAACAGTTGTATAGGCATTCCAAAAAAAAAAAAAATTAAATTCGGAAACCTGTATTAACATAAAATACTCGTTTCCAGGCTACTTACATCAGTGTCAGGTCCTTTATCCGCACCCGGACAAGAAAAAGTAACGAACTCATGGCACCTCTTGTGAACCACAAAACAGCAAACTGGTGGAGAGAAAAGGAAACCAGAGTTAGAACAGCCCAGGTGGAACAGGCAAGCTTTGTTTTCCAAACAGGGCTACATGCGGCCCCAAGTCAGTTCAGTTTCACTACAGACAGTCTCACAAGCAGTGATTAGAAGGCATTTCATTTGAGACTCAGCAGCCTTTGGCATTGACTGGACTCAGAGATAACAGAACCACAAAATGCCACCACTGACCGGGCCCAAGGAGACCTGAGCCTTAGGTCCTCGTCTCTAAAGTTGAGACGGAGGGGGAGGCCACAGACTCTAAGACAGTCTTCCCAACGTATAAGCCAGGAATCAAAGTGTGAAGTGCTTTGCGCTGTCCTCCACCAACACACATGGGTGTATCGATGTTCGTACTTCATTGTGCTAACAGAGTATATAACATTTATAAAGAGAATAACTTATTATAAATCACATGTGGGTATCCCGAAGTGTGGCTTGCAGAACTTCCTGAGCAGATTTCTGGGCTTAAAGAAGTCAAGACATAAACCCAATCCACACCAAACAGCCCTGTGAAATGAAGAAAAGCTGGGGAAACATCCTCACACCTTCTTTTGTCTGCCTGCTTGCCTGTCTCCCACTGGCGGAGTCCCCACAAACCTACCAAACCCACTACATAGCACGCATTTTCCAAACCCAATATGGTTTTGGTAAGCATTTCTGAAGATGAGCCAATAAACAGACTATTACAGAAATAAGTCATCCGAGATGTTTATGAATAGTGTAATGTGGAGGATACAAAAAATAATAATAAATAAATGACTAGGTAATCCTTCCTCCTAACTTGAGGTCTGGTTGTAAAGGGCACAACCTGCCAGTCTACTGTTCTCTGCTGAACGCCGCCGCGCTGAAAGACAATGTACCCTGTGAAACGCTGGGGGAGTCCTGAGGCTTCACTGCAGGAGGGAGGCTAGAATTTCCCAAGTTCTTGGCTCTTTTCTTCTCCCAGTGGTGATACTACAACTCCCGGCACACGTGTGTCAACGGATGAAGTCAGCTGATGAGGGTCAACCACTTGACTCGGTAGGAGAGGTGAGCAGGGTTGCCAGGAGCCGAGATCCCAAGAGGAGATCAGGTTCTGAGCCCAGAACCAAGCGAGGGTTCCGAGGGCCCCAAGTGGCCGGGAAACATTCAGAATTATTTCTGAGAAGCATTAGCAGCTACTGAGAGGTTTGAACAAGAGTAACCCGGACTAAAAGCAGTGCTTCTGAAGGGTAGATGGTGATGGCACGGAGAATCTGATGGAACAGATTTGGGCCATAAGGCCCATTTGAAGCTTCTTGCATAGTCTAGGAATGAAACTAATTGGCCATCATTATACCATCTGCCAAGAAATGGAAGTGAGATGCCAGCCAGAGAAGTCAAAGAACTGATAGGACTTGCCAGCTGACCACAGACGCCATTGGCTGAGCACCCTCTTATGGGTCATTTTGATGGGCCATTTTACATGCATTATCCGCCAAATCCTCATAACACGACTTAATATGCTTCGACATTGACATTTTCTGGAAGGGAAGATACAGTACTGATCTCTAAGCATCTAGCATGTCATGAGCATATGATGTTTGCAGACAGAAGAGAGGATGAGAGAGGACAGATGGATGGACCAACAGAAAAGAGAAGGTCTTATGTAAAGTCACCCTCCTACTACATAGTGGAGCCATGATTCAGACTAAGGTTTGCTGGACCCTTGACCCCTTTCCCTCCACCCTGTCACATCCATTGACAGAAGCAGAAGAGATATTAAAGGTAATGCCAAGATTCTGCACATGGGTAACAGGAAAATGGGTACATGAAAAAATTATAAATATATTTAATAAATGTACATAAGTATGTATGTACATATGAAACCTAGATGTGGGTATGTCAGGAAAGTAAGATGAGGGATGATAGTTTTTTTAAAATAGTTTTATTTTTCTTTTTAAACAGTCTTACTTTAAGATGGTCATAATACAATGCCACTATCAAAGTACACCTTTAAAAAGAAACTCAGGCTTGGCATGAGCAGGCAGAGCGGGGCACAGGAGGGAGCCAACCGGATGAAGGTGAACATCGCAGACCTCATCAAGAGCATCTCTTCAGAAGCAGAGGCGCCCTGAGGGAGGGGAGCTCTCCGTGGCTGCCTGCCCCGCCTGAGCACCGCGCACACCTGGGCAGAGGGAGGCGGCAGCCCTGCACCAGAGCAAAGAGCCCCCCGGCTGCCCCGGGCAGGGCCAGGGCGCTGCAAAGAGCAGCAGTGTGCTCCCACGGGCCTTCGGCGCGGCGGCCTTTCCGCTCAGTTTCTGCTACAAGCATCTCCATTCCTACACGCTCCGCGGATGGCTGGCAGAGCAGTGCTGGGATGGCAGGAATTAATCTCATCCGCTTGCGCTCCCCAGACAGACAGTCATCTCTCATTCACTGGAATGAGAGAGAGAGCTCACTAAAGGGAGAGGGTCACGGGAGCATCATTTCCTCATCATAGTTGATTACGGACACGGTGTTCTGAAGGGAAAAGCAGCTCTCCTATTCTCTACTTAATCGTTTAAACAGTCAAGTCTTTCCTCTCTTTTTGAAAAAAACTGCCTCTGCATTCAGGTGGGCACTTCAGAAAACCCATGTTTATCAAACCCCTTTGGAAGGCCAGTCTGCCTTTCGCTCCCCATTTACCCAACAGGGCAATTATACGTCTCCAGCTGGAAGTACCTCTACTGTGTGCCTCAAAAAAAAAAGAAATCACATATCTGACTTGGCCCTAAAAAGAGTGTGGCCCTCACTACACAATTTGAAAGAGAAGCTTTCAAAAAAAAAAAAAAAAAACCCACCTTCCCCAAAATTACTTCCTCCTCAACCTGCCTTCCAGCCCCTCTTCTCCCACCTCACGTGAAGGTCGCACATCTACCAGCAGCTGGACTGGCCCAGCAGCAGGTGGAGAGCAGGCTCTAGGTGACTGCAGAGCTGTTCTACGTGAGTTACCTGGGGGAGGAGGACCCCGTAAGGCCTGTTCAAACACTCAAGATTCAGACCAGATGCAGAATGAGCCCATGCAGTGGCCACACCTGGGTGACTGATGGAGACAGAGCCGGGGACCCTCTCTGCTCACCCCACTCCCAGGGAGGGGAGCCGGCAAGAGGAGCTGCACGTGGGCTGACTCTGGCTGGAAGCAGGGTTTGCCTGGGAAACGGAGCAAGGGCCACAGAGGTTCCAGAAATCACTGATGGAGGGCTTTGAACTTCGGTTTCAAGTTCCAAACTATGTTGGGTGATTTCCTCCTAAGACAATAAATGAGGAAAAGACTGAATAAAACAAGAGCACGCAGTGGGCTCACCTGGACTGGACAGTGCAGGCTTTCCTCGGGCTACACATTAGGAGCTACTGTTTTTATCCTTCACTATTTGGATTTTTTTCCTAATCATCTCACCACGTTATGTGGAGCAAGGGAATGGGGGAGGGGGCGCGGGAGGTGGTACCTACCACACAGGATGCTTTTGATACTGATTTGCCTGGCCTTGGCAGGCAAGGAGGAGGGAGTGGAGACACATGACAGCTTCTTCCGGCTCCACAGTTTGTGTCCTGCAGCTGGACCCCCGGCCTGTAAACAAGCCTTTGCTGAAGCCTGCATAGGCTGGCCAATAAGACCGAGATGGAACCTCATTTTCGAAGACCCTGGGTCACCTCTGCTCGTGCAACCAAATGAGAGGCTTTAAAACACGAAGCTCTCCTGCAGCTTAAAGCCACAAAGTAAATCTTCAATTATTTTCTAAGCACAAAATCGCTTTCCTCTAATCCTCTGTGATATGCTTACGCTGCCCAACAGTGACGGACAACACACAAAATGTACAAGTCACACTAAGCAAATGACATGAGAGGACAGGAAATAAGACCATGGGCCTGGACAAATAATGATTCTGAACAGTACCAGGCTTTAAAACTGAGAACACTCACGCTACTGATCCACATTGCTTGCTGGTCTTACAAAGTAAACTGAACAAAAGCTGAAGTTTTTGTCATCTGTCAAAAGTTATGTTTCAGACACAGAATAAATAAGACACCCATGTTTGGATCAGGAATCCATAAAAATTGCTGCTAAACACAGGTGTGTGTTGTGATGCGGACATGTTGATGTTAATGGTGGTTCTCAATCAGGTATTAGTTTAAAGAGAATAAAAACCAGCAAAGGGCAGGCTGAAAGCCACTCAGTGTGAGAGAAACACTCCCTCCTGACACTGGCCCCCAACCCGTGAAGTCGGTAAGAGCTGATTCAACCACAACGAGTCTTGGGCCATGAGATGCACGGGCTGGACCTGAGTGCTTTGTTTTTGTGTCAGATGTCATCACACGGACGGATGACCTGGGACTCCTGATACGGGACAGTGTTTCCCAGGGCATTTTCTTGGGCAAATGGTAAGTCCAGAAACATTTTCCGTATTCCATTCATGCACAGAGATTTACTTAAAAAAAAAAAACAAAACTAAAAAACCACGGTGAACTGACACTATATAAAAAGAAATAACTTGTAATGACAAAGAATATGAAAACAAGTAAGTGTGTGTGTGTATATATACATGTATATACACATATACATATGTATGTATGACTGGGACGTTGTGCTGTACACCAGAAACTGACACATAGTAACCGATTGTACTTCAGTTAAAAAAAAAAAAAAAGGAATAAGCTGCAGTTAAGTGCTTCTTCCTCCTCGACGCATCCATGAAGATTCCCCCCCAGGAATGCCACCAGCATGACCACACACACATCAAGCAGGTGTAGCAATGGTTCTGACATGAGAAAAAAATTCAGTTAAAGATGATTAGTCACCATGTCATACCCACTAGGAAGGCTATTATTAGAAGAAAAGAAACAATACGATGGTGAGTTTGAGAAGACAGAGAAGATATCGGAACCCCCGTCCACTGTCGGTGAGAATGTAAAACGGTACACTCGCTGTGCATGACACTACAGCTACTTGTCAAAAAATTAAACACAGAACTACCGCCTGAGCCAGCAACTCTCCTTCTAGGCGTCTCACAAAAGAACGGGAAGTGGATGTCACGCAGATATTTGCGCGTGACGTTCACGCAGCATCACCGTGATAGTCAAAGGCAGAAACAACCTGAATGTCCACCAACAGATGAAAGGATTCACTATGGTCTACACATACAACGTAACATTATTCAGCCTTAAAAAGCAAATTTCGACCCACGCTACAACATGCACGAACCTTGAAAACATTGCCACGTGCAGTAAGCCAGACACAAAAGGACAATTACCACATGATCTCACTTATGTGAGGTACCTGGAATAGTCGAATTCATAGAGACAAAGGAGAGCAGAGGTTACGCGGGGGGAGCGCGTGTAGAATGGGGAGTTAGTGTTTAACGGGTACAGATTTTATTTGGAATGATGAAGAGTTTTGGAAATGGACAGTGGCCATGATCGCACAGCACTGTGCATACTGAACTGTACACTTAAGAATGGTTAAACTGGTAAATTTTATGTTATGCATATTTTATCAAGATATAACTTAAGTAACACATCAGCCGGGAGTGATATTTATACAATTATAAACAAGGGCACATAGTCTTGCTTAGGGGACTTTATGGTTATTTGTGTGTACAGTAGAGTTGGCTCCAAAACCAAGCATTTACTTCCATTACGTAAGATTCTAATTAAAGTCCATGCCAGACTAGAATGAGGACACGCAGTAAAATTTGGTTTTCAGAGCAAAGGACTCCCATGATTGTGGGGGAATGGAGATGTGCTATTCTCACATCTCACACGGAGATAGTTAATGTCAGTAATAGTGATGGAAATATGGACCCTCACACTGCAAGCCTGGCTTCCCTCCCAAATCCTTGAGACCCATCTCGCTTAACACGTGAAACAGGATTACCCCCGTTTACACTTCACAGAGCCTACCTGCCATGTTCACTGAGGGGAAAGAACTGTATCGTTTTCCATTTCCCTTCAAACAATAATTTCCTTTCACCCTCAAGTCTTCAGTCTGTATTTCAAGTTCAGCTCATAGTCATGTAAAATGGAACATGCATAGAAACCCCGGTATCCAAAATTAATGGGGTAAAAACCCATTATGTAACAAGTCCTGAATGCAAAAAAGGAACCTACTAAATTGAATAGTTTGACTTCATTTAGAACAGAAGACTGGTAGCTGAGCTGCTGCGAGTTCCTTTTTTTTAAATACATAAATGGTTGCCACCATGTGAGATGGTTTTAATTAAATTCTGCTTCGCTGGAAGGGATTAATGAAAGGTAACGTCACAGCAGAAGACAATGAAATCAACGTCGCTAAGGCAAAGTGAATTGCTTTCGGCTTTGTGGGGAAAGGAATGAAAAACTGAGCTTATATTATATTTGCATGTTAGGAGGAAATTATTGGTTTCAGATTTGTAACAATGAGAACAGTCTTCTCGTGTGAGACGCGTTAACGCTGTATGAAAACAAATCAAATAAATGTGCTTTATCACATAGCGCAAGGAATGCCATTCTTCAATAGCACACTGATTCTGCCCCTAAGCATCTGGGCATGGATTCCGAATAAACCCTTTCAGAAACCCTAATACCCCACTTCTGACCAGGCAGCCCTCTCCGCTCCCACAGGAAGGGCATCCGTCACCTCCTCCTCAGCTTCCTTGTCTCTAATGTCACCAAGTCCTACTGATGCCTCCTTTTTTTGCATTCCTCCCTGGTAGGATCTGAGATACATTTTGAAGAAGGAGCTGAGCGATTGAACACAAGGTAGGAAGGGGAAACCAAGGCAGCCCTACGCTTCTGGCCAGAGCAACAAGGCAAATGGTGTTGGCATTGTGCAACCAAGAGGAGAGCCCTGAGGGGAGACAGAGCAGAGAAGACCAAGGAGGGCGAGAGAAACCAGATCTCGGTGCTGGCCGAGTATTCACCCTCCCGACCGCCGCATGCGACCCACCCAACACCCTTCAAAACTTAACTCTCTTTACA
Organism: Camelus ferus; assembly: GCF_009834535.1. NCBI lineage: Eukaryota > Metazoa > Chordata > Mammalia > Artiodactyla > Camelidae > Camelus > Camelus ferus. Next base: position 31,200,356 of record NC_045711.1, on the reverse strand, counting down.
TAGACCTTTACCTTCGTACACACCACATAATCTCATACACCTGGATACAGAAGAGCCTGTCATGCATGCTTCCTATGGTTAGTGCCAGTGTGACCTGAGCTGCCCGCACCTGCAACTCAAAGAATTCTAAGTGACAGAGAGCGAGTCGGCAGGTTGTGGAAGAGAACGGAGGAGACCAAGAGGTAAGAAAGAATTAACCTGGACTTGAGGACCCGCAGTCTCGGTCCGCCGTTCACAGCAGTTACACCGCCTGAAGGAGAAGACTTTTCCTTGTGCTGTTGTTGGAACAGGGTGGGGAGTTCTGTTTCAGACAAGCTGAGCATGATCTCCTGGGGGATACCCCCTCCCCTCGACAGATTTGTCAGGCAAGCACGTGGAACTTCGGGCTGGAGGTCAAGGACAGCTGGGACCACTGACCACGGGCTGAGGGGCATCTGCATGGTTGACAGCTGAAGGCAGGACCATGGACAAGAGCTCCCAGAAGCCGGGGGGAGTCCCAGGGATGGACACCCACATTCACGGCTGCTGGTAGAAGGGAGGTGATGGTGGGAGAGGAGAGAGTCGGGAGAGAACAAGGGGCTTGAAGGAAGGAAGAAGTTTACACAGAGTCTAGAAGCTTCCTCCACAACCACGGAGAAGAGCTAAGCTCTGATGATGACTGACTGGTCCATCACGGCCCAAGCCACACACATGGAAGATGTCACACACATGACAGCATCGCACACACCGACGGGTAACTGCCAACAGTCCCCCTTCGTGTGCTGGCTTCAGCTTCTTCCTGTATTCCTCACTGCAGAACTGAAGGGAGTAGACTTTTCTGATATCAAATATCAATATACAATAATAAAACCTTAATACCTTAAGTAACTGTGGTATAAAGGCTTATCTGCTTTAGGGAACCACACACACACAAAAAAATCTCTTAAAAGTGTGTCAAGTCATGAAAAAGCGTTTCAAGGGAAATCTGACGGTTTGATTTTGAAGCTTGAATCCTGCAGTGTTTCTGTGCCAATTTCAACATCACCTAAAATGAAACAGGAGTGGTCAAAGTCAACAATTTCTGAAGCTGTGAGATGGGCATACGGCCTTTATCATTTAACTATTCTCTTTACTTTTGCAAGTTATTTGAAAATGTACATAATAAAAGGCTAAAAATAAGATAAAAGTGGCCAAGGTCTTTTCCTCCATCTATTGGTTAAAGGCTATTTGAGAAAGTATGTCACTATACTGACAGTCAATCAGAAAAACAAGAGCAGAGACTCGCACAATAAGTTTCTTTTATACCTAGTGTGTCAAGGAACATCCCACAATTCTTTCATACGATACAATTTATGATCTTGCAACAGTTGTCCTTCTAGTCTCTGAAGCACTCAGTGTAATTGATTACTCTTTCTGCCCATATCTCCTACCCTGAGTTGCCAAATGAAAGTGTCATCTGATCATTTCAGGCACTAGCGACACTGGTAGGGGTTGAACTGTGTCCCCCTAGCCCTGTAATTCATGTGGAAGTCCTAATCCCCAGTACCTTAGAACGTGAAGCTATCTGGAAATAGGGTTGTTGCACATATATTAGTTAAGATGAGATCATACTGACATAGGATGAGCCTTTAGCCTAATATAACTTGTGTCTTTATTTTAAAAGGGGGTGGGGGGGTGGGGGGTATTTAAACACACAGGAAGGATGTCCTGTGAAGATGAAGGCAGAAGTCACGGTGATGCTTCTGCGAATCAAGGCATGTCTGGCTGCCAGGGAAGCATCAGACTTGGGGAGGGTCATGGAACAGAGTTCCCCTCACAGTCCTCAGAAGGCACCAACCCTGCTGCACCTTGGTTTTGTGCCTCCAGGTGCCAGAACTGAGAGGCAAACTTCTGTTTAAGCACCACAAACTGGGGCAGCCCTAAGAAACTAATATATATGTATCTGCCAATCACCAAGGCAGTTTCCAGAAAGCAATTCAATAAATAAAAACTGTAATCAGATGGGTGTGTGTGTAAGGAAACAGTAATACTCTGCTTCTCAAATGGAACCCAGGTTGCTAAGAGAAGGGAAAAGTCTTCAGTGCCCAGCTCAAGCTCCGTATGTAAGTCAGCTCCAGCTTTCACCTCAGTGACGTGAACCAGGGTGGGCTGTAAGGGCTTGGAGGCAATGTGTCCCTAAAGCTCCGTGGGACAGCACGTTTATGTCCATAAAACTTACCTACATCACCAAGGAAGACTGAGGACAGCTTCAAGTCCAAAGCAGCAACGAGCAATTAACAAACGAATGAATCAGAATTCGGTTCCCACTTCCACAGAGGGGATAAAAAAAAAAAGGTGCCCACAAAGATTATGCGCGACTGTCAGTAAGTCATTTCAAACCTAAGTTGCTAATATGGAAATTGTGAAATTCAAAAATACCGGGGGCATTTGTACAGACTGATTTGCTCATGATCATAAATGAGTTTAATAGTCAGAACTCTTACAGGGTTCAATGCAGAAGTGTAATCAGAAGTCCCAAACTGAAAACACTGGCTTTTGCAGAAGTCCTGCTTCGTCCACTAGCTAGTATTTGCAGTCAAAGGCCTAACAGTGACCCTGTTTGTACAACACTTGCTGGTTACACAAAGCCCTTTTCAGTCTTTGGAGATGACGCGACATACGTTTCCACACAGGTATAAAAGCACCCAGAAAACAGACACCTGGGATCCTCAAGGGACCAGGAGCCCAGGGAAGTAACCTTCAGCACTCATCTTCATGAAGGTTATTACCAATTCTAAAAGCAGTAAACATCACTGAGAGTTTGAGAACAACAGAATCAGAGGCGACGTCAGGACGACCTTCCTGCAGTAGTTTTCAAACTGCGTCCCCTGGAAGTCTTCTCGGTGGGCTGGGCGGGTGAGTACTGAGGTTATGATTCTCCCCTGCCTCGATTCTTCTCTTGTTTAATCCTAGGCTACAGTTTCACCCTTAAGTCGAAGCTCTGAAATCCTAGCCGTTGCAAAAAGAGTCAACATCTTTAGCATGTATTTGCTCAGTCAACAAGCCACTGGGTTGTGAGCTGAACGGCAGAAGCAAAGCTAAGAACCATGTCTCTCTCTGTCTCTCTGGCTTGTAAATTTCACAACAGAGAACCAATTCACTTTCAAAATAAAGTTGCACGCTCATCCTTTTGGCCACTCCTTCCTCAAATACTTAAGAAGCTCCCAATAAAAAGCCAGGAAGATAGGCAGGCATGGAAGGACTTTAGGTTTAATAAAGCACAATTCTTTGGGGACCTCTGCCAAATAAAAAAAAAAAAAAAGAGAGAGAGCGAGAGAGAGAGATGGTGGGAGGCGTCTGAGAAGAGATGGAGAAAATCTTGAATGGTTTCAAGAAAGATGGTGTGCTTGGGTGGCTGGATGAGGAGTCAGCAAAAGAGCAGAGACGGGCCTCGGAGTCCGCAAAGAGCCCCGAAATCTGTAAGGTGGGAGCGTCTCCGACAGGAAATTTTCCATAGTGTCTCTGTCACAAGGAGTCAGGGAGAAGCTGACTGCGGCAAGCCTTATCAGAGCAGGGGCTGGAGGGCCACTGTCATGCACAGATCATGCTGTGGGTAGTGGTAAAGAGATACAAAATACAGGGGTTAGCAGAAAAGCAGGTAGTAAGGAAACAGGCAGTGGGTAGGAAGCATTCCATTTAGTTCAGTTCTGGTCAAAGATTTACTGAGCACCAGCTACATCCCACTTAGGATGCGAGCCTCTGATGATGGTAAAGATCATGAAGGTTCAGGTCTCTCCAAGAGCTTCGAGTCAAAATTAGGTAATTTCAAGATCATAAAGTAAGTAAAGTCTTCCCAGGGTGGGCTGTGAGAGCCCCAAGTTCACGGAAGACTCCTGGCGGACATCACAGGGTTGTTGAGGCTGGAAAAAAAAAGACCAAAGGTCAAAGGACTTCCCCCCACCACGTGAGGGCAGTCATCCGACAACCTACAGTAAAATCTGTGTAAAACTATACAAAGAGGCCTGGGCCACTTCATGTGAACTCTGGAGACAGGCAGGTGGTCAGCGGGAAACTCAAGGGCTGATGGAATGGAACGTGATTCACATCAACCGAGAAAATACTACTTTTGGTCATGGTTCACAGAAGGAAATGAGGAAGTTGTTCCAAATATTTTAGTAATCACTCTCAGAACCTAGCACTTTTTTTTTTTTTTTTTTTTTTTTTTTGGTTTTTGGTTTTAACTATTACATGCAATTACAAAGCTCCCGTGGGTAAAGTTAGGGAAAAAGTGTTTCATATTTAATGTTCTTATTTGGCTTTGATTTCAATCAACATTGGAATGGGGGTGAGAATAGTCTCAGAATTCAAAGGAGGATGTTAACCTTTAGTTAGAAATTCAGGGTGTAATAAAAGGGAACATGGTACAACGTTACTTCTGAAATTAGAGGGCCACCACAATGCAGTGGCAATTTTTAATTCTTAGAGATAAACACATGAAGAAAGTTTCCCTAAATAAAATGCTTTCATTTTCTCGAGATTACATGGCACTTACAGGGACAAAAAAAAAAAAAGTGTCCACATTATTATGTAAATTTTTACCCATCAAGCATTTCTTTCTGCTTTATCTTGGAGAACAATTCAAAAGAAGCCATAATATACTAATTACCTCTCTTTTATCAAGGATGTTGGGAACTAATAAAGCATCAGGGATGTGGAACACAACATAATTACAAAGCAAGGAGGCCAGAAGTTTCCAAAAAGGAAAGCTGAAGGTGTCCAAGGGATTCCAGTGCCCCTGGGGAACTGTGGTGAACACCGGGGAGAGACTCGAGACAAAGGAGCTAGGAAAGTTTCTGTACAAATAAAGAAATGAGGCAGAGAGCAGCAGAGAAGGATAATTTTCTTTTTTTTTTTTTTTTTAAAAAAGGCAACCTTACAAGGTGAATATTACATTTCCAAATTGCATGCCAGAAAATAGAAGGCAAAATAAGTCTAAAAATACGATAAATTGTTATCCAGAATTTTGAGACCAAATGCTTTTTAATCTACGCTTATACACAATACTTCAAAAAACTTACATTTGATAATAATTGTGATGTGGAGCTATTTATTGACTTTGACAGAGGTACTTATTTTGCATGGGTAAGAGTCTACATAAAGACAGGCCATGCTGGTAAACGGGTTGTGCCTGAGATGGTGTCTGTGGGAAGATTTTTTTCACTTATTTTTCCTTTTTGTTCATCTACATTTATTCTAAGTTTTTCAACCATTAACTAAAAACACAGCTTTCAAGATGATATTCATAGCAACAAGCTATAAGATCCTGAAGTGCTTTCTGAATCATCGTTAAGAGCACATTAGTAAGCGCCTATTTAGAATTAAGTTTGTCTTGTTACATTGTGAGCCTGCCGGGTATTTGCTGGATGCTCAGCGACGGGGGTCTACACAGAAATTAGAAAACAACTCTGAATGCTGGAGGACAGTAAAGGAGACAAGTACAAGAATCAAAAAGAAAAGAAGGAAACCAGAGCTGTGATAACATCGAATTGTTGCCTGCTTAAAAACTTTTGGCTTTGCACACCAGCAATTCCATACTTTGCAATTAATTTTAAAACAATATGACTAGATGTGCACAGAGCTGTGTGGCACAGAGATGTTTGTAACAGCATCCTACGCAAGAGCTAAAATTTGGAAAGAAGCTAGAAGTCCAACAACAGAGATGTAGGTTACCAGGTGTCCACCTGATGTGACACTCCACAGCCGTGAAGGAATCCTTACTGAAGCGGGTAAATGCCTGTGACACGTTGCAAAATAGAAGACAAGCTGGCTATGGAACAGAATGTTACAAATTTTAAAATGCATGCGCTATTCAACTCATTGAGGGGACCATTAAGTTGGTCAAGCTGGCTCAAACAAGAATTAACAATCCACCAAGAAAGGCATTCAAGAAAAAGGTTTACTGCGTTTGAGAATGGGAGGGAGTCACTTAACAGGTTTCTTTTATCGGGTGATGAAACAGTCTAACACAGATTGTGTTCCTGTTTGCACAACTCTGAAAAGACCTACTAGCAACCACTGGACTGTATACTTTGAGTCAGTTGCATATGTGAGCTACATCTCAAAGTTTTATGCTGTTTAACACACTATTTTTCTCTCAGTTTTGTTGAGATAATTGAGATACGACATCATACAAGTTTATGGTGCACAACAATGACTGGTGTTACTTATGACCTGAGCACTACAATGAGTTTAGTTAACATCATATAGACATAAAAACAATTCTCCATGTAATGGAAACTTTATTTTTAAAAAAGCTAAAATCAAACACAATAGGTACAACACCCTAAAAACATCGTCCAGGGGCAGCACTCCTGTGTAATGCTGAAAGTCATGCTCCTGACCTTTATGTCTAACACCTAAGTTTTAAAACGATTTTTTATAACATTAAAATGTTTTTATTTTTGAGATTTTTTTTTCTCCCTTAGATTTTCTAGATTGAGCTTTTTTCTTCCCTCCGAGTTATCTGTGAAGTGGTTCTGTTCACGGAGACATGAAATGCGTTCTCAGGTGGTTTCCGCGGAGGGGGAGTTCGGCACAGAGCCTTCTCAACCTGGCAGGGCAGCGTCCTCACCCCCCGACTTACCGCAGCCGTGATCCTGGGCACCTTCACTTCAGAAGCTCAATTCTCCCAACTCTTGAGATGGAAACGACCGCCACCAACCCTGCAGGGGTGTGAGGACCTGGCCTACGGGGCACAGCGGGCCCGCTCACTGAGCTATCCATCTTCTCAGTCTCCAGATCGGAGAAAAAGCAAGCTCACAGCGGGGACGGGTCATTTCATGGGGCTCCAGAACAATGTGACTAGACCGAGAGAAGGGAAAAGGGAATATTCTCAAAGGAAGGAAACCCAAGACAGAATCAGGTTGCCAAGGAAATCGATGAGTAAGGACACAAAATGAGCCGGAGCCTCGGGCAAGCGCAGCCCATGGAGGCCAGCAAGGGGGCTGTGCTTCCTCCCGCTCCTACAGAGAGAGGAGAGACACCAGGGAATCCAGACGGCCACCTCCTCCAGACTGCAGTCGGCAGGAAGACAGCCAGCCAGTGCCCCCAACCCCTGTGCCCAGGCCAGCCCCTCTCCACCCAAAGGCCGGGTGTTGATGGAGCCTGGGCCCAGCTGGTCTAGACCAGGCAGTGCTTTGTGGAGGCCCCCTCCCAGCCACACACAGCCTCCCGGGGAGCCCAGAGCCTCCCCGAAACCAGGCATGTCAGGAAGCTCGGCCAGGACAAAGGGAAGACGGGCCACGGAGCAGAGAGGCACAGGCCACCAGGGGCAAGCCGGCAGAGCTTGGAACCGCCACCCCATCCTCATACCCAACAGCTGAAGGCCCCAAATGTGTGACCGTGTAAGCCTCAAAAAGGGTCAACCGCCAAGGAAGGGAGTCTGAACCATGGCCTCTTCCAGCCCAGGGATGGTGGAAAACCACATAGGATTAAACAAGGACCCGCCACGAGCAACTAGAGTATTTCCTTTGAATGTTCATGAACAGCAATCAGAATCTCTCACTGCACAGTTATATTTGGTAGCACTCAATTCCATAGAAGTTAATCCATACCTATAATGTCAGCAAATACCTGTACCTGAAAAATAAGTAGAAGAGAGAAAATGCATCGCTTTTAGACGAGAGCTGGGAGGGAGACCGGCGTAGGAGAGGCAGATACAGGTAACAGGCTTTGCCTTCTAGACTTGCCTGAACCCACGTAAGGCAAATGAGCAGAAAATGGGGAACCAGGAACGATAGTATGTGTCCTGGCCGACTGTTCAAAAAAAATCCCCCAATCCAAAACGACCAGGGTGAACCACAGGCTAGACCCTATCAAGATGACATCAAGTCATCAAGGTTAATTCAAACTCCCACACCTGGCTTCAAAACTACAGAAATGCAGAGAAAGAGAAAGGAAATGGAAAGACCAAGGCATTTTAACGGTGTAATTAATGAGGTGTGACTGCCCAAGGGCTACTAGGAGAAGGGGCTGCATTGACAGATGTGTATTGTGTCGGATGGAGGAGGCTGAGTTCCACACGACAATTCCTTGTTCCTCCTGAGACACAGTTCAGGGCGCCAAGGCCCTGCATTACTGTGGATACAGTCTCTCTGGTTTGGGTTGTCTACAGATGAGGAAGGTGTGAGACTCAGAACCACGCCCTTAGAGGAATGGGGATCCGCTTCAAAGGGAAGGCTCCTCCTCCAAGCAAGCTGTTTGCAAAGACTTGACCGTCTGGTTTTGGCAGAAGGGATTAAGCTAGTTCTGTTTTTCCTTAAAGTGCAGAAATGCTATAGGACCAAAGAGTGGAAGTTGCAGGGTATCAGATGTCAGCTAACCATAGGAGAGAATGATGTAAGGCCTGCCTGAAAATGGAAGAGGCTTATGGGAGAATCAGGGGGTCACCAGAGCCGGCCGCTCAGGCAGAGTCAGGAAAACTGCTTGGCGCAAATCCTGGGGAGAGCATTCCGCGACTTGGCGTGACCCAGATTACACACAAACTTTACACACAAATTACACACAAATCCTAAAACCACCAAATTCAACCAAAGCAATCAACTGCAATAATCCTATTCAGAAAACGTTTTAGTCACTATTTAAACACTTAAGTTGAGAGAAATGAGCTTCTGGTACCAAAAAAAAAAAAAAAAAAAGCACATCTAAAGAGGACTCCGGGGGGAAATAAAGCCCTTCCTTCAAGCATGTGACAATACCTTGGGCACATTTTAAAACTAAAGGTAGAGTGTGAGTCTGGAGGCTGCAAACGTCATCCTTTTCCATCTGATTCACGACAGCTATTAAACGCGCTGAAACGCGCTGGGCATCCGGCAGGAGAGCCACGTTGCCAGTGAGTTGCCCAGGGTTCCCATTAATTTTTAAAGCTCCCATGCATGCAAGTACATACACACAAGGGAAAAAGAGACGATGTCACTGGAGATTTTGGATACTGTCAGTTGCACCACGAGTGTTATTGTTTCCTAGTCTGGGCGTGCTGCCGCAGAAGGATCTCCAAGTTAAACTGTGTCGGTGTTGGATCACTTGAACTGGTTGGTCACGTTTTTAAGATAAGGAATAAGAACAACAGTCTTCATAACACTCTAAGTGATTTCATTATAGATGAGGAAACAGCGCACGGGGAGAAGGAAACCGCGGAGTCACACAGTTAATGAGCGGCGAGGCTGAGTTCCAACCCTGCAGCGTGGCTGAGGGCTCAAGCTTCTACCAGGACACCAGCTGCTGGGGTGGTAATCTCTCCGTAACAGCGGTTATGGGGGTCTTCCTTTTGGTGGTGTTATGGTCACTATTAGGCTCTGATTTTCCCCAGCTTCATGCTGGGATTGGAACAGCAGGATGGGGACAGACTGGCTGGGCAGAGGGGGTCCATGGTTACCGAGGGTCCGGGCAGCAGGGTGGTTCCCTTTGTAAAGGGCAGGCGTTACAACAAGTGCTGGAGCCCAGGTGTGAAGCCAGGCCTGAAACAGGCAGAGCAGCTGCGGCAAAGAGGAGATGGGGAGCAATGTCCCAGGAGAGCGAACCTGGACAAGCCCACGCGGTCCGCCCAGGTGTGACAGACCAGGCACGGGAACAGGGAGACCCCTCGGCCCAGGGCGGACAGCAGGTACAGGCACCAGAGCAATACGGACCCAAGGTCTAGGGGGAAGGCCTGGGGTGCAGGGGTGCGGCCTGCCTGTGTAGTCAGGTAGGGGTACCCGACGCTGGGGCAGGAGAGAATGGGGCATGGGGGACAGGCTGTGGGCAGTTCCCCCAGCTCTGGCCGACAGCCTCCCCTGTAGGAAAGAGGAGAGGAAGTGGGCTTAAGGGCTCAGATGTGAGCCTGGTCGAGGACAAAAGGGCTCACCCACCGCCAGCGATCAGGCAAGCCTGGGCTCAAGCACTTCAGATGGTGGAAGAAAAAGCCGCTGCCTCTTCAAAAGGCAGTTTCTCCCAAAACTGAAAAAACGACTCAGTCCTCGCACAGGTAACCTGTGATTCTCCAACTACTTTATATTTGGGATCCACAGAGCTGGACCTCTTTTCCAAAAACCTCCTTTGCACGAAGGTGCCTGAGTGGAGGATTTCTGCAGACACAGATGGGATCTTGAGTCTTGTTAATCTGAAGATGTTCCCTCCAAGCAACTTGACCTGAACTCTGCTGACTCTTCACTTCTTTTGGCAACTGAGCACTAAAACCCGGGAAGGAAATATGAGGTCAATTTTGTGGAAACACCTGATAATGGATTTCTGTTCCCTCGACAAAAAAAAGGAAATTGGAGAAATGCTACTAGGATTCCTGGGCTATCAGTCATGATTTAGACTATTTCCACCCTGTTACCCTCAGTGAGCAAACACAGGGACGTGTGCACGCGGCTGGGTGGGCTGTGACCACAGCACCTGGAACCAGCGAGGCAAAGCTCAGGCCTTCCAGAAGCTTCCACCCCCATCCTGGGCTCTGTGGAGGTTGCCTCACTGGTGATGAACAAACTTCAAGCTTTATCCACCAAACTGATTGATCCAATTCTGATTCTTCTGCTCCCTCCTCTTTCTTCCCTAAATCCTTCAGAATGACTGAATCCGAGTTTGCCCCCGAGCTGCTCACAGTGACCCTAAAGGGAAGCCACCTTCTCACCCAAGGTCAAGTCCAACTTTGCCACCCCTTTTTCATGAGAGCAAGTGGGGATGGGATGAGGAGGGCAACACAGCTAGACACGGTTTCCTCTGTGGATGTAAGAAATCGGATTTAATATCTTAGCGCTTCACCCCATTTTTTTTTTGAAAAGCAACTTTCATGGTTGTTACACATGCAAAAAATCTTGGAAAAACTGAATGAACTATTTTCTAACTCATTCAGATTCACCAGTCCAAAAATGTGCTTTATGTTTGCCCTCCCCCAAAATCACAGAAGGCTGAAAAGCATAGCTCTGCTCTGTGATGGTAGTATTTTCCTGTGACTGTCCCATCGATAACACATCGCTGCAATCCAACTCCATTCAATAAACCTTTGCCAAATTCTCTTATGTGCCAGACACTGGCCCCATGAGATGAGTAACGGACAGAGCACAGGCTCATCACTGTACAGACAACACACGTTCCACGATGATCAGCTCTCCCACCGACGGACACGCTGTCCAGTGTGGCGACCATCCATCACTGCCTGAGAACAGAGTTCAAGACCTATTTGCTACACCAGGGTGTCCAGTCCTTCCCTGTGAGGTGTTACTTAGAGAAGCTGACACAAAATAAACTCTGCTCTGGTGAATGCTGCTCACAGAAATGCAAACATTAGGGAAATGAAATGTTAGGTCAGCAAATGCAAAGTGAAAACTCAAGTTCCAGAAATTAGAGGCCATGTCCAAAATAAGGTTCGAGTTCATTTATTCAACGTATCCTCATGCTCTAGAATTAATGGAACACTTTGTGCAAATATAACAAAATAAGCTAAAAAAAAAAATTGGTAACCAAATATAGGCCAGACACAAGGAAGGGTTTAGAAAAGGTGGTGTGTTTCCCCGCTCCCTGGAAATACAGCCTTTCAGGTGGTCTAATTAAGCCAACACTCCGTTGGAGATGCTGGGGGCCTCCCCAGCCCAGGCGAGCAGGTTGACGAGAAGGCTGCTTTCCGAGCCTGAGTCCATTCCTGCCTCTGACATTTGAGCAGTTTGGCGTTGGTTTCAGAGTTGTGTGCTTGTTTCCCTCATCATTAAGTCCTCGAATGGCAAGGCCTTCAAGACTGCTTCCCAAAGGACAGTTCTCAGTATTGAAATGGGGGGTAGGGGGACGTTCACAGTCTGAACTGTGAGACACACAGGGAATGACAAGGTCTGCACAGATCAGGGCCCCAGAGCCAGTGGGGGCAGGCAGCTCAGACGGTGGTCATCTCCGCCCTGAACACACGCAAACTGGTTCAGGTCTGTTAACCATCAGCGACTGACAGACGTCAGGGGACTTTCTTGGCATGTGACCCTGAGGTCTCACTGCAGTGCCTTCTTCCTGGAACGTGCAGCCAAACCTTGTTATCTTCTCCTCCCGTCCCCCCACCCCTCCAAAAAAAAAAACAAAAAAAAAACCAAAACCTGTTCCCCACACCCCCCAAAAAAGGTTCCCATATGCAGCATGCAGCAACGGGCACGTGCTGTGGGTCACCACCTCAAAGAGTGTGATCTTTCCAAGCCGTCTTGAACCTTCCACATGAAAAGCTACGCCAACAGTCTCTTCGTAGACTTCGAAGTTTACAGAGACTCAACAGACCCTGAGGCTGCTTTTGCCTCTAAGACTCTGGCCAGGAGGCACTTCCTGGCACTTCCCCTCTACTTCCAAAGTTTCTCCTTCCTAAAAAGCTATGATCACCTATGCTTAGGGGCTGGGAGATTTAACCCAATTGACCCTGTGTGTCTAGGACAGAAAGTCACGGCCACTCAATTCCAAGCTTATGAATCTGCAGGCGGCTTCCCGTCCCACTTCCAAAAGCTTCCTCAACAGCCCAAGTGGCAGCATTAGGCAGCTTGGTGAACAATCTCCTGTGCAATATTCTTCAGAAGGTGTCACAACCCAGTAACTCTCCCATTTACAAAACCATACAATTGCTATGAACCGATGAAGTACACAGAATGATGGACTTCAAAACAGATGTTTAAAAAAAAAAAATTCAACTCCCCGTGCCAAGTGCTGTACTGTGGTTATCAACTGGCAGAGGGATTGTGTTAATATTAGTTCTATTTTATTTTCTCCAATGAACATGTATTACTTAAAAACCTACATTAAACAGATCATCACGCTGGCTACAGAGCAACGGAAAATTGGGTGGAAGAAATGGGTTCCGAGCAAACCTTGTGAGATGAGAGCAGGTCACCTCTGTCTTTAGCAAATTCATGAATGACAATGAAACATCTGGAAGCCGGGGGGGGGGGGGGGGGGGGGGCTGTGCCTCTTCCCTGCAGCAGCTGCCACCAGGGGGCACTCCCTAGAGGAGGGGGTCACAGATCACCAGAACCTGGCCCCCACAGAAAGATGGGGGGGGGAACTGTGACCAAACACACTCTTGCACTTGGAGGAGACAAAGGCACCTGCAAGGGAAGTAAAACTAAGTGGAACCTGGTGGAGACTCTAAGACACCAGCCTCACATCCAAGGATGCTGAGCAGAAAGAGTCTAAATGGAACACAATGGTCCAACAGGGAATTAGGCTGAGCTACTCACCCCCAGCATTTCTGCTAGGAAGAGAAACACAAGCAGAACCTTCAGGGACAGATGGGAAGGTAATTTACGGAGGTAAGAGGAAGTGGTGCGTGGGAATCTGGGCTGTTCTCACTACGCATTCCACACTCACCACTCTCACGGCCCCTCCCTCCCCTCCAGGTCCCTTTCTTTGGGGCTTTTGCTGCCACGATGATGCCCTGGTTGTCTGGCTTCAGAGGACACCCTCCATTTGGAGAGTTTGCAAGTACAACCCTGGGCGTGGATTCCCCGTCGGTTTCCCCCTGAAAAACTGTGCCCACAGGTCAGAAAACAAGCAGCCAAGGCCTGAAGGATGCTTGCTTCTTGGCCAGACACACTGTCACTTGCAAACACGTTGGACCTTAGGAAGAGACATGAGTCATGATTTGCCAGGGGAAAAAAACCCACGCATCTGCAGGAACAATTCAGCCAGCTGATTGCAAACTGCTGCAGGGAGACTGCCACCGTGAACCAGTGACAGCCAGAGACCCGCCGGCCACACCACCGGGGACACAAGAGTCCCCAGCTGCAGGAATACCCTGTAATGTGGCTGGAACAGTATGGGCCAGGATACAAAAAGTTGTCTTTCTTCCAGCTCATTTTAAGAAATTGGGGGTTTGGGGAGCGGTATGTTATCTTCTCTAATAACTACACAGTGCAGACCCAGGAAAGGAAAAAATCAGTCTATACTTTGATTTTCTGGAAGCCAAAATACCAAACGGAAAATCTGTACTTATTGCAGTAACTTTATTCTTTCAGAGACAGCCTATCTTCATCTTGGGTTTTAGAGCATCAGAAGGAAAGTGTCACAATGAGACCGTCCAAGCTCCCAGAAGCAGCCAAGCAGCAGTGAACGAGGAGTTACTGAACGGAGAACCGTTTCTGCCGTTTCTGTGATCCACGTTTTCAGGCAAACGGAGCTACCAGCAAGGAGACACAGCTCACAGAGGTAATCCTTACAACACTCCTCCGAGTGAAGTTTTCAAAAACTAGAGAAGCACAAGGATTCCACTTTAATTGTAAAATGCAGGCTACTATTCATGACAGGGTTCTTTTCCCTGCCAAACAGCATGTTGGCCCAGCTAAAGGGAGCCGTCATCCTCCAGGCATTTTGATCACAAGGAAATCTAAGACGTCACGCTGTCACAAGGCCTCATTTACAGACGAGGACACGGAGGTGGTCAAGATGGGAGGGTCCCCTAACTCTAGGTCAGCCACAGGTAACACGCAGTGAAGGCACTGCCAACCTCACCCACTCAACACGCCGGAGTCCACGAGACCTAAGCGTCCGTCGTGATGGGGTGGCCCCACGCCGTGGCCTGGATGCGAGCTGGTGAACCGTGATGCACACGCAGAGATGGCCCCACGCCCACCTGGGAGCCAGGGCAAGCTGTGCAGTCCTCCTGCTCCAAGACGCTCAGAGAAAGAGGAAACGGAGTCACTGAATAGCCATTTCTCTTGTGCATGTTTTGGGGGGAAAAGAGCTATCAGCCAACCAGTCTGACACAGAAGACACACTGTAAAACTTTCTTGCTATGATGATGACAAGTATGTATGATGTGTGACTAAAACATGATGCTGGACGCCAGAAACTGACACTGTAACTGACTAGACTACAATTAAAAAAAAAAAAGCGCATCGCTCCATAGTACCAAATGCCCATCTCAAATTTAAACCAAGGACACGAGTAACTGTAGTCTTTTAATGAATGAAGAAGTCATAATTCAAATTCCCGCACGGACTTTCCCTTCCCATATGTGGCGCCCTGTACCCTGAGAAGCGGAAATAAGGTTGACAGTATTTAAAAACAAGCGTCTAGATGTTTGTGCCTCACGCTGAACTTAAGAATGCTATCTAGGTTTTATGCGGAGTATTTATCAATAGTAGAAATCCCTTTAAAAAAAAAAAAAAGACTCAATGTAACCAAATTCTGGCAAATAATACTTTGCCAAGAAGCCTGTCCTGTCCTGAGTAGGGAGGAAAGAAATGGGAGGACAGGGAGGGAGAAGCTACTTGCTGCTTGCTCAATGGGAAGCACCTCCTGGAACACCTCAGGCCCCACCTCACCTCCTCAAGCGAAGACCAGAGGCTGAGAGAGGGCTCCGCAAGGCCACGGAGGCTTAGAAGCCTGCCGCTGGGACACGGGGGACCGCTCCGTCCCAGCTCAGCATCCCCGGGCCCGCCCTCCACCCACGCACGCGCTCTTCTCCCACGTGCGGTTCACGCTCCAAAGCGCCACCCACCGAGGAGGAGGCGCGGGCTCAGGAGAGCGAGGACACCTGGACCCGCACTGTCACCTCCAGTATTTCACGGACTCCTCAGAACAGGGCTCTGCGCACGGCAGTTACTCAAGCACAAAACGGCTGCTGGTGCGTGCTGGCTTCTGTATTTCTTTCTCATGTCTCCGAATTAAGAATGACTTCTTTCAGAGAACTGAATGGTCCTACAGAATAGATGCTTTTGACTCACAGCAGAGATTACCTTAGGGTATACAAGCTGAGGTTTCTGTGTGAAGAAAAGCTTTTGAATTTTTTCCATGTCGATTTTTACACAGTAGCAAGAAAGTACATGGAAACAAACACCTGCAAAGAAAGTGTTTCAGGTGCGATTGGGGCCAACAAAGCCCCCTGCATGAGTGCAAAGAGAGACCACGGAATAGAGAATCGTCTTAGAGAATCAAAGCTGCCTCTCTTCACAGTGAACTGACTTTTCTCTCAACATCATTCTGTTAACGGTCCAACTTTTCAGGTGCCAATTCCGATATACTGTTAGGATAAGCCTAATAAAAGAATTACTGAGTAACAATGAATTCTCATGGCAGTGACGAAATAAAGTTCCCTTTCCAGCAAAATATATTGTGTTTGCAAGACAGCTCATAGGACAGACATTCTGGACAGATGTAAAAAATAAAGCATTAGTCTTCCACATTCGGCAAATATTAAGATGTTGTGGGACGGGATGCTCTGGAGTCATTCGTTCATCCACTTAAGTTACTGGCTATGTTATTGGTGAAATAGCAAACCATGTTTCTGAAAAGAGATGAGAAAACCACCACTCTTTTTAAAAATTTAAACTAAAGTGCAAAATTATAAAATTCTAGAAGAAAACACAGCAGAAAATCTAGGTGACTTTGCAGATGACAATGACTTTTCAGATACGACACCAAAGGTACAATCCATGAAAGAAGTAATTCATAAGCTAGACTTCATTAAAGTTAAAAACTTCTGCTATGCAAAAAGAAATACCCTCAAGAGAATGCAAAGACAAGCCACAAATTGGGAGAAAATATTTGGAGAAGACCCATCTGATAAAGAATTGTCATTTAAAACATACGAGAACTCTTAAAGCTCAAGTGAAGAAAAAAAGCAACCTGATTAAAAACTAGGCTGAAGACCTCAGCAGATGCCTCACCAAAGAAGATATACAAATGGCAAATAAGCACGTGAAAAGATGCTCCACGTTATACATCAGGGAAATGCAAATTAAAGTAAGACACCACTACATCCCATTAGAATGGCCACAGTCCAGAACGGTGACAACAGCAAATGCTGGTAAGGAGTTGGAGCAACAGGAACTCTCCTTCCTGGTGGGAACACAGAATGGCATGGTCCCTGGGGAAGACTGACTGTTTCTGACAACTAAACCACACAGTTTACCACACAATCCCGCAACTGCACTGCTTGACACACACCCAAAGGAGCTGAAAACCTACGTCCGCACAAAAACCTGCACACGAATGTTTACAGAGGCTTTCCTCAGAACTGCCAATGCCTGGAAGCAATTAAGATATCCTTTAGAACATGCGTGGATAAACAGTGATACATCCAGACAATGGGATATTGTTCAGTGCTAAAAAGAAATGAGTTTATCAAGCCACGAGGGAAAAAAGGATGCACACTGTATGAGTCCAACCATAAGAGATTCTGGAAAGGGCAAAACTAGGGAGATGATACAAGCATCAGTGGTGGCCAGGAGGTAAGAGGAAGGGATGAGTGGAATGCAGGAGTTTTTAGAGCAGAAGCTATTGTATATATTATGAAGGATACATGTCGATATATTTGTCAAAACCCAAAGAACATACACCACCAAGAGGGAACATTAATGAATGTCAACTATGGACTCTGAGTGATAACGATGTGTCAGTGTAGGTCCTTCGGCTGCCATCAATGTATCACTCCGGTGTGGGAGTGGGCTGGACTGGGGTGGGGGGAAGCGAGTATATGGGAAATCCCTATACTACCTTCCTCTCAATTCTGCTATGAGCCTAAAACTACTCTTAAAAAAAAAAAATCTGTTAAAAATGCTAGAGTCTTAAGGTTAAGAATTTAGGGTATGGGTATAGCTCAGTGGTAGGGCATGCACTTAGCGTGCGTAAGGTCCTGGGTTCCATCCCCACAACTTCCCATATAAATAAAAAATTATATGCATATGTATGTATGTATGTGTGTGTGTGTGTGTGTTTATATATATATAAAAGAATTTAACCATGTAAAATCTAATTTCCAGGTAATTACAAGTTTGCTCAGCCAGCTCACATGGTTCAAAGTTGCTGATCTGATTCATGATGGTTTTGCAGAAAAGTCAGGAAAAAACGATACATATGCCACGTCAGGTCCGACAGCAGTCTGATGTTCACGCTGCTGCTCTCCCGGTGACGGAGAGATGATGGAGAGCGTCACGGAAACGTGGGCCGGAAGAGCTCCCCGGCTGCCGGGGGAGGGGGGAGGATGTCAAGGTGAGTGAGGGTGAACAACCCCACTTGACATCACCTCCAGAGCTCCTGGCCAGATGTGGCCGGCTCTCTCTAGTCTGAGAGTTAAAACAGATCCTGCAGAAATCACTTCTTACAATTGCCAGTGACTCGTTAAAAAATTTGATATCTGCATATATGGGTGTGTGCACAGGTACATGTATGTATGTGTGTACGAATGTATGGAATTCTCCCTTCACACCCTACAGTTCATATTTTCTAGGTTTTACCAACAATAAATCTCTGGGCTGTTTTTAGTAAGAAGATATATTTTTTTTCCCCTTGAAGATGACATTTTATTCCCCTAAGCTATAAAACAATATGTTTACAGAAAGCAGAAACTGTGGGCGGTAGGTAGGGGTGTTTGTGCTTCTGTACAAGGAAGTTGCCCATCACTGATAATGAAGACTTGTGTCTCCGCTTAGAAAAGAAGGTTCCTGAAAAATACAGAACTATTTACATGCTTTAGTCAATTAAGAGAGAAGGTTGCTATAAGTGGTAAGTCTGTTATTTTGCGAAAGAAATTTGATATAATGGAAATGTTTATAGATATTACAGGTAAGGTTGTAAAAACTAAAATCCCGTGTCCTGCTGTGTATGTAACAAGATATGCAAGTATTGGGAAAACGGCATTTCTACAATGAGAGGAATCACTATCTTCAGGTGACCGTTAGCTACGGGACACCTGTTTCTGGTCTCTGCTTAAGCAGCACTCTCTCTGCCATCAGCGGACCCACTGGCTGCTTCTTGGAATGAAGAATCTTACGCTGCTTGCCAGCCTCCCATTTCTGCCTTTGTGTCCTAGACAGAAGCTGTTTCCTAAGAAAATAAAAGGATATCGACAAACTGGGCTTGGTCTCGCGCGCTCGTCTCGGAAACCACAGAGCACCCTTCATAGAAGGAACCCGCCTGCACATCCTCGGTTCAGAGTTAGGAGGCCTTAATGTAAGAGTCACAGACTCTATCACACCCCCTTCGCCCACAACCAAGGTTTCGTTTTAAAAGATGAAAATACAGATTTGAGAAAGGAAACACTGAAAACTGTTGATGGAAGACAAACACCTCAGCCGTGCCCCACAAAACGTCCTCAGTCAGCAGGATGTCCTCACCCCACGCCTGGTACCCCCAGGCACCAACTCTAAACACGCCAGCTGCCAATAAGTTCACGTGCTACCGTGAAGCCTACAAAATGCTCCTACATCAAGCCAGCAGGTTCTCAGGTCAATACGCTTTAGTAATCTGCTATCGTAATACAAACCGAAGGGCCGGCAAACACTGTCTGCTATTAAGAGTTAAATCTTTGGCTGTATTTTCCTCAGAAAAAATTTACATCATTTCTGCCACTCACCCCCTGCCTCGTGCGTGAGCAGGCTGAACCTAAATTACCACATTGTGAGATGGGCACAAAGAACGATGAGGGTAGTTACTGCACAGGAAGACAAGCTCGTTTTCTCAGTCCAAATATTGGGAAATGAAGCCTGCCTGGAATTGATCAGCACAGCTCACCCTCCACTGGTGTCCCACTGTTAGAACATCGGACTGTGGCTAGAGGGTTATCCACCTCTACCTTCACGTGCAAGACAACACATGCAGGTTGAGACTGAGCAAAACAAATCTGGTGGAAATCTGGTTGGAAGAGGTGTTTTTTTTTTAATTTTTATTTATTTTTGAACATACAGATATAACACGTTAGCAGTTGAGTTTCTAATTCGGCACCTCATCCTCAAACGTATTTGGATGTGCTTTTCTAAAGAACACCTACACCCATCAAGGCAATCTCAGGAAGGACTATACGTATATAAAATATTTCTATTTCATAAAACCATTCCTGGGATAAGCCCCAGAGTAGGAGCTGGGACACGTGAAGCCTTTAGCCGCTGCTCTGATAATCCGCAGCCTCTCCCACACGTCAAATCCTGGGAATCCTGCCCTGCCTCCACGGCAGGGGAGGTGCTAAGAGCCTGATGGTTTGCCCCCCATCCACTGGTTAGGCTGGCACAAAACCAAGCAATTACATTCAAAGGTCCAATTTAGCTGGTTCTCCAAAGCCCGAGCAGAACAGATCACTGGGATGACAAGGCACAATTTCATTCCACTAACTCTCAGTAAGCACCAGTGGCCAGACACAGTGTGACTTTAGTATTTCTCCCCTCTTCCACTGCTGAAATTTAGACACAATAGAAATGCACAAAATACACACACACACAAACCCACCTTCTAGAGACAGGGTAAGGGATCAAACAGATGGCTCTGAAGGGGTGGCATGCCTCAGTTTATTGGCCTTGAATGTACAATACTGCTCTTTTCAAACACTTTCATATACTTTCAGTGTTTGAACTGGATAAAATCTCAAGGAAGCTAGGTTTTCGTTTTTTATTTATTTATTTTTGAACACAGCAGTAAGCACTGTGACTCCCCCCCCCACACCACGTTCAGCCCTGCTCAGCATTTCTAATCCATCTTCGTGAACGATCTTCATGAATTTCATTTACAGAATTCATTACATCCCATGATGATTGGTCCTGAGAATGCTCATTCCTTTGGACTCACTAAAAAAAATACAACACTGGAGTTTTTATTTCAAAAATTATGGCAAACAGGCAGAGAGGAATGGTTAAAAAAAATTTTTTTTAAAATCAACTTCGCTTGCACCCAGTGAGCACGATGGAAAACCTGCTTTCATGAATGATTCATCCGTAGAGACTGCGGATGGATTACTCAAAGTCGGCTGACGTGACCCTTCCTGCACGTGTCCCGTGTCACACAAACACCACCCAGCAGGCCACATGCTCTCACTTGGCAGCACAGAAAAAAGAAAAGTCAGGAAACAGGCAGAGAGCGATGCTTACACACCAAAAGCCAAAAGACAGCAGCAATGTCCCCAATAGTGATTTGCTTAAAAGCACTCCTAAGAGAGTCAGATCAATAGGCACCATAAAAATAAGCAGAAACACCCTCCACCACAGCCAGCAATCACGCTACTTCCTTGCCTCTCATTTCACCAAGGAAGGAAATGGACACAGAGACAGCATTGGAATCAAAACCAAACACAGCAACATCTCATTTATCCAGCACCCTTAGCAGACAAGGCGTTCCGCCAGATCAATTCTCCAGAAAACAAACATCCTGCACCCACCAAAACGTATAAAGTCACCTGGAACCACTAATCTTTCTAAAGAGCATTGC
Organism: Camelus ferus; assembly: GCF_009834535.1. Classification (NCBI taxonomy): domain Eukaryota; kingdom Metazoa; phylum Chordata; class Mammalia; order Artiodactyla; family Camelidae; genus Camelus; species Camelus ferus. Next base: position 31,179,209 of record NC_045711.1, on the reverse strand, counting down.
AGTGCACGCAGAGGGCCCCCTCGCATCCTTGGGTCCCGCACCTGCGGTTGACTGAATCCGCAGATACCAAGGGCTTAGTGTAAGGGTGTCCGAGGCGGGTCTGGGAACCGGCCCCCGGCAGACACCGAGGGGCTGTGCCTTCTCACACAGGAGGCCCAGAACACGGTTTCAGTGACTGCTCACTATCCCGTCCTGGGTTCTGCTGTTCCAGTGAGCTCTTCCGTGTTCCCACTGAAGTCAGGCCGCCCTTGGTCACTATGCAGGTGTCCACACGCATGAGTGTGAAAGCTGGGCAGACGAGCAAACGTGGGTCCAAACCCCAATCCCACAACTCTGTAGCTGGGTAAATTCCAACAAGTTACCTCACCTCTCTGAGCCTCTCCCTCCACATGTGTAAACCCAGGGCAAGAAACCCCATGCGGAGGGTCAGGACTCAGCAGGCTTTTAACAAAGGCCGCTTCTCCCCACCCTCCCCTCTTCCCTTTGTTTTCCCTAATCTGATGTAAACTGGGAAAGTCAGTAGCCAAACCTGTAGGAAAATTTACGATAGTGTAATTTTCAGAAGATTCTGAAAGGGTCCTTACAGGGGACTCTAGCAGTGTTAAGACGTCCCCTCAGAGGGCTTTATGACAGGTGCTTGTAGTATTCAGTTTTTTTCATTCCAGAGCCGAGGCTCTGTTCCAGAAAGTTGTAGATTTTTTCTGCCTTCCATCAATGTTTTAGACATAACTTTGTCTCAATGGCCTAAATAGAAAGCAGATTAATCCACACAAAGACCCTAACAGAGGCAACACCTCACTGTGTGATTCTGTGAGACGGGCTCTCTTTTACGGGTTAATAATATCTCACACTTTAAAAACTAAAATCGGTACCCCTCACCGACTCAGGAGCTGCCTCGCTGTGGAAGGCACCACCTTCATGACAGGACTTCGTCACGATTACAGTACTTAGGTCAGGCTGCTTCTCCAAACCAACCTGATGGAGAGATGATGGAGATTATTAAGGACCCATGAAGGCACCAGACCTCAGCCCTTTACCTGTCAGGATGAAGACTGAGGTCTAGCAGGGTCCAGGAGGTGATCCCGGCAGATGACTTCGCTAGTGAATGATAAAGGCTAACCTCTGAGAGCTCACCTGTGCAGCCTGGTGCCGTGCTGGGACTCAAAAGGCATCTTATATCATCACCAGCCCATGGAGGTGACCCCATTATCACCACCATTTTAGAGATGGGAAGGTACTCCAAGACTCAATGAGTTAGAAGCCAAACCGAGCCACCTAGGTCCCCTAGATTTCCCTGTGGGTAGTAGGCCAACCTCTTCCCACCAAACTCTTCACCCCAAGCGCAAAGGTCCTACCCTCGGGCAGAGACACAAATATGTACCGCTCTGATCCACAGAGGCCCCAAATACACAGTTAGGAATGCAACTCTTCTCTTAGACAACTGCCCTAAAATAGTGTTGAGGTTACAAACCAGAGAGAGGATCCAAGGTGACTCTACCCCTTAAATTCTTAGCAAAATACTACATCGCTCCGTCATTATGACTCCAGGCAAAAACGTTTTCCAGCCTAGCCACTCCAAGCACCCACACCAAACGCCTTGCTGGTGGAAGCCACTGGTGTTCAAGGCACACCTGGGGTCACTAAGCCAGCCTAAAGCCCGTCTGTGTGTTCCCACTCTGCTCTCTCCTTTCAAGCACAGACTGCTGCTTGTCCAAGGCCAGGGTCTGCCCCTCAGCAGAACAGCGGCTGGCAGGGTGGAACAGCGGCGTGGTCCAGTTCTGCCCAGGCTCAAGCTGTCTGGTGCCCTAGTCTTGGAAGCCAGGGCTGGGGGGAGGAGGGGAGAGGGTAGGGGATTTTTTTGGGCTTTTATCTTCTCTTCTGACAACTATACTTAACCTCGAAATCAGGCCCCACATCATCTCCAACAGCAGAGAAGGGAGCTTGAATCAAGCACAGAACCTGAGGCAGGCACCTGGCCAAGCAGATGACAACTTCCAGTCCAGACGCGCAAGATCCACCCCAACCCACTGCAGGGAAGACGGGGCCTCACACCCGGGCAGGGTCTCTGACTCTTCCAAACTCTGGGTTTGGGGACGCCAGCCTCCTGCAGGGCCTCGGACAGGGAGGGCAGTCCGTGTAGGCCACCGACAGCGCTCAAACCAGGCGGGACAGGAGGAAACCCAGCACCAGCAGCTGTGTGCAGCCTGTATCAGCAAGCGGGCAGAGAAGACACCGGAACGACAGGCGGGGTGTTCGTTTCCCAGGGCCACCGTGACCACACACCAACCAGGCAGCTTAACACAACAGGAATTCATCCTCATGACTCTGCAGGCCAGAAGTCTGAAATCCAGGTGTTGGCAGGACTGGTTCCCTCTGGAGGCTGAGAGAAAATTCCAGGCCCCTCCCGGGTGTCTGCGGGCTCCCAGCAACCCTGGGCATTCCATTGCTCCAGTCTACTGTCACGTGGCCTTCTGTCCTCATAAGGACTTCCTACAAGGACAATAGCCTTTGGACCCAGGCCCCACCCTAATCCAGCATGACCTTATCTTAAATTACATCTGCAAAAACTATCTCCAAATAAGGTCACCTTGTGATGAATTTTGAGGGGACACCATTCAAACCCAGCACAGGGAGAAAGAAGAAAAGGGGAAAAAATAAAGTGCAACGTGAGGTTTATATGAATGTCTCCCTCCCCTCCTCAGACATGCACTTACAGAGAGAAGGATTCGGGGGAAGGCATGCACTGTAGTCTCTGCCCACCCTGAGTGTGCAGATTCTTGGTGGAAGGCAAACCCCACGCAGGTAAGCTCCCAGGCACCCACGCTGCCGCGACATGGTTTTCTCTTGGAGGGTATTAAGACAGTGACCAGCAAGTTCGGTACAGCCAAACTTCCATCACTTTAAGAAGCTGACGGGTTATCTGCAGAAACCAGGAGATTAAGATAGCCTTTGGGAACTCAGGAGTGATAAAGCTTCCGGCCTCGCTGATGCTTCAGCATTTAACATCCTCCTGGCAGCTCTAACCCAAAGCGCCCCGGGGGACCCCCTTCTCCTCACAGCATCAACATAAACGGTCCTGCTCTCAGCACCCCCCGCAACTTTATGGTGTCTGTGTGGCAGTGAGAGGTACTTTTTTATCTTATTTTTTTCAAGCACATTTGTGAAAATGTGTGGGGAGCTGACTAAAATTAATGAACTTTTCTCGCCAAAAAGAACTAGGTTCCAAATTTGGTCTTGTGTTGCCAAATAGACAGTGTGAAAGAAGTCAGTGTGTGAAGAAAAAAAGAAGAACATTCCAACGGAAAAGTTGAATACAGGCAGTCCCTGAATTATTTATGCTGATCTAAAGATACTATTCATCTGAGAAAAAGAAAAAGAAGTCCGCACCTGCAGCTGGGCCCACCATCGCCAGGTACCACTCAGCATTCCTCTGCCTCCCCCACCTTCCTCAACAAACCCCATAACTTCCTGAGCCCACCGTCCCCTGGTCAGGCGGGACCTCTCTGCCTGGCCCAGCTAACAGTGATGATGGAGGGAAAGGAGCCTTCCCCGCCTCCCCAAAAAACTCCTGTGCACTTGCACTGGGACTTGCCTACACCTTGAAAACTTGAAGCTTGCCCAGATCCTGCATTCTCCAACCCCAAATACCTGAATCAGGGTTTTCCACTGACTGAGAGAAGAAATGTGTAGTCATTTATCGCCAAAGCCCATGCACTCACCTTGGTCTTCACCGTTCCCTGGCATTTTTAGATCCATGTCTGCCTTGCACTGGCCTGCCACAGAGGCACTGCACACCTGAGGCTGTCACCCCCAAAGCACGACCCCTAGGAAGCTGCCACATCGACCAAGGAGTCCACAGGGCCTTTGCACCTGCCATAGCTGCCATGTGGAAGCAGCTGCCCCAGTGAGGACAGCAGGCCTGGCTCGGCTTGGACAAACCAGTCAGAGGCTGAATGCAATTAACTGTATAATTGAGTCATTTCAGAGTAATTGAGCTAAAGCCACATCATGAAACTAGGGCATGAGGAAGAATTGTCTGCAGAAAGAAACCAGACATAAATAAAGTCTCTGTAAGTATTGGGTTTGTATCCAATACTGACATCATAACAACTGAGCTTATCAATTAAAAAAAAAACTGATTTAGCTCGAATATATAGATACCACACCCTAGAAATTAAAACCTGGATGCCCCGGCTACTGGATCTGAAAAAAGAAGGTATTCCAACTCCCATTTAAGCTAAATGATCATACTGAGAACCTCAAAAACGTATCTGTTTCCATCTGAGAGGGTGTTAGGGCAAAATGGTAAGACCAGTGTTAGTCTGAGGAGAAGGAAGCCACAATCTGATTTACTTCCCGGTCATGTCCTGCTTTCAATCCAATTCAACCCAAAACAGACGACAGCAGTGGAACCGGAGCCAGTGGACTGATTCCCGACATCGTGACAGAGACAAGGGCTGATGGTGCAGAACCATGATGGGGGGTGAGTGCTGGTTCCCAGGCTCTTCTGGGATCCTCTCAAGTCCCCAGTCCCTGCCACCCCCGGAGCCTCTACCCCAAACCACAGGATCCATCAGTGATTTCAAACTTGGGGTATTTCCACCTCCACGACCACCGAACCAATGGGAAGTGAGGGGAGGGATAATTTCCTGCTCCGTTTCCTAGGCCACAAACATCCTTGGCCTCCCAGACAGGACCTCTAACATGCCTCTCCCCGAGCCAACACGGTTAAAACGTGGTAGTGGGCACAGCACAACGCTTCCAAGCACAGAAGGGGTTAGACAGGCCCTGTGGCTGGAGAACAAAGCTGCTGCACATCCCATCGTTTCTGAGGGACAGCCGTGTGCGTGGTTCAAGTGGTAACAGCACAAAGAGAGTCTGGAGCCCATTTGTGGGTTTGTGGACATCGTTCTAGCCAGGGGTTCACAGTCCCCATTCCTGAAGGTTTCAAAGCAACAAGAACACGCAGGGTGGGTTCCTATCTAGTGATGAGAACACCCCTCGAGGTTCCTGGAAGGCATGATGTCTCCAGAAGAAACGGAAACCTCAAGACAGCCATGTGGCCAGTTCCTCGTCCTGCCACATACAGCTGTGTTTCTCCCTCCTGTCCAGACTTCTCCCCTAGTTACCCCGTCCTGGGCAACCTCACAAGGACACAGTACCCTTTCTAGGGGCACCTAGCTCAAAGGCCAACCTCTGGAAACACCTGTGTTGCACCTGGAGTCAGGTCCCCACTCTCATCCAGGCGGGGGTCCACCCCGGATAGATGAAGGCTTCGGTGAGCTCACTGGAGGCACCCAGAGAAGGCGGCGGTGGAGACACTTGCCCAGACAACAATGAAACCGGTGGTTGTATTTTCAACACATCAAACCATCCAGGCCCCTGCGGACTGGAAGGTCACCTGACGCCTCCACTCCCTGGGTCAGTCTGAGAAGTGCCCCCACGACACAGAGGGGCCATAAATGATTTCACAGGAAGGAGGGGCGTGCACCGTGAAATGAAAAGTCTGCTGGTGCCTGCGACGTGGGATGCCCTAATCAGATTTCCTTCCCAGCAATGTCCTGCTTTCAATCCAATTTTCTGGACAGTTCGGTAGGGACAGAAACAGAAAAGGTATTTTCCAGGAGCAAATGACTTTGCTTTGGAGCTTTGGACTCATGAACTGGGGCAGGTGGGCAGTGCTATGGAAAGGCAGGCAGGATCTGCGGGTCCTCTGCGGCCTCTGCCTGGCTCCCACCCACCTTCACCCCCGGCTCCCACCCTGCCATCACAGGGGCTTCACCTGCCAGGCTCCACTGGGAAGGGAAAAGCAAATATGAATGTCATTCACGTACAACTCCTCCAAAATACCCGTTCAACCCTCTAATGCTGCTAGAACACAATTAAAATCATCCTACTCCTGTGGACACAGTCTAATTAGAAAAAAAGACATGCATTATGTTATTCAATAAAGTAACCAAATACAGTATTCAACTGTATATGACCCGCACATTAACACACAAGCCAAAACAAAGGCCTCTTTCACTGAACTTCTCTCAGGGAGGAAAGTATTTCCAGTTCTGTACTTTAAAATTTTTTTGAAATTAAAGATCACTATTTGATACTAAATTCTAACATATTTTATCATGAGACTCTCCATTTATAGACCAAGTCTGGAAAGAGCCAGTATTCACAGCTCAAGCATTAAGATTTAATATGGAGCTTCACCAGCCTGGCATGTACACCTTCTTGTTCCTTCTGAAGATGCATACTAATGTCTAATTTTCTAAATTTCATTATTTTATTTAATTATTCTCATTTTGGCGGGGGGAGGTAATTAGGTTTATTTTTAGAGGAGGTACTGGGGATTGAACCTGGGACCTTCTGCATGCTAAGCATGTGCTCTACCACTTGAGCTGGACCCTCCCCTCTAAATTTCATTCTTTTAAATCAATCCACCACTTGGTTAATGAATTGAGGAGTCAAAGAAAGAAGAACAGAGACGGAAATTTCTTCTGAATCCACTGAACACCGGCTCCTCCTTTTCTCCCTGCCGCTCACCGCTGAGGCGGGTGTAGTAGGAGCCAAGTGGCGGGTCGTTTCCCTTGGAGCAAAGCTCTGAAATTTCACTCAGCAGGAAACCTCCACGGAGCAGCTCCAAACAGAACCATGTTCTTCAAAAGTTAAAATGGAAAAGTCAAAATGTTTGACTAGTGGCACGAGCGAGCGGTTTTCAGTAAGTACCGCAGCCCACCTTGTGCAAGACAGACGCAGCGCGGGAGCCCGCCGCCGGCCACGCACAGCGCCGCACCGCCGCCGCCGGCACCCGGTCACCGCGTGACAGCAGGCGCCTCCTCTCCCCGGGGACCGCCAGGGCACAGGCGGTGCTCAGTGCGTGGATGAAGGCCATCTCGGTGGTAACTCATCCGCCGGAGAATACGTCACCTGCCCTGGGACCTTCTTTTAATGCCAAGCTCTCGGCTCCCTTCAGTACCTCCTCTTCCTGGGACCTGTCTGTTCATCTCCACCCTAGAACCTTCTTGCACACAGAGCACCCTCCTTCCCGCCCCATCAGACACTGGCCAGCACCGGGGCTGGTGGCCACCCTTCATTGAGCAGACAGTGTGGTAGGCATTTCTGTCTTGTTTTATTTAGCATTTGGGACTAACCCTCTTGGGTGCTTTTATATCCACTTCACGGAAGAAGTAATCGAGACTAAGAAGGGATGTGTCCCCTTCCTCAGAAAGCCAGCTCCCAACATCTGCAGACTGAGTGGGATGACCCACCCTAAGTCCTGAGAGCTTTCTCTCACTGTCCCCTTGACTATGTCCCTCTCGACGACATGACGGCTTTGAGGGCACAGCATGGTACCCAGCACGTAACAAGCACTCCACTTAGCAAGTAGTTATTACAAGAACAATCTTGTCCAAGGTCGCTGGTTTATGACAGACAAAGGTGTAATTCCAAAGTCCCTAGCCTTCCCATTCTTCCAGTGAAATTCTAGTAAGGCTGCAAATGATGTTTTTAAGGAAAAGAAAAAGAAAAAAAAAAAAAAACTCACGCTCCAAAGGATACTTAATGAAAATGAAAACCAAAGAAAAACGAGAGCTCGCTTCTTAAAGTAACCAGCACACAAGTACCACAAAGGCTGCCTCCAAAGTGAAGCCCCCGACAACAAAAACGCACTCGCTGCCCACATCCAAGGACTGATGGTAAGCATTCATCAGGGGCGGGAGGAGAATTTCTTCCTCCTTCCTCTGGTGCCACTGTCAGCACCTCCACCTCCACACAGCATGCTGTAAGAACACACCCCCAAACAATAAAAGCAACGGTCCCAAACCTAGAAGTCCCTTTTCCTTCCTAGAAGCCCGGCATTTCGACCCTCTCACCCGGCACCTGACATTCTGCTCTCAAAGGTAACAGCTTTATATACAGAGGCCTTTTCTCTGGACTAAACTATTTCTGAATAATGGACCACAAACTTCAGCATTCAGCACAGTGTTAGGGACACAGAGGGTGAGTTTCAGGGGGAGAAGAAAGGCTGGACAAAGATGTTCAGTTCAGAGAACGGGAACAGGATCAGCACTGGGTGGGTTTGCTACTTTGTCTGTGTGGTTTTCAAAGGCAATACGGCCAAGGATTTGCAAGAACCATACCTCAGTTTCTCCATCTCTCCATTCTGCAAAGCTCAAACAGCATTTTTAAATGTTTCGTGTTTTCCAAAAGCTGGGCATCACTGTCTCCAGAATACTATGAACAATGCACAAAGAAAAAAAAAAAACTGAGCATAACTGACAGATTCAATGAACTGTAAGTACTACTCGATTTGGTTGGTTTGCTGGCCAGAATCTCTCTCCCACTTGTCCACAGAGGTGCTATATGACATGACAGTCACCGCACTTCTCAAAAGCACATTTTGGGGGTAAAGTATGCCTATTTTCATTGACTGCTTACAGGGGTTTGAGTTTTTTTTAAGGGGAGGGGGTGGCAAGAGGGTTGTTTACTTGGTCTCATTTTGGCAAATCAAAGAGCCAGGGAAACCCACAGTGAGGTCTCTTTGAAGCACAGACTTCTGTTATAACTGGAATAACCCACTCCTCATGTATTTCATCACGAAATTGAGATTTTTTGTGTGCAACTAATTTTCAAAATAAAGAGTCAGCACAGAAACACAGGGTGTTTCTAAAGAATAATGCATTTACGACAATACTGGCGCCATCCTAATTTGCCACCCTCCTCGCACGTCGCAGTTTAATGGCACTGAGCCTAATGGGTCTCAAAGAACATGACGCAGCTGAAACGGCAGGCTAGCTTCCATTAGGCACCTCCATTTCCAAAACCAGCTTCCAGCTTTCACTAAGCTCCAAAGCAGCAAAATTCACCGTTCCCTTGAACCAGAGCGTATTTCTGCAATACCACACTTATTAGGACAAACTGCAATAGGACAAAGACAGCTAACGATCCGTGCACCCTAAAGTTAAGAGGCACTGAGTACGCACTCTGGCGCCGACCAGACAAAGTAACAGCGTGACATCAGCTTAACGAAAAAAGGCACAGAAGGCAACAGAACACAAAGGCCATCTTCCACCAAGATTTCATTCTGAAGAACTGAAATTTTATGGTGTTCATTCAAGGGTTTAATTACATTCAATCCATTAACTTTCACTGAGTGCCTTCTCGCAGCCACACGTGCAGCAAAACTAGACACAAGAGTGAGTGAGACAGCCTCACCCTGCGGATGCTCACTGCCCAGCAGAGGCAGAAAAATTACCAAATACTGTGGAAAGCAGGCAGAGGAGTGATTACTTCTGCTTAGGCCTTCAGAAGAGGTCAGCGGCTGAAGGAACTGAGCAAAGGGCTGAAAAATCTCCTCCTACTCAGAACTCACCTGGTCATGCCTAGACCCTTAGCCAAAGATGCATGCGGGAGGCTGGGGGTAGCCTCCTGCTGGAGAAAAACAAAGTGGGACTTGAATAGGATACACCTTAATTGCTTTCTTCTGTCAACACTCACTCTCTAGTTAGCCCCGATGCTTCTCAGCTCTGTCACCATCCCATGGACATCTCAAGGGTATGACACTTCCTGTCTACACATCACTAACATCTTAAGGTGCCTGCCAGGACACTCTCAGGGAACTAGTCCTCCAAATACAGGACTTACCCTCTTCATGATTTATTAGCCCATCTTTAATGGCTTCATATTGAAGCAATCCTGGAACTTAAGTCTACAGTAAACTCCTGGGGCATAAGACTACGGTAAACTCTTTTAAATTAAAAGGGAGGCATTTGCTAAGTAAAGTAAGTTGACAGAGAAATATCCTGTGCTCTCTTACATGTGGAATCTACATTAAGAAACCAAGCTCATAGATACAAAGAACAGATCGGTGGTTGCCAGAGCAGAAGGTGGGGGGTGGGAGAAATGAATGAATTTTTTGTTTGTTTAAATAAATTGAATAAATAAAGAGCAGTCTATTCAACAAATGGTGTCGGGACAACTGGATCTCCACATGCGAAAGAATGAAGTTGGATTCCCTATCTCACCCCATATATAAAAATAAACTCAGAATGAATCACCTGCCTAAATGGTAGAGCTAGAACTATAAAACTCTAAGAAAACATAGGAGTGTATCTTCATGACCTTGGACTAGGCAAGGGTTTCTCAGATATGACACCCAAAGTATAAGCGGCAGAAGAAAAAACATGGACATCAAAATTTTAAACTTTTATGCTTCAAAGGACATCAATGAAGTGAAAAGACAACTCACTGAATGAGAGAAAACTTGCAAATGTATCAGATAAGGGACTTACATTCCAAGGATATAAGAAACTCTTACAACTCAGTAAAAAGAAACCAATGTAAAAATGGGTAAAGGATCTGAATAGACACTTTCTCCAAAGGAAAGACACACACGGCCAATAAAATTGCAAAAAGATGATCAACGTGATCACTAGGGAAAGTGCAAATTAAAACCTCAATGAGACACCACTTCGCACCCAGCGGGATAGCTATCATCAAAAAGACACCGGCAAGTGTCGGCAAGAATGTAGAGGAACTGGAATGATCACGCACTGCTAGTCGAACTCTCCAGTCGCGTGTGGCTGCTTTGGAGATCAATTTCGCAGAACTTCAAAGAGTTAAACAGAGCTACCGTACGATTCAGCAATCCCACTCTTTGGTATAAACCGCTGGAGACTGGAGAACGTACGGTCACATGAGGGCTGTGGGCACCCTCTTCCACTGCCCTCCAGCGTAGGCTTGCCACCTCCTTAACTCGTGCCAGCCAGTGCCTGCTTGGTTCTTTCCGAAAAAGAAAGAACACTGGGCAAGAGGCAACTTAATGGAAAAACTAACTATTAAGAATTTAATGAATGGATTATATATATGATAATAAGGCTGTTTCACTAAGAAATCAGTAAAAGTGATTCAAGAGTGAATTTCTCCAATCCAATTATTAAAAAGGATTTGCCTGTCTTTAGAGACACCTGTGTGAGAGAGGAACAAGAGAGAAGTTTTTACCCTCTGAGCTCAGGGCAGGAAGATGACCCTCCTCCCTGCAACACACACACCCAGACCAAACCCTCCATTCACCTAAGCTGTCTCTTTGTTCTGCAGATTCTGGGGGACCATCAGGCCCTGAGATGCCACTTCACCGCAGCCCCAGGAGCACACTGGGCCCTCCGCTCCCTGGAGAGGTGTCCTAGGAAGCTGGACCAGGTGCTGCTGCCTCCGAGCGCCTGTGTGCGCAGGCCCCTATGTTTCTAGATTCTGCCCGACCACCAACATTGCGAGCAGAGATGAGTCACGATTTGCACAAACCCCAGCGCCCAGGGGAGATGGCATTCTGTAGCCCTTCACCGGAATCCAGAAGAAGGTCGGCCCGAACTCAGTCGTGTCAGAAGTACAGCTGCTTAGGAAAACTAAGCCACGATCTTTTTCTTAAACAGGATTAAACTGTATCCCCATCAGGGGCCAGTCAAGAGATGCTGAAAATGTCTGTCGTCATCTTTCCTGAGTCATGGTGACTAAGGAAGGATGGAGATTACTTCCGTCTTAGTTTAGAGAAGGTGGATCAGATCTGGGATCTCAACACCCATGTCTGGCCACCAGGCTGGCCACAGTGGGAGACGGTCTCCATCACACCCCCACCCCCACCCCATCTTCTAAAGTGGGGAGGGCACTGGTGCTGGGAGGGGTGGCTATCATTTAATAAAATCAGAAAGCAGTACCTTTTTCAGAGACAAGGTTGCTGGAGTCACAGAAAACGCCAGGGCTCAGAAGTCCATCTTGACCCCTCACGTAAAGGTGATCCCAGCCCTGAGGCAGACCATTAAAACCACCACCACCCACAACGGAAGGACCAGCTGAGTAGCATCCTCTACTAGTTATGGGGGACAGAGGGATGGGCCAGGCGCGTGCGCACCTCTGACAGCCCAGCACACTCAAAGAGACACCAAATGCAGGTTTAACAGACATGCCAGAGCTCCGTCTCAGGTCCCCGGCCACATGTAAGGCCACAAATGAGTATTTCTGTGTAGAACTCATGTGCTAGTCCTCCAAGGAGTCAGTTAATCATCTGTTCTCCCCCTAGGATGGTTTCTATCAGGCCTGTGCCCTAATAATGAGGAGAAGATTTCTCCTGATCAGGCCACCAGAAGCATCCCATTCAGAGGTAACTGTCTGAGTGGCCTCTCACCCCGAACAACTGGATTCCCTGGTGTCAACATCAGCCCAGACCCGCCGCCCCCAGCCAGCCTGGAAATGTCAGTGTCAGGTGCTCTTCTGTGCGGATCAGAGCTCGGTTTTCAGTCCCCTTTGCTTTCAGTCTTCCTTGGGGTTCAGGCCTAGAAGCGTTCCCCCGACCTGGACAAGTAGGGACTCAATTAAACCACAGGGAGCTCCCTGAGAAGAGAACCAGAGAAACAGGGTCATGGGCTTTATTTCAAAGTCCCCCCTCCACCCCGGCCAATGTCACAGTCCAGGCGGCAAGTTCAGGGGCAGGTCCCTGTCACCAAAACCTCAGGGCCCATTACATTCCCCGTCAGCACCTGCTGTGTGTACCGTGGCTCCCAAGTAGCGGGGAAAGGTGCTCAAGGACTCCAGGAACTGAGTGGGATTTTCTCAAATGCTAAGAAAAGAAACAAGCAGGGAAGGAAATTAGGTTTGCTCTCAAAAGCTTTATTCTCTCCACCAGGTGCAAACAAGGCTTTCAGAGGTGGGAGTACCTTTTGACAAATAATTCACAACCCCAAGTGCTAAAATTAAACTCCTACACGTGGGCAGACAAGGGAGAAACCCTTCCCAAAATGCATCGCCAGCACACTTCCTCCAAGCGGATCCACCAAATCCCCACCCCAAGGTAAGCCTCTGCTCCCTGACATCCCCTCCTTAACTGAAATGGCGTAACACACAACCTCCTTACATTTCAGAAAAACAGGGTGTTTGTTCCCTGAAGGTCCTAGAGGGAGGGCTGAGCCCGAGGCCTCGTCCACATGGGCAGCCAGCCTCTCAGCAGCTCTGAGAATTGGGTCACTGTCACCAGCCATTGTGAGACGCACCCCCAGAAAGAAAAGAACATAGCCAATCAAACCACAGCCTGCTGGCGACAGTGAGAGGCCTCCAGGTTCCAGGACATGGAAGTGTGAAAGCATGTGTCTTAGATCTGATGAGAGGACAGGCCCAACTTCTGTCAGCAGTTCCCGGGTTACAGGAACCAGACCTCGCGGGGCAGCCTCCGCACCCAGGAAGCTCACGGCAAATATGCCCAGGATGCCTCTTCCATCCGGCACCTTAACCCTCAACGAATGTGCGCCAAGCTCTGGGCCACGATGAGCACTAGGAACTTCACATACTGATCCTGTGAGGGATCATGGTCACCGTTCCCCTTCCATGGAGTGGGAAACCAAGGCTCAAAGGTTCAATGACTTGCTAAGGCCAGTGTGACTCCAAGCCCGTGGTGTCCCCTTCCGACCTGCACTGTGGGTAAGCCTGTCTCCAGGTGAAGCAGGCATCTGCCCACAAGCTCCCTGCCTTCATGTGGCGTCTCGCCAGCCCGATCCAGGGCTTTTCTGGCAACCAGGAAACCTCCTTTTTCATCAGGCTATGGGTGGGCAGGGATTTACTATGAGCTAAACCCCTCCCCACCCCTTTCCCCCTGCACCCTACCCTCTCTCGTCCTCTCGTTAAATGGGCACACGAGTCAAGCCGATTCCACTTAGCAGCGAACCGGCTACAAGGAACCAGTTCCCACCTCGCGGCCTGGTGCCAGCTCAGTTTCACGTATTCCCACGAGCCACAACTCGTCCCTCACCAGGACTAAGACGGCTACTTGCAGCTGAAGGGAAGTGTATAACCTGTTTGGCGAGTTGCTAAGTTCCTCCTTCCAAACTCTGGTGAGAATTCTCGGCAGCCAGGGCAGAAAGCTCGTTTCGTACACCATGACAGCTAAGGAGTCCAGCTTTCTTTTCCAGGCTCCGGAACCAAGGCTTGATTCCTTTCTAGGAGTAATTTGCCAACCACCTCATCAGAGCTGTCTCCCAGGTTAGTTCTCCTTCATTACGTTCAAGTCAGAGAGCAGAGGATGAGAGACCAGCCTGTGCATCATTGTAACACTGGTCTGGACACCTGCCGAGAAGGGCAGCCATGCATCCGGCTGGAAGCAGAAATTCTTGATTCCACCCTCTTGTCCACCTCTTGCAACAATGGAGTGCGTTACTGACCGTCTCTGAGCTCCAGCTATTGGTCTAGTAAAACAAAAGCCACCAAGCAATGGGCATTCCACGAGGTCTAACGAGACACAGTGTGGAACGGCCCTTTGAAAGCAGGACACTGACAAGAGATGACCGGGCACAGGACATGGTGGGGAGGGTCACTGGCATCGTGGTTCTTGTGTTCAAAGCAACTCCAGTGACAGGTTTCCTGAAGTGTGAAAACAGTTATTGGCTCTTAGGCAAACAGGAATCCAGGAACTGCTCCTAGCCACCTAGTTCTGGAAGAGTTACCCAGAAAAGTGAGAAAAGCATGGGTACACACGTGTGTTGGGGGGAGGTATATGAGAAAAAGTAAAAATGACGTACCAGAAGTACTAGTGAGTAGTTAAGTGTGTTAAATGGTGGGGTTCAAGGGTAAATACAAAGGTGGCTTTCGGCATCAGGAAGCCTGCAGTCTAACAAGGAGAGACAAATATGAATTAGATAATTATAATACGAAATACATCCTACCTAGGATGAACACCAGGAAGAAAAAGTATGCGATGTTAGCAAATCAGAGAGGGACCCGAGATGGGGTCCAGGGAAAGGTGTTCGGAGAACAATGTGCCCGCTGGGACCCAAGGAGAAGAGGCGGCCCTCACCCGTGAGCAGTGGGAGGAGCACCCAGGCTGATGGAAGAGCTCGCACGAAGACCTGAGACAAGGAGGAGGGAGCAGGGCACACTCACGGCACCTGCAGAGCAACGGAAGGTTCAGAGAGAGAGGGCAGGGGCAGATGACACGGGGCCAGTAGCGCAGTTAGAGAATTTTGAACTTTGTCCCCAAAGCAGTGGGAAACGTCTCAATGATTATAAGTGTGCAGCGGGCCTGGGAGTTTTCAATATCACTCTCCAAAGTGGCAAGAGACTGGGGAGAGGGGGGCCAGGGATGGATGCAGAGAGACCAGCCAAGAGGCTGGGGGATTAGACCCAGAAGTGAGAGACTGACACGCGTGCTATCACGTAAAAGTCACCCCTGCCAAAGGCGGGGCCAGGAAGATAAACTGGGTGGAACCTGGGGCGACAGTCCTGGGTGACGTTCCCGTCCATTCAGCCGCCCCATCTATCCATCCAGCCAGCACCTTCCAAAGGTTACTGCACCTCAAGTGCGGTGTAGGATAAAAGCCGCAAGAAGCCTATAGTCGGTTCTGATTCGTTCTAAGCAAACCTAGAGATTATGCCACTGGGATCTATTATGGTATAAATACACGCACCCCTTAGTCACCAGGGCTAAGGCACAGATCACTCCCGTGTGAATTAAGTGTGCTGTCTTCACCTGAATTCACTGTGTCGAGAACAAAGACAACAAGGAAACAGGCGGGGGGCGGGGGGGGGGGGGGGCGGAAACAGCCCCGAAGCCATGACTCTGGCTCCACGGGAAGGCCGCTCACGGACACTTGCTTCCACTTCTGAGGAGAACGCAGACACATCCCCGGCCTGACCTCGAAACCCACCTGAACAGGAGGAGCATCGTTCTCTGGATGAGAGAGTAGTCACATGAAGCTGTACAAAAATAACAAACATTTTCAAGGGTTTTCAAAAAAAAAAAAAAAAAAGTCAGCAAACAGATGGGACTTCAGTTCATTTTTAGATACAGAAACAGACTTTGAAGAGAAAGAGGAAGTAGGTTCCGCACTCAGGGAACAGCGTTCTCCTGTGCTAGAAAAAGAAGTTGGTGAGAGCTTCGAACTTCAGGACACACCAGTCTGGAAAGTGCTGGTGCCTTGGATTCCCTGGGACAGTGCCACCGTGTCACTTCACCCTCCAGCCAACGGTCCCTCAGCGGCTCTCACTGGACGCCCCCTCGCTCCCTGGCTTCAGGTTCCAGGCCTCAGGGGTAAGGCTCCCCCCGACACCAGCCCCAGATGAGGCTGTAGGTCCTGGTGCGTCTTAAGCTTCTATCAGGATTCCAGTTTACGGTTGAACGTCCACCTGCTGGCCGACTCCACATCCCGTGAGGGCATGGGGCCCCTTTCCTACCTTCAGGGTCCACCACAGGACTCCGGAGAATGTGAGTTTCAGAGGCATTTATTGGTCGGCTTCTTAAATGACCAGGTTAGTCAACAGTAACTAAGTTGACAAAATTTTTAATAATGGAAACTAGGTACAATCAGGAGTCTTTCCCATCCTGCAGCTTTGGGGGGAAGCTCTCAGAACTGTGGGGCCTGGACTTACGTTCATTCTTTTGATTCACCTCTTCAGAAACTGGATCTTATCAACTCTATGCAGTCACCATCCGTCCCTGAGAGGTCAATGACTTCTGATACTTAAGGAGTCGATGTTTCTGGTCTTTCAGGGGAAAAGTACATTTTGGGAGGGAGAGGCAGTTAAAAAAAATAAAAAGAAAGAAACCCCAAGACCTTTATTTAGAAGGTACATATCAGTCGAGTTCTTTCTGGGAGTCATTCAGGGAACCCAGCAGCAGCAGAAGGCTATCACACTAACTACAGGATTTCCAGGGTACATGGGAGGGATGACCAAAAAAAATCCTTGTTGTGCTTTTTAAAACATGACAATGCTGATTCCCTTTCTCTGCCTCTGCTCATCAGGTCCTTCGGGTCAAATGGGTGAAAGGTTTTCTTGTCGAGGGATGAAAAATGGTGCCTCTCCCCGAAAAGAGCCTAAGCAAAAGGCTGTATGCAACGAGGCCTGTCACAGCCTTTGGCGAAGATGCAGATAAGCAGGAACCCTGCTACTCTGTTTCCCAACTTGGCATCCACAGACCTCGGACAGGAAGGACCTCAGACCACTCGGCACCAACATAAAAGGGCACCGGGAGGCCCTCTGGGGACTACCTAGCTACCTAAGAGAATGCATTTCAGAATGAGACAGCACCAGCCCAGCAGGGCCATTTATGTTGAGAGGGCAGGAGAGACAGTCTTCCCACCTCCAAGGAGTGGGGACAGTAGCATCTAATTTATTACGAGTTGTTGGAAGGGTTGAATAAAATCAGGTCAGACACAATCTCAAACGGCTTATGAGCATAATTCTGCTTATGAGCATAATTCTTTCTGCACTGAGGTCCTCCCTAAATGCCAGTTACTGCTGACAATAATGGCTTATCACTATTTGGGGGGGGGGGGGCGTTTGGTTCTCTGTTCTCCCCTTAATCTTCTCTTCTTGGTCTGGTTTAAATGAAGTAACGGTTCTAACAGTACAACTTCCCAACATCCCATGGATGATCAGTTAGTCCAACAAAGTTCCCCAGACAGCCTGTCGTCTCTCTAAAATGCTCCTTTTTCTGAGCTTTTGGTAGCCAGGGAAGAGCCCAGTTGGACGGTGACAGCCAGCCTTGGGCTCATGATCTCACACGGACCCGGGTCCGGGCTGCGTGCACACTGGCGACACCAGGGCTGCCAGCGGCCGGGGGCACTGAAACACCCAAATTTACCCTTTGCCCTCAGAGCTGCTTTGCTGATGGAGAAACTGAGAAAATGACAAGCGTCAGGGTCACTGCCACGCGAGAACAGGACCCGGAGGGCACCAGACCCTCCGAACCCGTGGGTTCTTCTCCACCTGTCACGAGACTCGAGGGCTGAGAGAAGGGGACCCTCAGCTCTGCGGCCGTCGCCTCCGCCCCGTTTCCTCAGGACACCGCTCCCCGTCTCCTCTGAAGGTTCGGGAATTCGTTTTCCCCTCCCTTCCCCCAACAGCACATCACCTAGAAGCCAGCTGTACAGCTGTACCACCACCTGATGTGTCTACTCATGGTGTCCAAACAGGAAGAGAGCCTGTTAAGGGGTATTTATAGACGTGAGTCGGTTCTTAGAAAGAACTGACAGATGAAGGATTTTCAGAAAACTAAGGATCAGGAGGGAGGCGAGTTCACTTAGGGGTCTGGACTGTTTAAGGAAACACCCTACTTTTAGTCTCCTATTAAAAGGTGGAGAAAGGAGAACGTAGAGAATCATTCACTTCCTTTCAGGATTCAAAGCATCCTGACCCAAGCTACTCTGGAGTTTCCTCTCCCTGAATTCCACCTGCTCTGCTCCAGCCACAAACAAGGCACCTGCTGGTAGGAATGAGCAGATCCCTCTGTTTCCAAACTTGTATTTTCTAGGAGAAATGACTGCTTTAAAATAAAAGCTTTTAAAACTCCGAGTTACTTCCTTCCCAGTGCTGGGAAGTGTAATGAATAAGAAATCTATTATCTGCAAAGAGGAAAAACCTTCAAGTTTAAGGTTTGAAAACCATCACCATTCACACCATTTGCAAATAAATTTTTTTTTCCTATAGAGAACACCCGTTTCCAAGGCCTGGGCTCCGGATGCAGCCCTCACCCCCGCACGGCCTCAACCAGGGCAAGGCGGCCCCTCGCCTGCTCACCTTTGCTCCCTCCTCTGTGTCATCATGCTGCCAGCGCCCCACCTGGACCCCTGGTAATCCCTACCTACATTTGCAGTTCTCATTTCTTGCCCGTCATGAGTTGCTTTCCACGCGTCTTTTAAAACACTCAACTCTCCCCTGTGGAGGGAGGGGCTTCCGTTAGCTCTGCAGCCTCGTCCTCTGCATCCTCCAGCACGGTTTCCATATCCCTTGAACGCAGCTTCCAAATCATCCCCTCACTCAACTGCTCTGGCATCTTTAATCAGCGGTATTTCCCCCCGCCCCAATGTTCAGTCCTCTTAGCGCCTGTTTTAACATAAAAACCCCACTCTCTGTCCTTGGTTGCCATGACAACACAGTCTCTTGATTTGCCTCCTAATTCTCCACTTATTCATTGTCTGTCTTTCTTGGATTCCCTGTGGTCACCCACAAATCCACAGAGGGTAGCACCAACAGCACTGTGTCCACCTCCATTTGGGTCCATCCCTCACTTATCAACCTTTGCCTTCATTTGTTAGCAAGGTCCTTTATTCTCAGTTTCATCATCTGCGTCTCCCAAATCTAGACCGTCATCCTCATCCCTGTCTGATCCCCTACAAACATGTCTCATTTTCAGTAGGACGAATATGAACAGTGAAACAGCACTAACGTTTACTGAGTGCCCTGAGTGCCAGACGCTTCTCAGCCTTTTATGTGTGTTCTCATTTAGCCTCCAGAACCATCCTACAAGGTAGTTGACAGTTATGATGCCCATCTTATAAACGAGGAGACTAAGACAGACAGGTACATTTAGCCACAACTGCACAGCTAAGGACGGGGGTTGGAACCCAGGCATTTGGAGTCCAGAGTCCAACCTTCTAACCAGGACATACACTTCCTCTTCCTCTTGGGAATAACTTCCCAAGTGACTCATTTCTAGCTTTCACATGAACTTCGTCCAACATCAGTACCACCGAACCTCCTAGCCCTCAAGCTCTGGCATCCTGGAATTACTTCTCTTCCCTCCCTTTCCTATTCACTTTTTGAACAAATCCTGAGGACTTTTCCCCCATAATGCCTGGAAGTGGGACCCCAGCTTTCTGCTGCCAGCATCCCAGACGGCCGTCAGTTTCCTCTCACACCGCTGGGGCCGCTTCTTGCTGGTTCCCATCTGATGGAAAGTTCGCAGCAGGCGATGCCTCTCTTTCAACCACAGACCCACTCTAAGAGCTGCGATGGTTTCCCCTAATCCCTGGGGACAAATCTGCATTCCTTATCTTATAACTCAGACCCTCCAGTTCTAACCTCCCCACTGGGTTCAAAGCAACATGGGGCCTTCAGGGTGGTTGCATCAAGCACGCGTCCTCCGCGTTCTCAGCTCTGTACCGCACTGATTTAACACGTGCCATTCAATCTGAAATGCTCTCTTCATTTTTTCAGATCTAGCTCACAGTCACCGACTCCTACAAAGCCTTCCACGCTAGCCCATTAAACCCACTCTATGGGCTTTAGGCTTAAGTGCATATTGTTTTAAATACGTCTGTTCACATTTCTTTTCTCTATTACCTCTTATTTTCCCAGTTTAAAGGATCCTCCCACTGAGGCTGCAGGCTGCTCCTCTGCTCTTTGCCACCACCTCCTCTCTAAGAGCCTCGTCCAGTGCTAGCATTTTTAATGGAACATCGGAGGTGGCGTCGGTGGTCCTCTGCCTGTGAGCACACCTACACCTGCTCATAAGAACACAGCACAGGTGCACGATTACACCAACACAACAAGCTGCCAGCTGTAAAGGGCACCAAGCCTTGTTATCACAACATCTGGGGCATTCTGACAACTTAAGTTGCACTTTGTAAAGAAGTCAGGGTAAGAAAGGAGAAGTCTCAGTTTATGCTAGGAAGTCCGTCCGGTGAGGTGCGGTTCCAGGCCCTTGAGTGGGTCTGATAAGGGACAGAACTGAGAAGGTGCATAAGCTTCACTGACAGTCCTAAGGTGGAAAGGAGGTCAGGACATGGCGCTCAGGCCGCAGTATCTGGACGCATCACTGGCCCATCTCCGCCCTTGTGTTTAGAAAAGTCGTCTTCTCGTTCTCAACTCAAGCGCACTGGATTCCACAGCAAGAGCCCGGCACCTGATTCCGCCTTTGTTTCGTTCACACGTGATCAAAGCTTACCCACAGGAATGTGGCCAGCAAAGTACAAACAAATTTGAAAACGAGCATCAGGAAAATCACAGATCAAACCAAAAAGCCAAGTTGGAGACAGAAATAATGGCGCCCTGAGGCAGGGCTTCTTGGTGGTGGTGGCTGTGCTAACATTAACCGAACGGTCACCAGGTTCGAGGAAGGCTGTGAGACGTCGGAAAGCTCTCACCACTGTGCTTTACCCTTCACAGTAGCCCAGGAGGAAGACAGTATTCCTCTAACTGAGGAATCGTTAGTTAGCATGACTACTGGGGGCCGTAATTTTAGCCAAGACACAGAGAAGTTAAGCAACCTGTCCGGGGCCACACAGAGCTGGTCTGAAAAGGAGCAGCTACAAATCTGGTTCTGTATTTCCCAGCCACCAAAACAAAGAGGGAACCAAATGCCAGAGTGGAGCACAGAAATGGGAAGCCAGAACAACTCCAGCAGTGGCGGCTGGGGCTGGAATGAATCGAGAACCCTCCTACTTCTGCACACACATCCCCACCCCATTCACCGTGGACAGGAGCTACAAGACAAGCTCGATGCATCATCTCCGATTCACAAGCCATCATTTAAAGCCATTAATTTCCTTTTATTCAGGTCCCTCCCTATGCACTGTGGGGCTGTGATGTCTTCACAAGACCTGCATGAATCACATGATAAGCCACATTAAAGTCCAGAACAAAGGGACCGGCTTCCATTCCCACTCACAGCCCATCCCTTAAAGAGGTGAAACTGACAGCCCCACCAAGGGATGAGACGGCACAGTGCAGCCACTGTCCGTGGGGCAGAGCAAAGCTGCTGTCCAGATTAAGGACCAGCCTACTGCCTTGCCTCCCGTGCAGGCTGCTCCAAACCTCAAGGCTCAAGCAGGAATAAGACCCATTTGCCCCGGAGCACCAGTGGCTAGCCACACACCCAGGATGGCTGCAAGATTCCCAGAAAAGTCTGGTGAGGAGAGAAAGCGGTAGTGTCAAGGGCCCCAGAAGCCAGGCTCCAACCCAGCTCCCCCACCCCTGCACCAGGAACCCAGCTCCACGCACCCCGCCTGCTCCCTCCACAAATGCAGGCAGCCCGACTCAAACAGAGCCCATTCACGAGGGGCACCAGGTTCTCAGGAAAGTTCTACAAAGACAACCCAGTGCCCAGGTCTCGCCATAGGAGGCTCTGAGTCAGACATTTTGGAAACACTCCCTAGGTGTCTGGGATGTGAAACCCTGGGGGAACCTGGGGCCAGAGGAACTCAAAGCCCATCCCTGTCTTCCAGCTCCTGTGTTTAGAATAAGCATGCTCACTCGGTGTTTCAGGGAACAGACCAGGGGAGAGGCTGGAAATAACTCAGCAAGGAGAGAGGCTGCTCTTGACTGTGTTTACAGGAAATTTCCGTGAAGGTAATTTCATTACGAGATGCCTCGAGGGCCCAGGGCAAGGGCTGAGGGGACGCGCTGAGCACTGGGGTTTCCTCCAGAGCACTTGCTACTGGGAATATGCACACTGACTTACAGCCTCCGGAAAACATCCCAGTTATTGGAACACTTAATCTCTAGAGGTCTCTGCTTTTTTAAAAAAATGGAGGGGGGAGGGGGGCAGTAATGATATATCCAGATGAGGAAGAATTCTGATAATATATCCAGATTAGGAAGAATTCTTAATTCCAGCCGGCCACCTCCCTGTTTTCTGGGCTACCTCCTTCCGCTGGCTAATGACACACATCAGAGCTTGGCTGTGGACATTCCAACTTCAGTATCTTACAACATGCCTGCTTTCTCAGGCTGCCCCCTCACCCACTGAAAGGTACATAATATGCTAATCGGAATGGTGAAGGTTTGAGGGGGTCATCAATAGTGACTGGTCCCAGGCTTTCAGAAGGAAAATCTGACCTCTTTAGCAGTGGTGGTAGCCTCACTGTGTTCAATCAACAAACATCAATTGCACACCTACTATGTGAGCAGTAAAACAAAGACTCACACACACGAGGCATAGTCCCTGACACTAAGATGCTTTACAGCCTCAGAACTTACGAGGACTACATTCTCCTGCTGACCAACTGCAAGAACGTAGAAAAGCCACCTGACCTCCCTAAGCCTTAGTTTTCCTGAGTATTTAGTACAACAAAAACCAGACCCTTGCAAATCAAGTATTATCAGGGAGACTCTATAGGAAAGACTCTCCCTGGGGGTCCCTCCTGCAGCTTTGTCTGAGAAAGCACCAAAAGGAGGAAGGGGGAAGACGGGCAGGGGGGCAGAGCTGATCTCTAGTCATGGTGACAAGAAACCACCAGTTCATCTGATTGTTGTCAACTCAGCCCCAGTACACACACTTCCGGGATCCCCACGTCCTTGTCAGGAGGCCAGTCAACAGGTTCACCCACAAGACCTGGACGGTGAACACCCACTCACTCCCACCTGCCAGGGGCAGCCTAGCACCTCATGCTTAACACCCTCCAGAGGTGTTAAGTTCTGGCCCAGAGCACCTGTCTACACAGCAGAGCTCCCCCTTCCTTCCCTGGGTCATCAATCCACTCTGGTTCTCCAACGCTGAGTGGCAGGCTCTCCCCGCACTGTGCATCACAGAAACGCTTTCACCAACTTTTGGGGTCCATTACAGTCCAAGAAGGAAACGAGAAATGGACTTGAACGTGCCCTGGAAAGGCTGAATTGTTCCAAAATGCGAAGGGGATGAGAACATGGGGAAACTGTTACTGGTTTTTCATGTCCCAGGTCCTTGGGTCCAGCCAGTGCCCGTCTGGCTTTGCTGCGGATATAATTCTAATTCACTGAACTCCTGGCTTCCAATGCTCACCGAAGATTAAAAACTGCCCAAGACGTGGGGCAGAGGGAAGAAGCTGGCACCCAGGGGAACAGAACTACATACCCGCCCAGCTCAGGAACTCACTCCATGTGGTCCTCAACTCTCAGTATCAGATGGACTTCCAGTGTGACACAGTGAGGGAGGAGTGGGGAGGGTCCATGAATAAAAAATGTCAAGGGACCGGTGCTTTGAGGGGTCAACCACAGCGACCCAGAGCAAGGCTTTCTCTGCAGGCCTCTGGGTGGCTGCAGAGAAATTCTGTCTAAGTATTTCTGATGTAATCACGTTTTATTCTGACAGTTTGGGTCAAGGACCACAGGAAGCAATGAAAAGTCAAACTGTTTCCCTGCAGGCAAAGGAAAAACACAAGGGCACCTTTCCTGAGGAACCTGGTCTGTTCCCTCAAGAAAAATATGAAAAGATCTGAAAGTATCAAAGGAAAGGGAGGGGGGGAAAGGCAGCAAAATGAATTCATTTCCACCACCACAGTCCAGCACAGCTGCACTGAACTCATTTACATTTGCTATTAAATGGCCCTAATAAATATGAATATCGCACCGCATAAAGCACAAAAGGTCCCCATTTGAAACATCTAAAAGCACGGAAAACAATGGACCAGTCCCTCAAGGAGCAGCAGTGACCTCAGATACATTGTTATTTTTCCCTCCCATCGGAAAGACAATAAATTAACGGACAATTGCAACAAATCTCAGCCTTCTGAGAGCTAGTTATTAGCAGCGCGCAAACAGGAATACATTTTCCAGTGTGGGCAGCAAGGGCCAGCGGTGACTGCACCGCAGACTGCAGCCCAGACACCGCTCCCCAGAGCAGCGTCACCCTGTGAAGCAAATTAACACCCCACGTCTCCCTGGGTCCTGTGATTGTCCCCCAAAAGCCCTGCGCCAGGAGATAAGCTGGACTTTTCCTCCCTGCACAGAAGGTATAGGAATCGTGAAAATGAACCAACCCAAGTCATCAACAGTCATCAAGCAACACCACTGGGAGCCTGGGCCTGTAACAGCCATCTTCAACTCTGCGTCCGAGCACTTGGCCACTTCCATGTGGCCCCAGGACCCACCCTCACTTCTCACCTGTGCGGGCCAAGGTCACAGGGCAACGGTAACGAGGCGAAAGTTAGCTTTGTTCCTGCGAGTTCTCTACACCACAAATGGAAATTCAGCTTTACGGGAGGCAGAGCAGGGATTGGCTCCCATCTGGAACGCTCCTCGGGACTCAGGGTGCCCCCGAATGCCCGCAGACCCGGCCTGCCCCAGATGCAGACCTCGCCCCTCAGAGAGAAGGCAGTGCTTGACTAGCACAGGAAGGACAGGGTGGATGCCTCTGTCAGCTCACCACCAGCCCAAGCACTGCTCTGACCACACCTGGAAGATGCTGGCTCCCCTGCAGCCAATCCCCCTGGGCCTGAGGCACGGCAGGGGGTGTCTCTGGAATCTGCTGGGAGGCCGAGGCTAGAACCGCAGTGCGGCAGGACCACACTCTGCTCCTGTATTTGGGGCTGCCCCCGAAGCCTAGAAGGTCAAGGAGCTTGTCATGAAGAGAGGCAGGAGATTTTCACTCCGCGTGAACTTCACCCAAAGCCTCGACAGGCACCGTGACAGGAAAAGGAAGATGAGGGCTGGCTGGCTCCCAGCAGCGCGGAAGTCATCTGGGACCGCGCTGGGAAAGAAACAGGAACGGCCCAAAATACAAATCTGTGTGTCTGCATTTTTATCTTTAGATAAAATAAAGTGTAGCCCACGGGTCCCTGCAGGATGCAGAAAAAAGCTGTGTTCTCTCACACAGACCCGAGGGATGCTGGCCACAAAAGACGTATATTATACCTACAGTCCCTAAATCTGTGCAGGATAAGTTTCATTTTAGAAAACAGACCTTAAAGCACAAAACCAGACAGAACCTCCCCCCCCCCCACAACATGCCTGTAATAGTCCTTCTCATCCATGACACACTAATTCTGCCAACCCACTCTTAGGAACGCGGACTCTACCATACTTTTGCCTGAATTTTGCAGGGAAATACAGGCTCGGGGTGGAAGGAGGGGAGATGTGTACACAGTTCCAGGGAGAAGAGCAGGGATCAGACAGGTGGCAGCTTCCTTCCATAAAAATAACCAGGAGCTGGACCTTGGGTAAGTACGTTAACACTGGTTTCCTCATCCAGAAGATAAACGGGCTGATGCAACGACGAGGGAGGTCTGTTACCAGCCCTGACAGCCCGTGCAGCACGCACACACCACCTCTCACTAATTGGTTCTTTAGATGACAATCACAAATCAAACCGCAGCAAAGTAGGAAATCCTCATTTACTAGAGCCATAATGATAAAAACTCGAGTTCTGCTTCTGGAAACCCGTTTCATAACCACACCAGAACTATCACGACAAGCAATGAGAAGGCAGCACAACCCAGCACATGCATTCACACAGGCTTATCAGGTTTATGAAACCAGCAGCACCAAAGCTGGGCTGTCAGTTTTCATCCTGGAGGGTCCTACTACTGTTACAGAGCTAGACTGACTGGGGCATCTTAAAATACAAGCCTTGTAAGGTCAGGAGGAGTAAAACATTTAATTCTATATGTATTTATGGAGCACCTGCTGTATACCAAAAACCATGCCAGACGTCAGCTAACCCAAATCAGACATAGTCCCTCCCCTTAAGGAGTTTGGCCCTGGAAGAAAGTCCGTCCCACGGTAGCAGGAAAAAAAAAAAAAAGGCATTCTTCATCACCCTCAAAGATCTTCAAACCACATTTTAATATAAGACACTCTCAACGAGCGTGAATGCTAGCTCAACGTGCATGCGTACAGTTGGCTCGTCAAGTCTCTAGGTGGTCTAAGCTCCAGCAGAAGTCGGATTGTGCCATCACTTCAAGAATCCCTCACTCACTGTTTCATCAAAATTAAACACCTGTTGCTAGGAGCAGCCTTCCTCTTCAAAGTTTTCAGCTTAACTTCTCTGGAATACCTTCCAAGATTTTTTGAAAGCTCGTGTGCAGTTTCCCCTGAAAGCTGATGTGATGGCCACCATTTCTGCCCCTGGACCGATCGAGTAAGTCATCCCTGGCGCAGGCTGCCCTCCCCCTGCACCTCATCTCACCTGTTCATCCATATTTTGAAGAGAGCTCAGTGCCTTTGCTACCATCCTTGCTTCACGCAGAGGTGTATGGATTTACCATCTGATCACACATCCTTGCCATCAAATCAATCTATCAGGTTCCCTTACCCCTGTTCACTCCAGGGCATCAGTGCCAACCGGCTCAGAACAGTCGCCAGCCAGAGAGTGGGACTGGCTGAAGCCCATCACAGGAGCTTGGCCACCACTGTGGGGACAAGAGACGCTCTTATTTACTATAAGAAAGCTCAGAAAAGTCAACGATCAAGTCAGTCATGAAGTTGGTGGAGGGAATAGCTCAGTGGTAGGGCACATGCTTAGCCTGCACAAGGTTCTGGGTTCAATCCCCAGTGCCTCCTCTAAAAATAAAATAAACCTAATTACCTCCCCCTGCCAAAATAAAAATAAAGAAAATAATCCTGGGGGAAAAAAAAAACAGTCATAAAGTGAGGGTCTCTCATATTCCTTCAGTCTTTGCCCAGTACCACAGGAGCAAGTAACACAAAAGCTGTAAGAATAATTTCACTCAACTTTGTCCTTGTCTAGGACCATCAGATTCAACATTACTTTTCGTATCTAAGATCAAGCTGTGTCTTACTTACACGGCTGTTACATCTGGATCTTTAACTTTAATTACAATAAACCTTCCTCCCCTTGGGCTTCTTCCTCCTATTCATTCCCTCTTCTGAAGCAGCTGCCCCTGGCCCTTGCCCTTCACCACCGTACTGAAACTGCAACTGATCCGAACTTGACACTGACTTCCCGCTCTTAGAAACTCTTTCCTCCTTGGTTTCTGAGGTCTGCTACTGAATCCCAAATGCGTATCTTCAGTCTGGACTCCACGTTCGACCTACGAAGCCCTTGTCTGCGCAGTGATCTCCGGTCAGCAGGAACAGAACAAGGCCGGCATCTCTATAGAGGCGGTGCCGGCTGCAGATAAACAGAAAAAACTCAAAATGACAAACCAGGAAGTCAGCAAGTTTTTCCTCTGAATGTCCAGATAGTAAGTATTTGAGAATATATGGCTCACAAAGCCTCTGTCACAATTACTCAACTCTGCTGTTAGAAAAGCAGCCACAGACAATATGATAACAGATGGGCATTGCTGTGTTCCTATAAAGCTTTAAGAAAAACAGGTGGTAGGTGGCCCATGGGTCATTGTTTGCTGACCTTTGCCTTAATAAAGACTATTTATCTTACAAAACAAGGAAAGCCTGAGGCAGGAAAATTCCACATACGAAGGTCCTCTTTCCCTCTGCCATCTGACAAAGCTGGCTCTCCTCATGGTCACAAGACAGCTGCCACAACTCCAAGAGGTACATTCACAGAAGGTAACATCCAGCAGAAACAGAACTGGCTTTTCCCTGTACCCCCTTTTAGGGTAAGAAAATCTTTACCAGAAGCCACCTGTCCCACTGGCAGGGATCACATGCCCACCCTGAGGGGATTCCCATGTCTGAGATCCATCAAGATTTACTACCAAGTCACCTGGGCAAGGACCCCGTCCCCCGACAAAGCTGGGCTCTGCCAGCACAGAAGAAAGGAGCGGCTGTCAGGTAGAGAACCAACACACACTGCGTCCACAGTGACCTTCCTCCTCAAACCAGCCACCTCGCCCTCGTAACCACCCGCATCTTTCACTTTCCATTCTCTTTTATGTCTGTCTGTTCCGCCACCTCCCGAGCCTGGGCCTTCGTTGCACACCTGGCCCTGGGACACAACCCAAGATCTTGCTCCTTCTCCTTCACTTTCCATGGCAGGCCCTGTCTGACCGTTAGGAAACCACACGGTTTGGAAGCTGTCCTAGTGTCTTCCTCCCAAACCCACCAAGGCTCCTGCAGCCAGTAAGGACCAGCTCCTCGGTCTGCACTGGGGCCCGACCTCCCGCCAGCCTGTCCTTCCCCGACCCCATGCCAACCCTCTGCTCCAGCAGGACTTGTCCGCCCACCGGGCCCTGCACCTCCTGGCTCCCCCTCTTCCATACCTTCACCCCTGCTGCTCTCCCAACCTGAAAGGTCCCCCTCTTACCCTCCAAGAAACTACACCTTTCTCATTTCCCAGTGCGGGCACACGCTTAACAAGCAGTCACATGCAGGCTGTGAGGCTGGGCTGGACTCCCAGTCGCTCAGCCGCTTGCTGCTACAGCGACGGCCTCACTGCAGTTGGTCACCCTTCTCCCTAAAAGCCAGGACCCACGATGGGTATTTCAGAGACACCATAAGGACGAAATCTGCACTGGTGATACCAGCCCGGGCACGGAGTAGCTCCCTCCCATCCAAATCACATCACCTTTAAGAAGCCTTTGAAGACCATTCCTGCTGCTACAGATTGGCACTGTTTACACTGGGGTTAACCTATCGCTGGTACCTCAGGGCTTTCAAAAGCCCAAGTGACAGGCAAACACACACATAATCTGCTGCTCCGAATCACTGGGTTTGAAAAACACAAAACCTGTCCTAAGCCCCATGCAATCCTGTTTAGTTTTGGCATCGGGTCACCAGGCCAGAGAAACACTATTATTTTTTCCCATCCTCTACAGAAGGTCCTACGAACATACCTTCAAACTCATGTTTCAGCACAGCTGCCACTGTACAATCAGCTGACACCCCTGACAATGAAAACAAACGGCCTCCAATGGCAGGTCGACAGGGAGCTGACAAATTTCCTTCACACAATAAGCAGCAAAATAGCAAGTCTCCTACCACAACATCGGTGGGAAGCCCTGGCCTGGGTGGGCCGGACAAAGAAAACCAAAACCACCCTCAGGACAAAGTGCGCACAGGAAAGTGGACGGACCGGGAACATCGGTGAAGGGGCCTGGCGGCTACGGCGCTGATGTGAGATGAGTTTGGATGCTGACAGAGGTGGGAGGAAGAAGTCTCTCAGAGATGCCGCTTTTCTGAAGCAGTCAGGAAAGGGAAGGACCTGGCCGCATTCAGTGGTTCACCCAGAGCCCGCGCGAGTTACAGGTTTTATGAGCAACGGGACCAACACTCCAGTGCGTGGACGTTCATATCTGAATGTCATTTACTAGCCTCTAGCATAGAAACAGCACAGAAGTATATCGCTAAGGCCTTTACTTTGTATACAGGAAGAAGAAGAAATCCTGGCAATGACGGATCCTTCATAAACTGATTTTCTGAGGTTAAGAAGGCTCCTTTCTCTATTGTTAAACTCTTACTCCAAGCAGTATTTTTAGAAATAGGGGAATTTCGGGAATGGGCATTTATATTACATAAGCACAAAATCGGGGTAGATATTCAGAGTATCTGCTGTTCCTCCCCACCGAGAAGATGCTGAAGTGTGCAGGGCAAGCTGAGAAACAGCCCTCGACCAAGAAACACTGCCTCTCCCCGAGACACGCAGAGGGAAAGCGCGGTCCTCCCCTAGAGCCTCCTCACAGGAGCTCACGCCCTCCTTTATTTCTGCAAAGAGAGCGTTATCATGATGCTGCAAAGTGCCAGAGAGGATTGTTTTAACAAACAGGATTGTTTTACGCTCAAACTTCAACGGGAACACTTGATCTATTAGCTAAAGTGCACTGCAGCTGGAGGAGGATTCACAGCGGAACGGAACAGCACGCTGTGTTTGAAAACTGACGTCGCCAGCATTTAAAAGACTGAATTCTTAAACACTTTCAGCTCCGGAGGAGTGCTCTTCGTCTAATTAGAGCTATCCACGTACGATTCCGGAGCTGTAAAGTGTACTTTAAATATTTTTTACTGCATAATATGATTGTGTTTCTCAACTGGGGGGCAGGTCATTCAGGTAAACCCTCATTATTACTGCAGATTACCTGGGAAGGAAGAAAAACAGGATGCATTAAATGCCTCCGTAACAGCCTGCATAAGAGTACACCCAGTGACCAAGACTGGCAGGCGGTGGCTCTTAGGGGACCATCTTGAGTCAGGTTAACGATTATTGAATGTAAATGATGCTTCTAAAGATACCTGGAAGCCAACGAAATCTTTCTTAGTCTTACCATTCCATATTCATAATATGATCAGTAAACCCCTTGTTTCTAGACAATTCCAGGAGATTAGACTAAAAAAGCAGTCAAAATTCCAAACGTGTCAATCGCAAGTAATCAAAGATTCCCAAATACGGAATCCCAATGTCAGGCACAGGTATTTACTATGGTGCATAAAAGGTTGCGTCAGGCAGGAATCTGGGCAAAAGAGAAAAATACTAGTTCTATTAACTACAGGGACAAAATCCTCTCTGCTCTCCAGGCGGACGGACACCATTAACCCGGTGTGATGAGTAAAAATGAAATTCCACCGTAAGTCTCCAACACCATTGCTAACAGAGGCCAGAGTTCCTCTCCTTCTCTGCAATATCACTTTAATCCAACGAGGTCAGAGCCCCATCTTACCTGTGTTTGCTGAATTTGAAATTGGCCATAAAGAATCCAACCACCGTTTTAAGACTATAGCATCATGGTATATAAAAATGACTTGATGCATGGTCTCCTCTGTCTTGTATTTCATGACGATGCTGTCAAGACTGGCTAGGAGACGTCTGTCTTGCTTTCTCTCTACTTTAGGATTCCTGCACAGAGCCTTGCAGTTAACGAAAATCATCACTGCCTTTGAGTTGGGTTTTTTTTTTTTTTTTTTTTTTTTTTGCTGTTGTTGGTTTTTTGTTTTGTTTTTAACGAATTTGAAACTAACATGCCTTCCTGGCACACCTTTAACTTCCTTCCACATATGACATGTATTTCTCTAACTTTCAGTGTCTGAGGGTTTACTCCATGCTCTCAGTGACAGGGACATCCTCGTATGAATAAAACAGACAAAACCAGGGGGAGGGCATAGCTCAGTGGTAGGGTACATGCCTAGCCTGCGTGAGGTCCTGGGTTCAATCCCCAGTACCTCCATCAAGAATAAATAAACCTAATCACCTCCCCCTAAAAAATAAAAAATAAATTAATTAAAAATAAATAAATGAAACCAAACAAAATCCCTGCCCCGTGGAGTGTACATTCTAATCCATGACACATCAAAGAATCATAAACTGAGCTGTTCTGAACTCTTACATAATCCAAACTCAGGAGTCCCAGAACTACAGATTTCCAGCGCAGAAGTGAGCAGGGTAAAAAGAGGAGGATTGAAAAAAAAAAAAAAAAAAAGAGTTTTAGAAATATTCATCCTTGTAAGTCTGAAAGACACTCAATAGATCTACCCAAAATTGCCTTGGCTATTTACAAACTGACGATGGGGGTAAATGGTCAAAGCAAAGGGACAGCTCCTTCCTTCCAGAGAAATGAACCCTGAAGTCGGCCCCCAAAGCAGCACTTTGTTAGAAAAGCCTGTGAACTTCTGTGACAGATTCTCCCCAAAGCCAAAGTTCCTTTTTCTTTGCTTTCCCTCTCCAAATTACTCAACCAAGACCTTTTGGTTTCACTTCTCTTCTTCCTGAGTAAAAGCAGGAGAAGGTGGTTTGCATGTGAACTGAGATCAGAAAAGAAGTAAAAGCAAGCTCTTTTGGATCCTGTGGCAAAATTCATTGTGTTACAGTGTTTTAACTGAGACCATCAGGTATTCACCTACCAGCTAAGAATATTTCCATTTTGGTATAAAATTAACATTATCAATAAGCTAGCATTCTGATCCATCCTTCTTTCAAGTTTAATTTCTCCTTCTAAGACTTTGAAACTCCAGAAAAAGGAGGGAGGCAGGGGACAACGACATCACGGAATTCCAGAACTTCAGGCCAAAAGAGGCCACCTGTTTGAGTGCCATCTTGGTCAAAAAACTGGCCTCAAATTTTAAAGGCTTTGTCAAAATGGCCCATTAAAAATCTTCCAATTGACTTCTCTTCCCTTTTATTGTTACTAGCTCTTACTTTCCCCAAAGTTTAGACAAAGCTGATGCTTTAGTCTCTAGGAACAGACTCCCTAGACAGAGGAACAGTTTCCCTCGTTCAACAAACACTGAGGATGTGGTATGTTCACTACAAGCCTCTCGACATCAGGAAGTGCTGGGCATGAGGGACCACAAGTGGCAGAGTGGATGGGCGGATATCTGCCTTGAAAACTCCCCCCCCCATCTCCCACGATTTCTACTTCCGTCTCCCAGACTTCAATAAAACAGGCTCATCCATGAGTAGAAAGTTCTCCCTTGGAGCTTTTAGAATCTAACTTAGAGAAACCTTGCAAGCCATCCCATCTTCTCTGACAAGCCATGTTCTTCCTTCGCTCTGGCTCTTCCTTCCAAATGGGCAGATGTCACTTCCACACAAGACAGTAAAACACACACTTACTGAAATCCACAGAAGTGTGCGCTGAGCAGTCTGCACTGTCCATGAAGGGGAGGGACCACACTCCAATGCGGCTGATTTGGGGAACAGAAAGTATGTGCCGTGTCTGTGCAGGTCAATGCTGTGAGACAAAGAATGGCCTAGATTTCAACCCACTTTTTTTTTTTTTGCCATGAAGAGAGCTATTTTTTAAGATGGGAATTTGATAGAAGAACGTAGATTTCTATCAGGACCAGTCACATTTTTCACCTTCCTCCACCCAAGAGGCAGCTAAGCACAAGACCAAAACTTATGCCCGGGGACTGAGTCTAACAGGCAGCTGTCATTTTGCAGCGACACTGGAGGCAGGGGGACCCTCCTCACCTGGGCTGGTGTACAGATAAGCGAGCTGGGAGCTCTGCCAAGTCCAAGTCTGTTTGTTGAGGGCTCACAAGACTTAAAACCTCAGCTCAAAGCCATTAGAGGTAGAATGCCAAGATTCCACAAGTGTGGATGGCCAGAAGCAATCCTTGCAGCTTAGGAAAGGAGAGAGGCTGTTGCCGGGCAATGCAGGATGGGAACAACCAAAGGAAATACTGCAGGTAACGACAAGTCCCCTGCACGCGGCTGGGATCTCCCCAGGTAGGGACCGGAAGCTAGCACTCTAGCCAGGCTCTTCAGGGGCACTGGGGCAGCTACTTATCTGTAGTTACACCTACACTGAATGATGCTATAAACTCTACCATGGATTTAATGATTTTCAAATTATCTTTTTATTGCCTTTGTTAAAAAAAAAAAAAAAAAGGCCAGAGTTCTAGAACCTCTTCAGGCATGGTGACATGTGCACAAAGGTGATCCCAAACAAACAAACCACAGTGGAGATTCTGGCACCTGAAATGGCAGCCCATGGGAGTGGGGTACCCCACGCAATAGAAGGAAGGAAAGAGGTCAAGCAGGCTGAGAGTCAGACTGCTGGGGATCCGATCCCTGCACCGCCTATTCCCAGTGACGTGGCTTATTCAACTGTGTTACTTGCTTCCTCATCTGCAAAATGGGTCTAAGAACAGTGCCTGCTCAAGACTATTGGGTGGACTGAATGAATTAATCTATATAAAATACCTGGCATATGATCAACATTTATTACCCACTGTTATTACTGTCAGTCCTTGAAAAGGCTGGAAGGAGTCTAGGCAGGCCACTCTGGGGGTGAACGACCGGCTTACCTGGGAGTGCAGGTCAGCCCGCAGCCGGCGGCCACAGGCGGCCACACCCCCACCGCCCCCACTCCTGTAACTCCCGTTTCTCTTGCCCCCCACCCCACTGTTCTTGTCCGAGAGCAACACACACGGGGTTGTTGCGATGCCGTGCTGTTCTACTTCCCGCACAGCCCACATCCCTCCCCTTTCTCTGGTGTCCACTCCCAGCTGGTCTGGACAGCGGCTGCCCACCCTGCAGGGATCCAGGATTACACTGCCCGAGCGGTGGTCACGTGCAGCCTCGGTCGCCCACCTCAGAAAGCGCGAGTAACAAGGGGCAGGCTCTGTCATGACGGGAGACTCGGCAAGTATTTCAGATGATTAAGAAAAACCCACAGGTAGGGAGGAGATGCATCATCCATTCAACCAACATTTCGGGAATGCTTGCTGTGCACCAGGTTTGTGTCTAGAAGTCCCAAGGAGTCACCTGGGACAGAGGAACCTGAGAGTGCAGGTGGCCTGACATTTACAGCAACCAGGCAAAGTCCCTGTCACTCAATCTCCACAGAATCCATCTGATCCTGGCGGCACAGGGAGGTGGGGCCAGAAAGCTTTTTTTTTTTTTTTTTTTTGTCTCTTTGAAGATAAACTGGCATTATAGGAAGTTTAAGAAAATGTTTCATCTTTATGGAAATCAAAGAGAATGCTTTAAGAATGCTCTTAGAAATCTGCTGGTTTGGTTTCAGAACCTCTGACCTCTGACAAAGGTATTCCTGAACGAACAGCTTAAGACTCCAGGGGCTACTTTGGGCCCAAACGTTAATCATTTACAGCTGAGCAAGAGCAGGTAAACTGCCACTTTAGCGCAAGCTTCTCATCTCTTGTGATCACCGAGAGCTACAAAAGGCATTCTCCTCCAGCGTGAGCCAACCCAGAACCAACCTGGTGCTCATCTGACACACGGCTCCTCGAGGAACAAAGTCCACAGGTGGTGCTTTTCTACATGAAAAATTACACCGAAATTTAAATTAAGTGACGTGGGAGGGCATAGCTCAGTGGTGGAGTGCGTCTTCAGCATGCACAAGGTCCTGGGTTTGATCCCCAGTGCCTCCATTAAAAACTAAACCTAATTACCGCCCCTCTCTCCCAAAAAAAGACTTTAAGTGACCGCATCTTTTCTCAATCATGGTTAAATGCCAACATCACTGAAAAACTCAGCAGAGATTATATGAACTTCACTACAAAATATAATTCATGTCACATTGTCATTGAGATCATACTGGTAGAAATGCAAATTATACAAAATATACTGGATTTCACGTCTAAAAAAATTTAAAAAACAAAATACAGATGAGTTGGTCTAAAGAAATTTTACATTGCTGATTATAAAAGTAATCCAAGCTCATTTTAGAGAATTTGAAAAATGTATACAAAGGAAAAAAATCACACTAGCACCCAGAGACAAGCATTTTCCATGTTGGGATGTTTCCTCCCAGTCTTGTTTCCTGGACATATGGAAACATATTTCCTTTGTGGTGTATTTATCTAGACGTTTGCATCCTGCCATTTTATTAAATACATCACTAACTCGTCCTTAAGAACAATTTTCGGTGGCTTCATACCATGTCATAATGCGTTAAATCAGCCCCCGACGTGCCCTCTTTCTGTTTGTGTGATGCGTGGTGTCTGTCCACAGACTGTAACATCTGTTAGAATCACATCGCCACCCATAAACAGACACCAAGCAGACTTGGTAGCAGAGGTTCTGGAAGACGAGAATCACTGCCATGCTGGTCATATTACTTAAGAAATAAACAAACAGTAAAACTTCCCTGGTTACAAACATGCACGGCCAGGGAAGGGTAGGGGTGTGGGGTTTTCATAAGCTAGCCCAAACACAGAGACACATCCATCCTGCCACTGGAGTTAAGTGAGGCATGTGCCTGGCCAATTCACAATTCCACTCCACAAAGGAAGACCTTTGTCAGAAGTCAGAGGTTTTAAAACTCACAAAGTAAGGACACCAGGAAGCAGAGCGAGCAGGGCTCAGACAAGCATCCCCACAGAAGCTTCTGGAGCCATTGAGTTCCTGGTGGGGCTCCCCCATCCTCCTACAGCCACAGTTCTCAAACTTCCTGGGCTCACGGTAAATTCTACTAGCTACTCCTTGAAGTGACAGCTTAACTTCAATCATTAAAAAAAAAAAATCTGACAAATGCACAAGTCTGAATAACTAATTGGTCAGCCACTTTTAAGTAAAAGTGATGTCCCAGGAGAAAAGCTATTAGTTAAGCTGGTAACAAAAAACGGCTCGTCTTTTTTTCTTAAAACCACCATCCGTCAGCACTCAGCAGAGGTGCTTGCCACATACGTCCCATTTCGTCACAAAGAATACCAACAACATGGAATTCAAGAGTTAGAGTCTAATCACTTTCATTATTTTTACTGCTTCACTGAGGACGTTAAGTGGAACTGTACTGTTTTCATCATCACCACAAGCGCACGGTGGTGAATTTTAAGACGGTGCTACTTGGCTGCAGTCTCAAGCCAAAGACCCAGCAGCTTTGTTCACTGCTACTTAGGCACCATCAAGGCAAATGTCAACACCATGAAACAGAAAAAACAAACAAAAAACCCTCAGTGTTATCAAGAAAGTAAGTTTGACCCTAAGACCCTCTGGAAGGGTCTTGTAAGACCTCCAGGGATCCACAGATCATACATTGAGGACCTCTGGCCCAGGGGGGAAGAAAACTAAGGCAACTTCAAGGTAGTTTTTCACTTTCTATTTTTACAGGGAGGATCTAAATAATCTTTAAAAGTCTAGGCATATCTAAAAAGAACAAGCTAGCTCATTTTTAAGGACTGAAGGATTCCCAAACAATCACAGAAAATTCTAACTCTACACATTGAGCAGCTCACGCAGCTCAGTAAGAGATGGAAGCATCTCTAAGCCAAAAAAGCAAAGCCCTTGGTACAGAGGAAAGCACACATCTGAGGAAGTCATTTGCTGCCCAAGTTCAAGAGCTCAGCTACTCAAGAATGTTGATGAATTGGAACGAAATTTATACAACTGCTCTCAGAAACCAAGAATAGCAATAGATCACTTTTTTTTTTTAAGGCCAAGATGATGTTTCCTTATACTAGGGGTATTTAACTTTGCCATCTTAGCAACTGTAAACTGTCCTTCAAGCCAGGCAAGTGAAAACCTTTAGTGCAGTTTTCAGTGAC
Organism: Camelus ferus; assembly: GCF_009834535.1. Lineage (NCBI taxonomy): Eukaryota > Metazoa > Chordata > Mammalia > Artiodactyla > Camelidae > Camelus > Camelus ferus. Next base: position 31,141,895 of record NC_045711.1, on the reverse strand, counting down.
AAAGTCACAGACTAGCCACTTCTGGGTCTCCATTTGTGAATTCATTTATAAGGAGTTAAACTACACTGGGAGGTCTCCTGGCAGTGCTTGCCAAGTACATGGTATAAAAATAATCCTCATACAAAGAAAACTCACCCTCACATAATGGACATGTATATGATTTGGTAACTTTTAAAAAATTCCTTCTCCCACAAGACTGAGACTCCCAAGGCAGAAAGTCAGTAACATACAGGCTATGAGTTTTTGTGGAGGGGACTAGGGAAAGCTGACCGGTCCTCACAGTCCGTCCAGACTGCCACAACACCGGGCACATCGGAGGGCGCCCAGCTGGGACTGGTGAGTTGAACAAATGAATGAAAAAAGTGAATGAACACAGATGGTCGACTGTCCAATAGGATCTGCCAACTGAGTCTGATTTCCATCTGGAGCTCTCAGAACACCAGGGACTTCCGATTGCATCTATTTAAAAAGGCCTGGAGAGCAAACATCCTTCGAAATAACGAACCTATTCTCAAATATTTAATTTTTTGGAACACTGATAATTTCTCATAGTCCCAATACATGTAAGAGAGGATAAACTGTCTAGGGCTGTTGGATAGACGAATGGGCTATTGATTTCCTAAGTTTTCCTTTCCCAAGGAAGATGGATAACCTTAATATAAATTATCGTCCATCAACAGAACACTGTACACAGGATATCAAAATGAGGGTGTTTCCTGCCTGAATGCCACAGGGAAAGCAGAAGACACCCACGGTACCCCCTGAGATCTAGACAAGCATGCTACATTTCCAGCAAATGAAGCAGAGGAGAAAGGGGAAAAAACACTTAAGCCTTTTTTTTTTAAAACCTCCTTTCACCCAACCCGTATTTCATGAGTGTTTTCATATTTTACAAGGGGACCTCAAAATGCTTTCTAAACTTCCTCCAGCCATCACTTAAGAGGTAACTCAAAAAACTCCCAAAAGTTAACAGTTTTCTGTTATCTGCCAAATACCATTTCAATCAAAAGTGCTAGACGTCCCCCACATCAAACCAACAAGCAGCAAGCGAACTGGTTTGTATTTGACCTTCTCTTTTGCCCCTAATTGCTGGTGAAGGTAAAATAAAAGGGATATTTGCACTAAAAATGGATGCAGTACGTCTAAAACCATTAAAAAAAAAAAAAAAAAGACAAACCAAAAAAATGCAACATCAGGTAACAAGTTATGGGTCTGGACACTTCCACCTGGATGGGCACAAACACATGCATGGTGCTTTAACACCCAAGATGGATTTTAAATCACTGATTCCAATGACCGGCTGACATAGACTATGCGTATTCTCTCATTTTCACAAGCTAGTTCTCAAAGCTCGACTTGTAAAATTAAAATGTTTGACAACCCCAGACTAAAATGCAGGGATCTGAATAAATCATACCATCACAAAGGTACTCATTAACTAACAATCAGTGGAATATAGTCAACAGAATCTCATAGCTCGAAGGTCTTTTAAACACTGAATAATCAGGTTGAAATTCTTTTCCTTCCAAATATTTTTCTTTTTGCATAATTTCAAGTTTACCTGCAAACAACATGTCATCATCCTATAGTTGCCTTTGACAGTCTACTTTGATTAGAGCATGTTTTCCAGTAAATCTTTCTTATGCCAAATATCATCCCTCCACCCAAAAGAGGCACAGAAAATGAATTAGGGTCAATGCCAATTTTTATAATATGTAATTGAGCGTAACCTTCTTGGAGTCATGGGCGGTTCTAACAAATTAGATAAATGCTCAAACCCTTGTCCAGTCATTTCAAAGTGAATTTCAGCTTTTAAAATAATGATTTTGAACTGCCTACCCACTACTTAATTCTAAGAAACACACACAAGTGTACATCTATGTTCAAGACAGACCTCAAATGCTGCTTGGAATGTTCAAGAGCGAACACCATAATCCTTGGCATGTTAAGAAACAGTAAAATTCTGCTAATGTAACATAAAAGGCAACACTTTTGCTAACGTGCTAATTTAACTATAAGGAAGAACTTTTTTTGAACAAGAAATGCAAAATATTCTCACAGAATCACACCAGCTTCTACATAAACTTTATTGATTCTCAGTCTAACAATTCCTGGGACATGTTTGGGTCCAAATAAATAGGTAGGTGGATAAAAACAATGAATAAAGAGATGACTAAAGATCACAAGTAATAAATTTAACTCATTTCAACAGGATGCCCACTGGACCAGTACATAATTAGTTTCACTGAATCTACACAGTAGAGTAAATACCCAGGCTTTCGTTTTCAAAGGAAGACCGCCTAGAGGTCACATGGGAAAGGCTTTCAGTCTCGAAATTACATTTCCTAGAAATAAAGCGTCCTCCACACATGAAGCTGCCAAGAATTCACCGTCAGTCAGAAGTAGAAGTGAGCTCTTCCTCCAGGTGTGATGAAAACCCTGCATGGTGTTCAGCTCTCTCCCGTTTGGCAGACAGCGCAGGAGATGGGAAAGAATGAAGGCGAATGGTCTTTATTTTGACCTCTTTGGTATCAGGCTCCCACCAACCACAGAAATTAGTGCAAATGATCAAATGCATTTTTCAAATTTGACATCTTCACTGCCAGATTCCTACCTAACTTCAGCATGACAGATTCAGATCCACCAAAATCTTTTCTATGACACTGAAACACCCAGAAAAGCTCTACCCAGAAAATGTTTCATGAAGCTGCCTGGGCAGCATTCTCAGCCCTGCCATAGACTCCTGGCAGGAGAAGCTGTGTATTTTCCAGGCAGGATTCAGCAAGTGGTAATTAGCCACCTGGGAGCCAGTCTGATTCTGGATGCCAACCAAACCCTGAGGTGACCCAAATCAGCCTTTTGTTCATGGAGCGTTGTCAGCATCTGGAGTGTGTGTGTGTGTGTGAGAGAGACACCAAGTCATTCTAGTCAAGAGACTACACCCATCAACAAATTTTTTAATTCAACATTGCTTTTCTTTCTTCATGGGAGATCTGTAGTCAAAAAGAGAAAAAAAAAAAAGAAAAAAGAAAAAAGGGAAAAAAACCTAGGTACTGAAACCCAGAGGCAAATCTGTTATCCCGCTTTCTTAGACATCTGTAGCCAAAGTTTTTGGGTGTGCTTGGCAACTGGCACTCACTAATGGGCTGCTGCCAGCTCCCATCACTCAACCCGCTAATTCAATGTATGACAGAGCAAACTGGGGCAAGCATTCAAATCCGACAGCTGGCTGGAGAGCAGGGAAGGAATTTTTTTTTTTTTTTTGTAAAGAGGTGAGAATAATGTATGCCAGTCTTCCTCCATACCAACCGTAACAAATGTCCAGAGGAAGCCCCCTTGAAACCCACGCATAGAAATAGCCACAGAAAACCTCGCAGAGCCCAGCAACGCAAACATCCTCCCAGCAAAATGCTTGACTTTTTCGAGCTAAAAAAAATCACTAAAGAATAGCACATACAAGCCGTCTGCCAGGATTTTTCAACCTTCTCCCATTCAGACATTAGTGCCTATTGGAAAGGATTAATTTTACACGGGAAGGACAAGGGGTTGAATTATTGGATTACAAACCCTCAGAGAAATATGCAGTGCCTACCAGGAACTTCAAAATTCCCATTTTTAAAGCCAACTAAATCTTGAAATGTCTGCTCTAACTGTGAAATTCAAACAGCAATTACACAGAAGGCTGGGGTAGTTTTTTTTTTTTCCTAATTATTAATGAATATGCAGTAACAGAACACTGATGCTGGAAGATCTGGTGGTGACACTAAATATAGGCCGATGTTTCCCATGTGAGACGACGGTGGACCCGAGGCAGAAAGCTTCACAGTGGAGAATGGATGGTCCTTGAGCAAAATCCAAGGCAAACAGTAACAATGCTCATCACTGTGTCTGTGGGCCATTTCAGGAAAATCAAAAGCGAGCAGCAAAACCGGGGACGTGAGGAATGCCACCTTAGGGACTGTGGGGCTGCCAGCCACGGAACCCTCCACGGCCCGCACGCAGCTCTGCCTCAGACTCTGCAAGAAGCAAGCACTGGGTGCCCTCTTGGCAAAGTAACCAGAGACCATCATACGGCATTCGCTGTTCTGCGCCTTCCCTCCTGACCCGAGAGAAATGGATGGGCTGACATTCCAGGAAGATGGGTTTCAATTACATCAAAGGGGGCCTTCTAGCTTCTGCAATATAGGGGCAGTAATAACAGGTTTCAGCAATTGTGCGACATTACTGCTGCACAGAACAAACTGGCAGCCACCACCCTCCAGGAGCCCATGAACGGCGACTTGCCCAAAAATCAATGCATAAAAGGCAAGCAAAGACCTGAAGACAGACACTAAGATGATTGCACAATCGCCCTTGGCAAGTCGGCAGCACAGTGCTGCAACGCATTATCAGAGGAAGCTCTCTTAGGCTTTTGTGTTTCCTGGAGAAGCCAAGAACAGGAAGTAGCCACCTTGCCAGGATTATTTGAAAGATGGTGTTGCACAAGCAGAGGGGATTTTCTGCAGAGGCTTTTCCAGCAGGATAGAATGAAAGCTACCAACAAACAGTTCCTGAGCATGTCTTAATGCAGCGTCCTACCCTGGACATTTTAATTACATTAATGCCCATTACCTTCCTTCCAGGCATGCAGGACGTGAGTGCATGGAACAGAATGGGGGTGGAGGGTAAGAATTCGGGGTGAACACCGAGTTTGGTGCTTGCCTGCAGCCCTGCTTCTTGAAACACAAGAACAGCCAGCTGACTTTTAAACTCCTGTTCCCGCAGCATTGTGGACGTAGCGCTGGAAAAGCCACAGCAGTCCTTACGCCACAGAGCAGAAGCAGAGTGCTCTTCTCTGGGATATGCCTCGTTTTCCAGCTGAAATGACCACAATTCAACAACCTGCACAATAAACTGGGGAATTTTCTGGACCCACTGAAAATTAGTACTTATTCAAATTTATAATGCCCCATTTCTCCATGCATTCTGTCTAAACCTCTGATTTCTTCTCATAACGTCATTATTGAAAGCTAGCATTATGCTGCGAAGTCCTATTGTTTGAGGGGTTCATAAATGGATTTACGGCTGCTGCTGAGTTCTCTGAAAGACTCAGTACACTCTCCTCTCTCACCAGGAGCATTCATAAAGATATTTCTACATCCACATTTGCCCTCCTGCAGAGCGCTGGGGTATTTATACCTGGAAAACTTTCACTTAAATTGCTTTAAGTGGGTTCTAAGTAAAACACTACTTGCAGTGATTCATTTTTCCATTTGATTGGCCAAGGATGGCAATTACAGCCGACAGGGTAAATTCGTAAATAAACTGTGCTAGTATCTTAGCTGAGGGGTACCATGCAATATGAAACTCAGGTTTCTGTTTGTCCGTCGCAGACACACTCCTACAGCAAGCACTCCTTTGCAAAGCTGTGCAGCTGTGTGCAAAGTAGTAAATTATCCGATGTGGGCAGCTCCTTCTGCACCCTCTCCCAGATCAAGGTCAGGAACACATCTCTGCAGGCTAGGTTAGAACGCAGATATGTTTCAGGAGGTACAAGTCTCAGCATTTAAAACATGTGATATTAAACCACCTCACAATGATTTCAATATACTCCCAGCATAAGATTTCTCAGCAGGTACTGTCCATAAAAATGTCATGTGTGCCATGGTTTGAAGTCACAAGACTTCGGAAAACCCCAGTAGGTTCTTCTTGATACAACCCTGTTAAAGTAACAGTGCCACATCCTCAATCACAGATCAAATCTTCAGTAAAGAAAATCAAGCAATTCACAAATAGGAATCAGAGGGCCACTATGTGCAGCAGGAGAAACCAAAACCACCGTTCCTGCAGAAGACATAACCAGGACAGGCGGGGAAGGGGGTTTCAACAGATGCAGGGGCCAGTGACATCGCTGATGAAAATGAAGTCACGCCACGAGTGACTCATCACAAAAATTATCCTTGAAGCATCTTCCTTTAGGACTTAGTCTGTCTATGTTTAGAAGCTTTCCTCTAACATTTCTGTGCATTTTACTCTAAAATGTCTCTCTCATCATCTTTAATCTCTTACAGATACTGATTCCACAAAGATTTCAGCCCACCCTCTCCACTGTCTTCTGTACCCCAGTTCTATGAATTACTTTTTCACCCTGTATCTTCGGCTTCTCCCTCACACCCATGAGACATTCTTAGTGCTGTGCTGAAGAGTGAGACGTCCTCAGGTTCTAAGGTGGGGCTCTCTTACTGCTTCTGCCACCTGGAGCCGCTTAACCTCCCTGTGCCTCAGTCTTCTCATGAGTAAACTGCAGGTAATAACCACCTCTACATCTCCTAGGGTTGTAGTGAATCAGCGAGTTCATTCATGTACAGAGCAAGCCCTCTATAATGATAATCATTTTAACAGTAACTGACCTCCGCCCTTCCCACTGAAAAGTGTATGAGTTAGGTCTCTCCCATCCTTCTAAAATAGCTTCCCCTGACCCTTTTTTCCACCTTTCCTATTTCCCTTTCCATCTTGGCTTCTTAAAAGAACACTTTACGCTCAAGGTCTCTACTTACTCACTTAACATCTAACTGACAGCAGGAGGGTATAGCTCAAGCGCTAGAGCGCGTGCCTAGCAAGCACGAGGTCCTGGGTTCAATGCCCAGCACCTCCTCTAAAACCAAATAAGCCTAATTAACCCCCCCAAACAAACAAACAAAACCATTTAACTGACATTAGCCTCCCACAACCACCAAGCCACGAAAACTGAATCCAGGAGACTTGACTGTTGCATGTCTATGTAGCTGTATCCGAAGGAGCTGACCACCCATTCGGGAACATTCCTATTATGTTCACCCCTGTGACTCCACACCCTCCTGGTCCACCCCTAACCGAAGGTTCACTCTCCAGCTCTCTCGACATCACAGGGTTTGGCCCAACGCTCACTGTGCTGCCTTACAGGCTATTTTGAGGCTACCTAGTCCCCGTCCATAGTTTTGGCCACAGGCCGCAAATCTGGGGGCTGTCTTCAAATTTCCTTCCTCACCAGCCAGCAAACGGCTGCTGATTTTTCTAAGTATTGTGTGAGCCCCCTCATTTCCCTCATCCCAGTTCTCGTCTCATCCCATCCCTCATCGACCACTGACCCAGTTCTGCACTCATCTCACCTGAAATTCGCCCACCCTCTCTGCCTCCACCTCCACGCCGCCAGCAGAGGGGGGCGCTCACACCACTCAGGAGCTTCACTGGCTTCCCGCCTCTCATCAGGTCAAACCCGAGCTCCTGGAAGTACACGAAGCCAACTTGGCGGGCCTCCCCTCCCGCCCATCACACCTCCTTGCCCCGTGCTGGGGCCCCTCTTCCCTTCGCAGGCCCTCCCTTTGCTCTAGCGGGTCTGGCTGCAGGGTCTCCACTCACACCTCCACCTTAGCAAGCCAACTGCTCACTTTCCAAAGCTCAGCTCCGGCTTTACCTGCAAGAGGCCATCTTGATGCTCACTCTGCAGACTGACCTGGTTACTGCCACCCCTTCCCCCTTCTCACCTGGGCTCCCGCCTCACCCTTCCCTGCACACTTTCGTCTCGTCAGCCCCTGGAGGGGAAGAACTGCGTCCTGGTCATCTTTGTGTTCTCAACTGGTACTCAGCAGGACTCACTATTTATGGGCCCGAGTATCTGCACCAAATGGTAAGTAAGAAAAAAAAATTAAAGTATTTAACTAAAAAGAGTTCTAAAGAGGAACAATGCCTGGAATACTCTTGTGCAATCAGCACTCAGATACGTATAGATGTTTTAAACACCCTCCCTTTGAGTAGGACAGCAGCAAATGTAGATAAATCTCAAATGATGCTTTAAGACCTATTTATAAACATAAGGGAAGGTTTGATATAATAGATATGAAATTACAGGTTGACCCCACACCTGCTAGGATGGCTATCACAAGACACAAAAAACAAGTGTTAGAATGTAGAGAAATTCCAACCCTTGTGCGCTGTTCGTGGGACTCTAAAAATCGTCCAACTGTTATGGAAAGCAGTATAAAGGTTACTCAAAAAAATCAGAACTACCATATGATCCAGCAGCCCCACTGCTGGGTGTATATCCACAAGACCTGAAAAGGGCCTCAGAGAGATGTTTATATTCTCACACGCATGTCCACAGCAGCACTATTCACAACAGCCAAGAGGCAGAAGCAGCCCAGCTGTCCATCCGCGGATGAAGAGGTAAAACACGGCGTACACATATAAGGAATATTATTCAGTCTTAAAAAAGCAAATCATGATGTATCTAACAGGGATAAACCTCGAGGACATTATGCTAAGTGAAATAAGCCAGTCACAAAAAAAATACTGTATGATTCCACTTACGAGTAACCACAGTAGTCAAATTCACAGAAACAGAAAGTAGGATGGTGGTTACTCGGGGGCCAGGGGGAGGGGGGAGGAATGGGCAATTATTGTTTAATGGATAGAATTTCACTTTCACAAGATGGAGAAGTGCTGGGGACCCAATGTGAACATACTTAACACTACTGAACTGTACACTGAGTGGTTAAGATGGTAAATTTTATGTTTTGTCATATAGAAAAGCAACTATGGGTTGAAGATTTGACAAATTCAAAGGGAACACCTCAAAATCTCATTTATTGCTTTAAAGAAATCATGCTTTTGGTTTGCAATAAAATTATATTCTTTAAAAAGCCATAAGAAAATTCCACTTGATCACATGACCAGCAGTTCCTCACGCCCATTAGCATCATTTCTCTGTGCTTTCCACGGCCAAGCTGCCCATACAGTTCATCTCTAAACTGGATCTGAATCTACATGAAAAAATGCAGAACCAGGACACACAAAAATTCAACATGCAGTAAAATTAAGTTTTTGGAAAGAGCACAAGTTTAATTTTTAAAGTAAACATAATGACTGTCTGCCTAGTGCACCGAAATCTCTGGAAGCTTTTAACAGCAGCAAGACCCTAATTACATAACCTTGTTTTAAATGAGTAGATGAAATTATGCTGCAGTTTTACACATTACAAAGAGAACACGCGAGCAGCCTAATGCCACCCACCTCCCCGTCACCCGTCTGCCTTTCCCGTTCATTAATTACATGCACTTATGATTCTTCCTTGCTGGTTATCCTGAGCATGAACACGCGTCCTCCAAGTCACAGAAAGCTCCCGTGTTCCTGCCTCGCCTCCTAATCGCCTGATTAAACCACACGACTACCGTCTGGTCCCCTACGGTTCCGAGTTACTCATGGAACTTTCCTTCCCCATCTTACTTCTCTCCACACCCAAATGCCTTCCTCACTCCAACCAGCCCACTTCCTACCCACTTTTTTTCATTTACTCTTCCAAATTAGCCCAACATCAACTTTGATTTTTGTCCTAAGACATCCCAAAGGCACCCTGAGTCACCGTTTAATTGAAACACGTGACTGGGTTACAAGGGTGCTGTGGGACCACCTACCTGGTTCCCTCTGCTCCCCTCTGTGCCTGCATGCAGCGGTCAGAGTGTCTGGCTGGAATTCTCAGTGGCTTTCAGTGTCACTCAGGCTTTAATCTCTGCTTCATTTTCCTTCCAGTTTCAGGACACTGGGCCTGGACTTGGCACCATGGGCTTTGGAGTCAATTCAGTCCCCTGCTCTGCCCACTCATAGCTGTGTGATTTCAAGGAAGTCACCTAACCACTCTGAGTTTCAACTGTATCACCATTAGACTGAAGAAAACAGAACATTGTTGCAAGGATTAGTCATGGAAATCAAGTGCTGAGGTTCACAGTCTGCTACAGAGTAGCCGAAAAAATGTCAGTGACAGTAGACAGAAGATCCTCTGGGGAAGGAAACACAGGGGCTCCAGTTCTCTGGAGCTTAGGACCGCAGCATTATTCCAAGCTCCTGCATTGTGCAGAGGCCATGGAAAAAGGTACAGAACTCAGGAGGAACTACAGTCGCATCTTGAGGATGCAGCCGTCAACTCTGCATCAGGAATAAACGATACTATCTAGAACAGCCCCTTGAGCAGGTCAGTCTCCCTGTAACGTATTAGTGATCACATGTGTTAAGGTCACCACAAAGCTCTAGGGTACCTGGACACAATCAAGTGCCCAGTATAAGGAGTTATCACAAAACTCACGTGGAGCACAGATGACTTACAGGAAAAAGCGATGAGAACCACCTATGACCCACCCACCCAGTATCTCTTAGTTACGCCTCAGACATTTGCTCTTGGTCAGTCAAGGTCAAGAGCTCCCAAACATAGGCTAATGGGAAAAAAAAAAAGTAGAAAAAATGTCCTTCAATGTATTATCTTTTATTTTAAAATTCTGCATCAAAATAGCATGCCTATCAATTTCACAAATTCCCTAAAAACTCTAAATCCCAGCACAGGTTGGACTGTGCAGAGAAACGCACACACACACTGTAGGTAAGAATGTAAACCTGTGCTTTGTTTCTGGAAGGTCACTTAGCAGCACATTATCAAAAGCCCTTAAAAGAAAAAAAGCCTGTATTGTTTGACCCAATAATTTCACTTCTAGCAATTCATACTGCAGTATGTAGATTTTCACGTAAGTTATATAGAAAGATGTTCACCCCAGCATTACTTACAATAGTGAAAAATGGCTAATAGGTCAATTAAAGTTAAATGGGCAAGTGATGCAGCCATCACATACTCTTGAGAAATATTCAAGAATGAGAACGTACTCCTGATGCATTAAGTATAAAAAAAAACTACATAAAATAGCATAGAAAAACAGATGTCAAGAGATACAGAAAAAAGAGATTATGAATAATTTATTCTTTTGTCTTCTTCAAACTGGCTCTAAAGAACATGTTACTTCTACACATGAAGACAGAGGAAGGTGACCTGTAAGAACTATCTGCCCTGTTTGCAAGGAGTTCCTTCCACTCCTTCATCCCACAATCTTCGTTTCCATCACACAGTATTTCCGAGACCTCCTTCACAAACCAACTCTAAACCAACTCCCTGGTTTGCGGCTGACCCAGAAAAAACTCAGATGGAAATGATTTTAATTCCATTCAACAAGTAGTATTTTATCCAGCCAAATGGCTCTGCGGAGGTGGCACCAGAACTATACTTAGTAATCATGTCCTTGCTCAGGTTTAAAATTAATAGCTACAGTATTCAATAAAGAACGGTTTAAACCTGTACGGAAATAAAGCTAAAAATAGTCACGCTGCCAAGTGCCAGTGTCTCGTCCCAGTGGGAGACTTCTCAGGTTGAACATGCAGGTTGGTGGAATTCCTTCTCATTCAGGAAAGCAGTGGAAAAAAACAGGATCTACACCAACTCTGCTGTGCTCAAAACGCAGCCCCTGGGAGCCCCAGTGGTCCCTCCCAAGGACCGCAGTGCTTTCTGCTCCAATGTCACCTCCCATAGTACAGAGGGACCTCTTATCGCCTGTCCTCAAGTATTCCATCCAACAGTGTACAGAGCAAGACTACCCCCCCCAAACTGTACTAATTATCTGAACTAAGAGAAAAGTGACAATTCACAATGTGTAGGTTTATCGGCAAACAGATCAGTTGTAGGATTCTTCCCTTGTCCTCAGGGGATGGAACATTGCTTAAAGAGTGGCCACCTAATCTGAAGGGGACCCGAGCCGCCGCCCCCAGCACTCCGCACCTGCACTGTCCAAGGCCACCAGCCGCACATGCCTCCTGAACACTTGAAATGGGTCCAAGTTCAAAGGGAGATGTCACCTTGAGGTGACACACACACCAGATTTAGGAGACCGTGTAAAAAGAACACAATCTTTTTTCTATCAGTTATGTTACAGTAACAGATATACTGGATTAGATACAATACTGAAATTAGTCTCACTTGTTTCTTTTAATGTGGTTACTCGGAAATTTAAATTTGCTTTGTAACTATTCAGCAGTACTTTCTTCAGAGCAAGCATCATCTGAAATGACTCTGTTCCACAGATGGATTTGCTGATTTACTGTGGGTCCCCTGGCCCCAGACAAGCCACACTAGACCCAGACGCAGCTGTCCTGTCCACTGCTGAACACTCAGCACCCAGGACCCAGGGTGCACGTCCCACACCATCAACAGCAATCAGCCACGGAAGGATGTGACTCAAAAACTAAGATCAATGTCCATCAGGCTCCCCAGGGCAGGCCAGCTACCGTACCTTAAAACTTCAGGTGTGAGTCTGTCCTCAAAAATCCACTCTCATGTTCTCCCTAAATGCCCCCACACCCATCCCCCCCAGAGGTGCCCGTGCTGGGTGTGGGAGGAGCACCCAGTCCCCATCCTGGCCCAGGATTTCTCAGCTTAGTCACCTCATGGTTTCTGTGGACCTTTGTGCTTAGAAAGAAAAGAACTTTTTGTTCGTGGTTAAATGCTAAACGGACATCCTCCCCAAATAGCCTGTCTCCCGCGGTGCTAGACACACCCCTCGGGGGGCCTGCAAGCTCTTCTGAGCACAGCAGGTGTCTGTTGAGTGCTGGCAAGTCCAACCCCGGCACTGTCCTAGGGTGCTGGGTTCTAAAAGCCTGTGACCTGAAAGGTCAGGCCCACCTCCTCCTCCAGGTCGGGGCTCACTGAAACCTGGACTAGACACCGCTGGCACCTGGAGGGGTCCCCAGGGCACTGACGTGTGAGAGCTGCAGACCGCCCCAGGTCACCACACCGCCGGCCCCCACCCACCGGTCACCCACACTGCACAACCCAGACTCTGGGGCCTCCAGCTCCAGTCGGTGGCAGGAAGTGGTGGCCCCTTTCTGTCCGTCAGAACTACTCCTGTCAGTGGGGTGTGGGTGGGAGGGTTGCTTTTCTTTTTTGGACCCCTACCGAACTAACAAGATTGTGAATTAGATTTGGATAATAATGCAGATTGTCTGTGTCTGGGAGAAACACATCAATGAAGTGATGACGGCCAACGCCCCAGATCCAGAGGGGGCTGGACACCCTGAATGGACAAAGTACCCAGAAGCCAGAGCTGTCCTACGGTGCTCCCTGCCATCATCCCACATTTTCCCCATCTCCGGACCATGCCTATATCTCCTCCCCGTGATCAATCACCGGCTAGAATGCTGAACAGAGCCAAACGGTACTGACTCTCCCTTCATTCAGGAGGGGAGTTTAAGAAGTCAAATCACAGACCCCGGTTTGCCAAGGGTAACCACCACTTCGCATGGTGCCCTGTGTTCCAGCCCTCTGGTCTATGTCCGGAATTAGCTCCATTTCACGTGAGCTCTCGTTTCTACTCCAGACTAATACTGCGTATTTACTTTCCATAATTTCCCCTCCATTTAGCAAAAAGAAAAAGCCTCATTGGACTGGCAGTGCCTTTCTCTCTGGTCCAGAGTGTGTGTCTCCTGCTCACATCACGTGCACCTGCAGGTACGACCAAGTGCACACGGTGCTTCAGAGGGGGCCCTGCAGCTTCAAGGATGCAGTTTCAGATTTAGTAAAATTCTACATTATAGGCTAGAAACAGCAGAAGTTCTCACTGCTTGGAACCACCTGCATTTCCTTTTACTGATAAATGTACAGGATTGTTAAGCATAACTACAAATTAAAGCCACAGCTATTATGAAAATGCAGAAGGTGGATTTGTTCCCCCAGCAGACTAAACATGCTGCTGGTCTACACAGCCCTCCCCCCAACCCCCCGACACACTGATCAACCTACTAGTAAATGCAAGTGAAATTAAAGGCACTTTTTCAATGACAGTCCCTGAGAGGCTAAGAAAATAAGTGTGGTTATTACAGAACCACAGGCATCGTAAAAGCAGAAGCTCCAAATATGGTAAAGCTGAAGGAGTTTTTCAAGAAGGTAGTAAGCTCTTTAAAAAAAAAAAAAATGCATTGTACCTTTTCCCTGTTAAAATTTTAGGCAGATCCTGTAAACTTGCATCTGTGCATGGAGCTCAAATTGAATGTCACCGTTTCAATGAAAGCACTTCTAATTGTACCAGCTTACAAATCATTCTTTCAGCTCTGTACTCCCCAAGCACCGTGTGTTCCTTGGTAAGATACCTTCTGATGCCTTCTGGTGGTGTCTCTTAGCCCTTTCACAAGGCTGAAATATTTAGGGGTGGGTTGGGGGCCTCCGAGTCTGCAGCCTTTCAGACTATCTGGCAGAAGTAGGTGTGTGTGGAGAGAGAGCTGGATGGATGGATACGGCAGGTGTGTCAAGTTGTTATGTCAGCAGACCCAGATAATACAAGTGTTCGCTACACTGTTTCCTCAAATATTCTGTCAGTTTAAGAGTTTTCCAAATAAAATTCAAAATTTTAAATGAAACCAGGGCTCAGTCATTGATTGCTAAATCAAGTAAAGAATTGTCTTTCCCGATGACTAAATGGCCCCTTAGTGACTGAGTGAAGGAGACTACAGCAATTGTTCATCCAGTAAGCAGGGAAGCTCCCACCGGCAGGCACCACAGTAGATGCAGGGGATGGAACCATGAACCAGCCTCGGTGTCTGACCCCAGGGACCACGGTCCACTGGGAGAAGAGATGGCCGTGATCACTAAGGCCCCAGGTACGCAGGTGGAGGCAAGTAGGAGGTGCTTTGTAAGGAGGGAGGGAGGAAGCACGGCCTTTTCTTGGAGGAGGAAGAGGAAGCCAAGGGACACTCAAGGAATACACCACAGCCCATCAGTATTGGTGGAACCAAGCAGTGGATGTGTCACAGAGCCTGTGGAAGCTGAACGGTGTCTTGAAGCATCCAGCAGAAACGATCCACATGCAGGGACGGGCGAGCACTCCCGGCAGTGAGACCACAAGCAAAACCAGAGGGAGAAAGGACATTCTCCTCCTACCCGCTGCTCTGAAAGCCCCATCCCAGGACCCCACCACTCAGGAGACTGATGGAGAGCAACGAGCAGCCCAGGCTCCCGGCCAACGGGGTGGAGAGTGGGAAATGCCTGGAGGCTCTCATTCGTACTTTTAATTCCCTGCTGAAAGGCTGGCAGAAGACGGGTCCATCTGATCTGTCAAAGGAGGAACTCCTGCTTCTCCTCAGGCACAGGTTCCACCAGAAGCCCTCAGGAGGGTCTGATTTCCTCTCTGAAGCACCCAGAGTTTGCTGAGTTCCCTCTGCCATGCCGATCTGGTTCCTTAGCTCCTAGTGCTAATGGCCCCTGGAACTGGTTCCTGGCTGACTGATCTTGAGGCAGAGGTGAGGCCAGCCTTCCTTTCCAAGGCTGAGTGGTGACGCTGCCTACGCCCTCCCACCTGGGGACGCAGGGCTGCTCATCCCCAAGAGAATAAGCTCCTGACAGCTTTGCAAGTCGTGCTGAAAGTTTCCAACAATGGAGAAGCCAATGGAAGCCCCTGGAAAACTCTTTTTGGGGGACCCCTACATAGGTGATCTGAACAAGCAGCAGCTAAGGTATAATCTTTATGGGACCAAAGGCAGGATTTGTCACCAAGAGGGTCAGTATGATAATGACACGGGAATTCTAGAATCAAACTCCATAGCATTTGCCCTCTACCCTCCACGAAAGTCACTGCAGGCGCTGTTGACAGCCCAGAGCAACACATCTGTGCAGTTTAGTCTTTCTCTTTTTCAGATAAACAGCAGTGCTCCTTAAAACACAAAGAGCTGAGTGGGAGTCACTGCACGTTCTCCCTTTTCCTTCTGTTTGGCTGTTGGATCAAGGATATCTCTTCCTTTTGAAAATTGTTTCTCATAAACTCATTTTTGGTTACTGTAGCCCAAGGAGTCCAGGAGTGCAAAACTATTAACGTGAACGCTTATGTCATGATTGTAAGCATCCTAAGACACAGGAAATCTCTTGCAAAATGGTCCACTCTTCGTGACTTGATATTGTTCCAAAGAATTTACTTTCACTTGGGTTAGTAACAAATGCTTAAGCCATGATTTGTGTGCATTTCACGTAAGTCAACTCCTTACATATAACTTTTACAAAAGAATATTAAGGCTGCATATAAAAATGAAACTTTCAGGTCAACTCGTGTCAGACAAATAGAGGACCACCTTCAAATTCATCAGAGACCACCAAATGTGGTCTGGCACCTTTGCTCCTGGGACAAGACCTACAAAGAGGTGGTCACACGCTTCAGAAAGGATCAGAGCATCACAAAGCCCACTGGTGGTGCCAGGCCCACTCACTGCTGACCTCCCTGGCTCAGCGTGACGATGCCATTAGTGACAGTAAGTGACGATGCCAGTCACCAATTTCCCGGCATCTGGCAGGAATCAGATGCTGTTTTTCCATATTCATTCCCTCCAATCCTTGCAACAACCCTACGAAGGTGCCCTCCTGCCGAGCGGGACACCGAGGTAGAGGCCACACAGGACACGGAGCTGGAGACGCGCCCAGAGTCTAACCAAGGCCAGCGATGCCCCTTCACAGATGCCCCGCCGCCGAAGGCATGTCTCCAGGGAGGCCCAGGCCCTAGGAGAGCCATTCGCCTCTCTCCCCTTCCAGCCAGCCTTTCCATCTATGCCATGGTCAACTCCGTATTTATCTCAGCATCTTCCATGCACGAGGCCTTCCGACGGACGTCCCAGGGAAGGTGGGGGCGGTGGAGGGGGAGAGAAAAGTGGGGTTTATCTCAGGTTAAGCTCACAGCTTTAAGGCGAGCTGGATGGTGCCACTGACGGATGGCTGTTCTACACAATGCTGTTTCTTAAAATCACGGTCACATCGATGGCTTCAACAAGCCTTTCACTGTGTATGTCCATCAATTCACTATTCTCTCCACCTTTTTCCTTCCACAGCTACTTCTTTCCTAGTAACGTCATCTGTTTGATATTAAATATCTTTCTGTTATTAGTCCCAGGTGAAGAATGCTGCCACCCTCCCGACTGAGACCAATGGCAGAGAAGACAAGGAGACCAGGGCTCTGGGTGACTGCTGGCACATTATCTCCAACTGGGAGACCTGGGCAAGTCACTGCTCCCCCTTGATCTCAGACCTCAGTGTGCAGGATGGGGTGGCTGCCCACCATGCCGGTGTAGATAAACCACAGGAGCGTGGGAACCCTTGAACTTGCATGCACTCTGTGTAAGCACACCGTGTGCATTTTTCTTAAGTACAGGGTTACAGTCTTCTCCCAATTCGGCAGGAGAACTACAACCAATAAGAGGTTAGTATTACTGACTCAGCTCTCTAGGATCCCATCTGTCTCTAAAATTCTTTAATTCTACAAAAGAATAAATGTCTATGATTCCATGGAAAGCTCAGCCTTCACCTCCCCCGCCCTTCCTTCTCCACTGCACTCAGCCTTGTGAGGTCAGGAGGCTGACGGTCCAGGAAGCCACAGTGGGAGCTTTTTCCCAACTCAGGTTAATTTGCACCCCATCCCAATCCAAGGTCACCTTCCCCACCCACTTCAAGCTCAGACACAGGGTTTCTGCTCCATTAGGTTAAAGCTGAGATGCCCATTTCAACAGGAGACGACAGCGTCACACCAAGGAAGGCTATGAGCAACGAGGAAACAAAGGTCTAGACACCTTGGAACAGAGACAGTTTGGAGGAGGAGCCCAGAGCAACCCCATCAAGGCTGAGCACCGTGGGAGGACGTGCTGAGGTCAAGGGGGTAGCAATCTGCAAAGTCTGCAGAGCAGGCTGTCTGTGCTCTAACAGCCGAACCACTGCATTCTCGAACTTCTGTCCACCTCCGCCCTGCTCCTGGGGATCCTTTTCAACAAGCTGCTACGATGGCTGTGGGGGTCCCATGGAGGGGGCAGACAGGAGTTCAGCTGCGAGCCCACAGCATAGCGGGACCTGGGGGGTCTCTGGGGAGATGCTGAGGATGAGTACAAGAGAAGTGGCAGCAAAGCCGGGGGAGAATCCAGCCTACAACCTCCGTTCTCTGCCAGAAGCTGCCTTCCCAACGACCCTAACCACCCCCAGCCCTGCAGGAAGGTCAAAACGAAGGGCCCCTCTGCTTGTAAGAGGGGTGTCACCAACTCTAGGGGACAGGAGTGCTCCCAGGATGCCAGCTGCTTCCCGGGGCTTGGCCAAGAACCCCTGGCTGCCTCTCCCTTCTTCCTCTCCCCGCGAGTCTTCCCTTCAGTGGGGACAGCCAGCATTAGACCTCATCCGAGCCTGGGACAGGTAATGGACCCTGCCTCCCCGGGCGCTGCACGCGGAAACCTGAACGCTGCCCACACTGCTGCTCCGCTGTGATCCACCAGCTCGAGACACACATCGCACTGCAGTCTGGCGTTTCCCCTGAGTCTGCCCTCCAAACCTACCCTGTGAGGAGGAAAGTGAACCTAGGGCTGTTTTCCTGTTTCACCACGAGACATCCCAATGGGTCTCCACACTGCTCATCGAGCAGGACGTACCTGCTCACCGGCAGACATCAAGGAACTTTCAGCACGCAGGAAGGAACCTTCCCTCCCCTAGCCAAGCACACGGCACTGAAACAGCGAGGGGGCAGACTTCCACCCTGAGTCCAAAGATCGTGGAGATTCTCCGCGCTGTCATCAACTCTTCCCCCTGGGAGAGCTGTACCATGCACTTCGCATCACAGCGGCACTGCGTGAGGCGTGTCATTATGGAGTCAAAACGAGAGATAAGCACGAGGAAGCAAGGAGGAAACTTGCCTGCTCGCAAGTCTTGTGTTTAAAAAAACACAGCTCTACCTCGTAAAGGTCAGAAGTTGAAGCACTAGTGGGTGAAACAGTAACTCAGGGCAACATCTGTGAGACAAGCAGGAATAAGCATCAGAGTCTGAACTGCATATTTTGTTAACCAGCGGCCCAGCACATCCGCTCCGAGGGATTTATTCCAAGACAGTGTCCCGTGTGCACAGACGGACGCGGCCAGAGCCGCAGCCCGGGTGGCGGGTAACGAGCGAGCACGGCCCACGGCCCAGGGCCTGTGCTGAGAGCATCGTGAGCAGCAGCTCTTTATCCCTCTCACCCACCTCCTGAGGCGGCAGTATGACTGCCCCCACTTCGCAGATGGGAAGCCCGAGGACAGCAGGTAAAGCCACTTGTCTCACGTCAAAGGTCGAGCCAGGCCTCAAACCCGGATGGTCTATGGACATCACTGCAGCTTTGTTTGGCAAGGCGACACACAGCCTGTAAGGCCAGCGTTCATCCCTAGGAAGCTGCCGAGTGGACGGGTTACAGCGCACCCACAGGACGCGACACTGCCTGCCGGACAGACTGCTGAGGGGTTGGGGACGTCTGCGTGCGCGTGTGGAACGAGGTCCGGGACCTGCGCTGCTGGGGAGAAAGCAAGTTGCGGGGCTGCAGGACAGTCTGACACAACGTGGGTTAAACACACAGACGGAGAGTAAGGCAGAGCTCAAGCGCAGAGGTCTGACAGGACGCGCAAGAGAACTCGGCCGGGGTTCCACCTGTGCGATGGGCCTGCGACGTGGGAGAGGGAACTTTCGCACTGTGCCCTTCCGTTTCTTTTTTTTTTTTTTTAATCAAGAGTATGTAATCATTTTAATTTTTAAAAGTGTGTTTACACAAAAGATGAGAATTGTTATCAATGACACCAGAGAGGGAAGAACTTTGGGCTTCAAGTTACAGCTATTTTGAGGTGAGGAAAAGGGCGAAGCCTTATAACACAACTGAAATCCCTTGCGTGTGTGTGTCGGACCCAGAACTGGCCAATCCCAGGTTAAAGGTTAAGTTGTGCACCCAACTCCCACAAAGACAGCATAAACACTGCCTTCAGATGTCTCCTGGAGCAAGTCAAAAACAAACCGGGAGCCAGGGAGGGTACAGCTCAAGTGGCAGAGCCATGCGTAGCATGCACGAGGTCCTGGGTCCAACCCCCAGTACCTCCTCTAGAAATAAATGAATAAATAAATGAATAAACCTAATTACCTCCCCCCTCAAAACTTTTTTAAATTAAAAACAAAACAAATCAGAGCAATCTCAATCCTTGAATAGGGCTCTTTCCTGTGTTAAACTCCAGGTTGCTGGGCTGAGGACAAAAAGCATCAAAAGGGTCAGTGAACAACACAAAACAAAGACCAGAAAGGAATGAACGCACAGTTGTCAGGGACAGGCGGGTCCATGCCTTGTCCCCATCAGACAAGATACAACCCAGCTATGGACCTGAATGAGCCCACCTAACCCTAAATAGAATCAAACTGCTACATAATTCAGAAAGACGCTGGACAAGAAATAAGTTTTAAAAGTCAAAGGGGAAGGAAGTTCAAAATCTCAGGTCAGGCACTTACGAACGTCATTTAAGATGTTGGAAGAACCAAAGAGAAAAAGCCACTTTCAAAAACAAATATTTAAATTATCTTAAAATTTGGAATGCTTCCCCCTAGAGAAGAACTAAAACTTAAGGCATATTAGGTGAAAGCATGACAGATGTTTTATTCCAGAAAGGAACAGAACAGAAACCAGAGAGAGGTTGTGTGTGTAGTTATCAGAAAACAGACAAGAACATCCTTGCTTCTTGACAGTGCGTTTCTGAACTCCTGTTCAAGACAAATTACTATGCCATAAGACAGGCTTACCACGGACAGTCATTTAATTGGGGGTTTTATTCCTAATTAACACTTTAAAATCAAGTACTGTAAATCATAACCAAGACCAACAGCCCATCAAAAGGTAGCACTCAGCTATAACCCTGTACAATCATTATAGCAGAAAACTATACTCTAAGTCCTAGAACGTGGGCATAAATTTATTCATTCGTGTTTAATTCATATTTGACTATTCCATTCGCCAAGCAAATATACTCTATGAAACGCTGAAGACTGCTCAGTGTCCCATAAAGCACACAAATCACTCAAAACCAGGAACGTGTAACAGAACCCTAACTTCTAAATACATTTCAACAGTAATTGTTTTGTCAAAAACAATTTTACCTTCTTAGAATTCAACAGGACTTTCCGTAATGCTTTGAGGTTTTTTTTGAAGTCATTTTCAAATTTAAAAGTCTTCCAAGAAAACGGGAACTACTGTAATTAATTTTCTTAGTAAACTTGCTTGAAGTCAAGCATGGGAGTCATTTTATTCATCAAAAATTATTCCCATAAAAACCTTGAGTAGACACAGGTGGTTGTCTAATGACTCCTAATGCGGGTGATGATGACTGTAAAGCCAGAGCGTCTTCCACAAGGTCTGGGAGAAAGTTTCTCCCACAGAACAGAACACTGTGAAAGGCTACTGTCAGAGAAATACCACTTTTTTTTTTTTTTTTTTGGCCTATTGAATTCACAGAAAAAAGTAAGGCTTTTTTTCTGTAACACTAGTGCTTCATGCTGGCAAGAACACGGGCAAGCAGGAAGTCCATTCACTGCTAATGACGCTGAAATTAATACCACGCCTTTGAAAAGCAACTTGGAAATAGCTGCCGAGAACCACTGAAAAAATTCACCCCTTAGGAAAATACGAACACTTGTAAACCCTATCCTGAAGGAAAAACCAGACCTGAAAGAGCCAAACACACAACGTTGTTCATTGTAGTCATTCACAAGAACATCTGAGTGCTCTCAGTACAGGACAGAAATATGGCATGCAGAGTTTGGAAGACGATGGTAACCATTTTAATAAGGATGTGACACTTAAAGATCTAGACACAGAAAACTAGGAACAGCTGACCCTTGAGCAACATGGGGGTAGAGGCACCAAACAACCCTTTCTACGGCTGAAAATCTGCGTATAGCTTAGAGTCGACCCTCCGTGTACGCAGTTCCTTGTATCCAAGGGTTCTGTCAGCTGCAGATGGTGTAGCACCATAGTATTTACTACAGAAAAATCTGAGTAAGTGCATGAAGTTCAAACCCAGTTTGTTCAAAAGTCAACTGTACAGAATTATGTATAATGTGCATATAAATTAACGAAGGGAAACACAGCGACGTAACACAATTAGGAGTGGGATTATGCCTGTGTTGGAGTGGGATTCCTGCAGAATTCCCTAACCTCAGCACTCCTGGCATTTCGGGCTGGCTCACCCTCTGCTGGGGGGGTGGGGGGCTGTCCTGTGTATGTAGGATGTCAAGCGGCACCTCTGTTTTCTACCCATTGGATACCAGTAGCTCCTCCCACACCCCTAGTAATGACAGTCAAAACTGTCTCCAGAGACACAGCCAAATACCCCCTGGGGGCGGGGGGGTGCACAAAATTATCCCTGATGGAGAACCATTAGGTTTCAGCTACTTTCTTCTCTCTCTACCGTCTAGTTTCTGTTTATTACATACATTTTAAAAAACAGAAATGGTACTATGAGAGCAGTATTTAGTGACTTATTAATTCAAAGCTAAAAGCCATTCCCTTTAGTGCATCGCCTCCAGTCAATAAGACTGGGGGGGGGGGGTCCTCTCTCCTCCACCTTCAGCCAGTGGCCTCCTCATCCACAAGCAGGACCCATCCCTCTCACTGCTCTGAAGGTCATGGCTTGGAAGACTATAAGGTTTTTCTCCACCCAAGAAGCTCTCCCAGCATAGCCCTTCCTTGCTTCCCACGCTTTCAAAAAAATCCACATTTAAAAGTTTTTCCGTGACGGAGATGAACAGAGGAAGACAGGAAACAAACGTCACCATCTCTTTCACGACATCCAGGCTTTTGCATCTATGCTCTCGGAGACCCTTATTCCGTACTGAGAAACCACAAAGTGCATCATCACGTCACCGGCACGCATTTCAAAAGGAGCTTCAAATCTTCCCCGAGTTACTATAGAGCTTTACAAAAAAATAACGCAATGGTATTCTGACCACATGCTATCGCTTTTGAGTCAACAGGTCAAAGGAATCACAGAATTTCTTAAAAATGACGGCAAGTCCAACTGTTTCTCAGAATCCAGCAAGCCGAGCAATAAAATGCACAAACTCTAGGACAGTGGGGAGAGTATCACATTTAATTTTAAATGGATGTATTGGCGAACTGGTATCTGTCTTGTTGCTCCATACTAAATAGTTACATCTAACGGTAAATCCCTTTGAATAGCTTGTACAACAAAGTCCAAACTGGCCTCGAGTTACTTTTGCAACCATATTACCCAACCCCTCTTCTTCTCCTCCCTGCAAATTTAAACTTCTTGGCCCTCCTTCTCATGAGGCTTCCTGGTGGTCAACCTTACGTGGCTAAAAGAGGCTGGCTCATCTTCCACAAGCTTCCATCAGATAAACGCATCCCCTCCATGGGGTGCCGACCCAAACATACTCTGTCTGCTCTGCTCAAGTGGGAGCTCCTTGAGGACAGAGGTGGGTGCCCAAGCTCCAAGTGCTGACTTACAGTTGATCTAAAGCCAGCTCCCAAAAGCCCGACAGCTTCTCTAGCAAAGTCACAGCTTCTCATGTTTGGGCTGGGAGAGAAAGAACACCTTCAAAGTGAATACTTTCCTGAGTGTTTTTTTCTTTTTTCTTTTTCTTTTTTTTTTTAATAATAAGGAACAAATGTAAATTCCACACCAGTGGCATGTTTGCCTGTTTGGTTTTGCTTTTAACCATCACTGGCGCCATTCATGAAAACCCTAACAGCACTTCACCAGTTACACTGATGTTAAGGACAAGTAAACTGACATCAGGCCATCCTGCCGCTCAGTTCTACAACTGCTTTTCTGAATCTAGGCCACTGGAACTAAGAGGAAAATACTGTAAAACAATGGAAACATTATTACAACTTAAGTTATAAGAACTGTTTATTATTCCTTTACTGTTGGCAAGAATAATTAACAGAAATTCACCCAATAATTCAAAGATGTTCTATTAGTGTTTCACATTCATGTGAGAAGTACAGGGTATACTGGTGGCCTAACTGTATACTGACAATATTAAAAATGCGGGGAAGGCATAGCTCAGTGGTAGAGCGCATGCTTGGCATGCATGAGGTCCTGGGTTCAATCCCCAGTACCTCCACTTAAAAAAAAAAACCTAATTACCACCTCCCAAAATAAATGTATATTTAATAAATAGTGAGCATTTACTAAGCATCAGGCTCTATTCTAAGCCTTTTAATGCATCAACTTATCTAATCCTCACAACAATCCCAGGAGGTACGTACTATTAATTTCCCCATTAAAAAAAAGGCAATTATCCCCGTACACTGTTGGAGGGAATATAAACTGGTGCAGCCACTGCGGAAAACAGGATGGAGGTTTCTCAAAAAACTAAAAGTCAAACTATTACATGACCCAGCAATTCCAACCAAGGGTACAGATCTGGAGGAAAAAAAAAACAAACTTGAAAAGATACATGCACCCCAATGTTCATAGCAGCACTATTTACAGTTGCCAAGACATGGAAGCAACCTAAATGTCCAACCGCAGATGAGTGGATAAAGAAGTCGTGGCATAGAGGTACAACGGAATACTACTCAGCCATAAAAAAACAAAATCATGCCACCTGCAGCAACATGGATGGACTTGGAGGGCATTACACTAAGAAATAAGTCAGAGAAAGACCAGTACTGTATGATACCACTTATATGTCGAAACTAAGATATTTAAGAAATTAGTGACTAACAAAGCAGACTCAGATATAGAGAACTAGTGGTTACCAGTGGGAAGGGGGAGCGGGTTGGAGGAGTTGGAGACACAAACTAACGGGTGTAAGACAGGTTCAAGAATGTATTTTACAGCATGGAATATAGCCAGTATTTTGTAACAACTGTAAACTGAAAGTAACCTTTAAAACTACATCAAAATCAAATTTTATAGGCCATTATGAGGAACTTGAGTTGATGTGTTCCTTCCTCCCTAATTAAAACTACCGTCTATTTCTACAACTAGATGTGTAAGCATGGGCAAACCACCAAGTCATATACTTCCAAGTTTTTCCCCCATGAAGTCAAACATAATTTTCTTCAATTCCTAGGAAGCAGCCCACATTAGCATTTACATTCTTGTTTTTCTGTGCTTTTTAATTGTTCACTGGGGGCAATGTCAAAACAGTTCCTAAAATGGATCTTGTCTTAGTAGTCAGCTCAATTTCAGGGGAAAAAAAATTAATTTGAGACTGGGGAATTGATTTATTTCTTCAGAACACTAAACCTGTAATTCTGGTATCCTGTGACTTGTCATTTCAACAGGATAGCTGAGCAGCATAATCCTTTTCAGAAGT
This sequence comes from Camelus ferus, assembly GCF_009834535.1. Lineage (NCBI taxonomy): Eukaryota > Metazoa > Chordata > Mammalia > Artiodactyla > Camelidae > Camelus > Camelus ferus. The sequence goes on along the minus strand of NC_045711.1, from coordinate 31,116,939 downwards.
CAAAGCTTTTTTTTTTAAATCCATTATAATACCTCAATAACCCTAACCAAAGATTACTTTTAATAACACAAGATAGAAAAGCTTCAAAATTTAACTCAAAATGAAGCCTAAGACCTACGTATAACAGCTAATACTGTAAAATTCTTAGGGGGAAAGAAATAGGAATACATCTTCCTGACCTTAGATTTGGCAATGGTAGCTTAGATATGACACCAGAGCCTAAGGGTCAAGAAAAATGCATAAACCAGACATCAAAATTATGTTTGTGATTCAAATGTCACCAACTCAGAGGGAAAAAACAGCTCACAAATGTTTGCAAGACATGTATCTCATAAGGGGCTTGTAGCCAGCGTATTTACGAACTCTTACAAATCAAAGGACAAATAACCTAAGAACCTGAAGAGACATTTCTCCCAAGAGATGGCCAATAAACATGAAAAGATGCTCATCATCATCATTAGTCATTAGAAAAATTAAAATCCGAGCCGTGAGACTACTTCACACCTACTGGGAGGACTAAAGGACAAACAGTAACCAGTGTCCATGGAACCCTTCCGCATCGCTGGTAGGATTCTAAAGTGGAGCGGCTTCCTTGGAAGATATTTTGGCAGTTTCTTGAAATGCTAAACATAGAATTAACATGACCCAGTAATTTTAGCCCCAGGCGTGTCCCCAGGAGAAATAAAAAACACCTGTACGTGAATATTTATAGCGGCATCATGCGTGGCAGTCAAAAAGTGGAAACCACTCAAAATCCACCAATTGATGAATGGTCAGTGAAACGTGGGATCATCCACACAGTGGAATATTACTGAGCCATAAAAAGGAATGAAGTACTGACGCATGTCCCTGATACATGGATGAACCTTGAGAACAGTCTGCTAAGTGAAGGAAACCTGATACTGAAGGTCACATATTACATAACGCCATTTACATCAAGCGTCCAAAATAGGCAGATCCAAAGAGAAAATGGATTCATGATTACCAGGGACTGGAGGGAGTGAAGAATGGGAAGGAACTGCTAACAGGTGTGATGTTTCCCTCTGGAATGATGAAAATGTTCTAAAATTAGGTGCTGTAGATAGCTGTACAATTCTGTGAGTTTATTAAAAACCACTAAACTGTACACTTTAAAGGATGATTCTATGGCATACAAATTATATTCCAGTAAGTCTGTTATTTAAAATTGGCACATGTGGCAGAGAAAAAGAAATCACAACTTTTACATTAAAACATTGGGTAAAACTGTCCATCAATGATTAACTTTCCCTTCTACCCATTCACACCGAGCAGTGACCATCAGTAACAAGAAAGAAGGTGTGATACCTGGGTGCCACATCAGGTACCAGCTCAGACACTGGTAGACCTGGGACAATTCCTATTCCTCAGCCTACATCTTCTCAGAGGCCAGCAGAGCAGGAGGACAGACCATACTCTGAAACTCTGAGGCTCTGAAATCATCATCTTTACCCTTCACAGAATTCGTAACTGCCCAACCTTGAAAGCAACCAAGATGTCCTTCAGTGGGTGAACGTATCAACTGTGGTACATTCAGGCAGTGGATTATTATTCAGCACTGAAAAAAATGAGCTATCAAGCCATGAAGACATGGAGGAATCTTAAATGCACATTAGCAACTGAAAGGTGGGAATCCAAAAAGGCTACCTACTATACGAATCCAACTCTGTGACATTCTGGAAAAGACAAAGCCATGGTGACAGTAAGAAGTTCAGTGGTTTCCAGGGGGTGGAGAAGGTAGGGACCAAAAGGTAGAGAGGATTTTTAGGGCAGTGAAAATACTCTGTTATGATGGGCACACATTACACATTTGTGTAAATCCACAGAACGTACAACCCAAGAGTGAACTGTAATGTGAACTATAGACTTTGGGGATTATGTGTCACTATAGGCTCAGTTTTAACAAACGGACCACTCTGGTGGGGGATGCTGACAATGGGGAGGCTACAGGTGAGGGGGGCAGGGCATGTATGAGAAATCTGTTCCTTCCTCCCAATCCTTCCGCGAGCTTGAACTGCTCTGAAAAAAAATTATAAGTCTTTGGGGGGTGGGGGGGAACATCCTTTACAGGAGATTGAACTCCATCTCTCAACTGGCTTGGTATGTTTCCAGCAACTTCTCTGCCCCCTGTACCATCCAAAACCGGTAGGGGAGTGGGGAGGGGGTTCAACTCACCGTTCCAGGTCCAGGCTGCTCTCCCCACACACACACAGTGAGGTGCCGTGCAGGTTCCACAACCAGAATGGGAGTTCACCAGCAGGCTCCCTATCCGCCCTCTCCCAGACGCCCAGGACTACGCATCAGACCCGCGTGGCTTACCCTGGAGCACAGAATCCAGCAGACCCACCTGCTCCTGTCTGCCACCACCTCCGCTATCTATGCCAGCTTTGCACAAGGCTGAGCTCCTTATTTGTCTGTTCCCTTCCTCCTGTGCCAGAGCTTTAAAAACTGGAGTGTGCATCTGCTACCAGGAGGGTTTGCTCAGATTCCCGGGCCCCAGCCTGGAGATTCTGGCTCAGCAGTTTCCAGCGGGACCTGGGACCTGGCGGTTCCATTGAGCTGAGGCTGCTTGTCCTGGGACTGCACCCTGAGGAAGCAGGATATAGAAGGAACTCAGCAAATCTGTGTAAATAACAGAATATTTGCCAAGGTCATAAGTCATGCTTTACAAGTGCCCCGACACTTCGTGATCCACGACCTCATCTTACCTTCACAACTTAACACACTAGCCAGGCAGGTACCAGGACCCCTGTTCAGAGCTGTCTGAGTAACCCAGGCTTAGAAGGATTAAGCGACACACCAGGTCCCTGTGGTTCCAATGGGCAGGACTAGCCTGAGCGGCCAGGAACTGGGAGATTTCCACCAGAGCTACCTTGAGCCTCCGTATCCTTACGTATCTCTCTTCCCTGCATCTGTGTTCCCCCAGTTTGGCATTTGGTGGACAGCCTGAAGGGTAAAACAAGCACAGAGGAAACACAACTATTTTAAATATGAGAGAAAAGACAACTTCAGGAACTTCCCCACCAAAGGCTTGAATAACACACCACCTCTTAAAGGAACGTGCGTGCCTTACACAGAATGTTCGGAATACGTTTGGATGCTTTTCCCCAAGACTTAAACCAGCTTCATCAAGGAGTCATGAGCTCACAATGCAAAACGCAGACAGGTAAGGAGACCAATCAGGAGCGCCACTGGCTCCGTGTCTGGAAAAGCCACCCATCACTGCACAGCCCCCGAGTCATCATCCGTCTTCAGCCAGCAAGTCAAGCGGAAAAACTGCCTGTTGTGTAAAGCCAGCGCCCTTCAAGTCTGTGGAGACTCGGGTGTTTCCAGGTGACAGGAAATAAATATTCATTAACCAGCCTTAGGTGCTCCTTTCCTCGAATGCCTGTCACCTACAACTGGAATGAATTCCAGCTCTGCCCCGTCTTTCCCTCCATGCCTCGTCCTCCCAGGACCACTCTGCAGAGCACACGGGTAAGAGCATAAACCCTGCCGTTCAGTGGGAAGTGCTCCCATGAAACTGTCACCCAGCTGGAGGCCACAAACCACGCAGAAGGAGGAAGGTTCAGCACAAGAAGAATGAGGCTCACAGGTGCTGGGCACTCAGACACTCAGAACGGCAGCCGTAACGATCTCATGACAGGAGGTCCCCACAGACCCTGGGATCCAGCTCTCCATCAAGGCCAACAAAGACTTGTTTGTTTGCTGGATTAACTCAGGGGGCTGAGGTGCAGAGAGGACTGGAGGTTGGAGGAGGAAATTAGATAGTGGAGGATCCTCTGGGCTGGACTGGTACCATGGTAACAAGGGAGCAAGAGGCCATGCGAACAGCAAAGGAGACCGAGGTGACATCTGCATGACCCCGACAGCAGCAAACCCAGGAGAGGAGCAGCAGGCCTCCAGCAGTCTTAGGAGGACCAAGCCCTCGGCGCTTCTGCAGAAGGGATGTGAAAGCCACACACGGCACTCTGTGCCACTCAGCACAGAGCAGGTGACACGGCAGGCCTGGGGGGCGAGGGAGCTGGGGCCAGCAGTGAGCGCTGCAGGTGGAGGAAGGGTTGGTGGGAAAGCCCCAGGAGGATGTGAAGCACGCTGGGATGCAGCCTCACCCAGGCCACACAGGTGGAGCAAAGCCCTCCCTGGCCCCAGAGACAGACCAGACCCGGCAGCACCCGCCAGGGGAGCACGGTCCCTGTAAGGATCAAGGGCACGCGCCCAATGCAGCAGCGCGAGGCAGGAGCAGGGCCGGCGTCCCCACCGCGGGAGCCTGGCCCCCACACCCTGTCTCTGGAAGTGAAACAGCCAACCAAAGCCACATTGGTCTCCTTGAACGGAGGACTGCTAAGGCCTAGCATTCACAGATTCGATGCTAAAAAACCATTTAGTCCATTTTCTTACCTACATTCAAATGTAGGTACCAAATGTAACAAGCCAAGAGATCATCTGCCCTACACAGGAGGGAAACTGATCATGAGAACAGGAGGGAAGATTTCAATGGCACCTCCTCTGCAAAGGTGAACTGGTTTAGCTTCCGTGTGATGGTCTCACGTAAACCCCTGAATGGCAAAGTAATACCGAGAACCAACCTGAAACGTTTAGAAAGCCATTAGGATTTTGTCAGTTTACATAAGTATTACATTATTAAACTGGTGGTTGGGGGGGAAATGAGAAAATTCAGAGAAGCAGAGAAAATAAAATCACCACTCAAATACTGTGGACATTTTGGCGTAGATCCTCATAAGGCCTTTAAGAAACACTCCTATCGACGTAGGAGCAATATCACACCCATCAAAGCACAAGATCTGTGGTGGCCACTCACGAGGCTGTGTGACCTTGGTTAAGTCCAGTTCCCTCTCTGGACCACATGACCTCCATCAGCAAATAGGGCTAACACTTCAAACTCATAGGTTTAGGGTGAGGATTCAAGGAAATAACCCATTTCAAGTGTCTGCCACACAGTAAGTACTCAGTAAACAGGATCTCTGTTAATAACTGACAATCATGTTCCTTAACCTGCTGTTCCCTTTACCCGTATATCAAATATCCTCCCCATGACGGCAGACTTCCGCTTTTTCAGTTAAGAGCTCTGTATGCTACAGTACATGTGAGCCACAAATCGATCCGCCTCCCTTTGCTGCCCATTTAGATGGTTGCCACCTTGTCCCTGCGATACATAACAGGAGCATCTCGGCTCACCCACCCAATTCACTTCTTAGGGGAACTCTCCAGGTCATTACTGAGAAAGAATATACTTAGTTATGTGGGCTTCGGCCTTTTTTTTTTTTTTAGAGTGAGACTTAATGATTTCAGAACGAGTTAATCACAAAGAATATATCTAATAAAATAAAATGAAGTCACAAGGATTCAGTGAAGAGTCTCAAAGTTTCTTAAATGCTGCATAACCGAGTATCACCTCCCAGCAAAATGTGTGAGCAAATGTTATCCCTGCTTACATTTTAAAGAATCAGTGATTCACAAGTGCCACCCAACCACCTAGGAATTTGGCTCCAAAATGTTCTTAATAAGCAGACTCAGTGGGTCTCTGCCTCTATATGCACCACATGCACATGTATCTTTAAGTGGTTTCCATTACTTCTCTATTTTGCAATTGCCCAGAAGCTGTACGAGCATGCAGGTACACGGGCTGAAAACAGTGTTTCTCCATGTTTGGTCCACAGACCATCTGTGTCAATGCGGACGCCTGGGTCCCACCCAGACTGAGGCAGAATCTCAGATGCTGGGGAGGCACTTTTCAGTGACGCTCCAGGAGGTTCTCGTACACGGGGAAGCACGGCAGGTGCTGCCCTCACGTGATGGTTAGCTGTTGATACCCCGCTACAGCCTCCATCTACATTTTCACCTTTCCAACTGTAGCCTCTGGATTCAGCTTCTTAATCCTGCATTTGTTTTGATACTAAGCATTTCAAAATTGAGTTGCATTTAACAGAAGGTGTTACATGCCTATTATGGGCCAGGCCTTGGACAGGAACTTTCCAGAGGCTGCCTTGTGCCCCAAGGAGAACTTCTAAGGAAAAAAAAAAATCCATCACCTGGGTTTTTAGGCAGTATTACCATATGTCCCAAAGACTTGGGTCACTGGACAGTAATTTTGTTCTACTGTATTATCTGGTGGCCTTTCCAAAGGCAGCACGTGGATCATAGATAAAACAGTTACACTGTTGCTCTGTGGCCAGGCCCCATTCTAAGAACTTTCTATATTGGTTTAATTCCTTCGACAATCCCTACAGAGTTACTGGTATTATCTGCATTTTACAAAGAAAGAGGGAGGTCCATGACTCGCCTGAGATCAAGGTTAGAAGTGGAAGAGGTGGGACTTGAACCTGGGCAGTCTGGACCCAGGGCTGTCCTCTCCACCGGGCTAGACTGCTTGTCTATGGTTCAAAGCCCGTCGCTACTTTCCACTGAGGAAGATCACTTTCAAAAATGGTCTCATGTGGATCTGAACTTCAGGAGAGTCCATCATTTCTCTTCATTCAACTCCACTCAACCTTGTTAGTGACTGCAGGGTGGGGCAGGCAGCTTGGAATCAGGAGATGAGAATTCGGGCTTCAAGGAAGAGGAGGAGGGAATGGCTCCAGTGGTAGAGAGCTTGTTTAGCATGCATGAGGTCCTGGGTTCAATCCCCAGCACCTCCTCCAAAAATAATAAATAAAAAAACCTAACTACTACTGCTCCCCAAAATTGTTTTAAAAATAGTTTTAAAAAAAATTCTGGCTTCATTGCTAATGCTAAGTGATCAACTCTCCATGGGTTTAAAAGGTCATTCTCTTTTGCCAAAGATGGGAGAACTTGGGAGAGAATAATTATAAAAATGATGCATAATCCTACCTTTTATTTACTACTTATATTATTCCCTCCTTCTATAATTGTAAGTTTGTACTTTTTTGTTGGAGACAAATAGAAAATTATTTTTTTCCCCAGAGAATCACTAGGAGACACGCTTAAGGCAACACACAATTTGCACTCTTCTCTATGTCCCTGCCCCTCTATCAGCGCAAACGGTTAACACAGGGGCTGTGAGCTCCAACTCTGGGTCTGAACCCCAGCTTCAGCTGCTTACTCCTCACTTTCAGGCAAATAATTAGCTGCTCTGTGCATCAATATTCTCTATGTAATCGAAATTGGAACCTGGAGTTATTCTAAGGATTACATTCGTCTCTACCAAGTGCCTGCCCCACAGCTGACACCTGGTAAGCGCTCAGTAACTGTTAGCCACCCTGAGTTACCACCCCTGTCACAAGTTCAGCAAGCTAATTTATTCACTGTTTCATCAACTGATGACGTCTGCTGATGGAGATATACAGGGACTGTCCTTACCATCAAGGAGGCTTTGATCAAGCACAGGTGACAAGCAGGGTGACCATATGTCCTGGTCTGTCTGGACAGTCCCAGTTTATGCCTGTTGTCCCAACTTAATTATTAATTGTGCACCTCCCTTCACTGTCAGGGGTGTTCTGGTTTGGATGATAAATTACATGTTCACCTTCATGATAAGACACCAGAAGGAGAAAAACACTTGGCAATGTTTAACAGCAGTGATGTAAACAAGAGTTCTTGGGAGAGGGGTGGAGGGGGAGATGGACAGCAGGAAAGATGCCTGGAGATGGAGGAAGCCCAGGGGGCAGGGACGTGGCCAACTCAAAGGGAGGATGGAGCAGACCGACACTCGGTGAGCTGGCACCCCTCACTCCTGTTCTCTAAGAGTGGACTGTACCACATTCGGTGGAAAAAGTGCAGTGGACTGCTCACGGGTAAATGAGTCCACGGATTTTGCTGGACTATCTGGGGGTGGGGATGGAAACTACGTGGACACTGAGTGAGTACTTCCAGGCCTCCAAGTTAAAAATTTCCAAGTTTATTAATCATTCATCTCAGCACCAGTTGCTTTAATCTGATCACCGTCTAGCCACAGTCAGCCCCTTACTAAGAATGGGAAGGGAAGAAATCACCTGCATGGGTTTCAGTTCAGCTCACAGGTCTTCCCATCTCCCCAAACACGTCTCTTGCTGTTTTAGGCTAGAATCTTGGGACCTAGGACAATCTTCACATGGTCTTCCTCCGTACGTGCAAGGACCTCGTTAGATGGGGCTAGTCACGGAAGCTCCTCAAGGGGCAAAACCTTAGAGGCTCTGTGATACCAAACCTCAGATGGAACCCCCATGTGACGTTTACCTCAGCCTTCGCTTGGGGAGAACGTCTCAACAGGAGCGGAATTATAAACTATTTCCTCAATTAGAGATAAAATACGGCTCTGACCTAATGTCTATCAGCCACCCTTTCACAGCCTGTCAGGCGGAAGGTACCAGTCAAAGAACGATGGGACAGACCAGAAGAGCATGTCTGAGAAGAAAGGGCTCAGAATAAGCTGGCGAAACTCCCTCAATTGACAGATTAGGAAACTGAAACCCAAAGAGAGAGTGAGACTTTCCCTGGGTCAGATGATTCGGGCTGGGCCAGGAAGCAAGACCCAGACTTCTAACCTGCCCCCTCCACTCTAAAACCAACTAAACCAGCCAGGAGGCTCAACACTTTCACAGTACTTTGTATTTACATGGAACCTAACATTTTAAAACATTGTGTTCACGTGTCTGCCCTTCTAGAAAGAGTCACCCTTTCTATCTCTATATTGTGAATGAGAAACACGAAGTAGGTATGCCAAGGGATGCGTTCCAGGCCTAAAGACACTGGAATAGTCAACAAATGAGCCTCGACGGTCAAAACGCCCTGTGAGCTACCATCTGAACCAAGACACATGGAATTCAGCACAAGGCAGGAATTACCAGAACAAGCTTCACTGCCTTAAACACACGTGGCGGGCAGGACAGCTGGGATGCCGTGGCTGGAGTTCTGAGCTCACAACACTGACCCATCAGGACAAGTGCCAAGGATCGTAGCACGGTACCCTAATTTCAGTCACTCACCTACGATGGGGAGCTGCCCCGGGCAGGGCGCTTTATAAACCAGGAACTCACTGCGAGGGGATATCTCTTTAGGGTTTACTAAGCGTGAGCGTCCAGTCAAGTTTATGAAGCGCCTGTTCTGCACAAGGATCTTTCCCATCTCACCTCAATTTATCACCGCACGATTCTGAGCATCGTGTTGCAAATCGGTGTGGTCTCCACTTAGTAAACGGCAACACAGGACGCAGCTCGCACTGAGAACTTGCCGCGCGCCATGAGGCCAGCAAGGGCGCAGCTCAGACCCAAAGCCCATCTTGTGAAACCAAGCACTGGTTTCCTACTACGATGGCTTTTACTTAATCCAGTCAGTCATTTAACCAGGGGAGAAAAATAGACTTTTTTTTTTACCCCACTTCCTACCAAGACTATCTTTTAGAATGACAACAGCTTAACTGACTTTGGAGGACTAAGAGTAGAATTCAGAAAGGCAACAAAAGGGCAAAGCCCCAAATTCTAAGCCTTCAAATTTTAAATTCATTTTCAGCTACTGTTTCAGGTGCGGCCATGGCTTTTACTGGATACGTTCACCACCTCGGGATTTCTAGTTCACAGCCTCTGGCTTCCAGATCGTAATTTTTCACCTGCCCTCCAAGCTTCCATTAAGTCTTTCATACCCCAGCAGCTTTTTCTAAGCTCAGGTTCCAGGCTGAGAAATTCTTGGCCAAGGGCCCAGGCACTTGGGAACAGTGAGTTTCTCTCTTTCTGCTCCCTAACATCGACTTCCCGCAAAGAACACTGGAGCCCTTTTTGTTTCCTTTAAAGAAATCAGAAGTTGTGAACTCAATATGGTCCTGTAAAAAACAAAACAAAAAAACACTCACCACTTCCAAACTGTCTGCAAATTGAGGCCCATTATATGTGCTTTCCCTCTGACACCCTGAAAGCAACGTTTTCAGAAGATTTTAGTTTTGCCCTGACAAAACAATTCTGAAAACAGGGAGGGGAAGAGGGCCACCTGAGCCCATCACTTTGACATGAAAATTATTGTTACATAAAGGCCAACATGGAATAAAAGTCCCCAAAGCGCTTCTCCAATCATTGACTAATTTAGGTAAAGATTTAATTAAAAATTTTTTTTGAGACCGACTTTTGATCTTTCGTGGATGTCTCTGGCTTTGACCCTCAATCATACTCGGTCAACAGTAATTTCTTCAGTCTACAAGAGCTACACGTGAGATTCTGGCCTCAGAGTGTTTTCCCTCCCCTCAAGGAAACCGGCCAACAGGGCCAGCCAGCTTCTGAGACTTTCGTTTTCTCCTCGGTGTAGCTTGCCTACGGGTCATTCATCATCCTTCCCTTTCCCTTCCAGTCCTGCCATCTCACCCCTTCCAGTTCGTGGCTATTATTTAACTTTGACAAACTCCCTACAACTAATTCATATTCTTAATGCCGTTAATGGGACAATTAGCGTCTCTTCCGGATTCACTGTGTGTATGATGCCTGGAGCAAAGAAAACTGCCCAGTCAGCTTCTAACCAGGCTCTGAAAATGAGAACACAAAGGCAATTTATTTTTAATAAGCTAGTCAGGTGCATGTCACCGTGAAAAGCCTAGCAGGGAGAGTTGCTTAAACCGGAAACAGTTTAAGTTTTGCCTCCGAGGACTCTGGCTATACCAAGAGGGGTCTGTTTCAGTTATTGAAAACCTTATAGGACTTTTGGCTTCAAAAGGTTTCCTTCAAGGTTGCATCATGAACAAAAAAGAGCCTCTGCGTTACTATCTAAAAGCTCATCTTTATAATAGTTGTCTTTAACACTATGAATTTTTTAAAAAAGCAGAAATAGAGCTTTCTTTCAGCTAGGAAGATTATGACAATCTGTGGGGATAGTTTAAGGGGCCCATTTATAGCTGCCACAGTCTTAATCATAAAGGCAACTGCCAAAGTACAAAGCATACAGACACGTGTAACAGGTGTCTCCCTACTTCTCTGGCTACTCAGGACAAGATAAATGACCTATTTCAAATGCATTCTGCACGTAAACAGAAGTTACATGAACGTGCGTTACTGTCAACACTCAATTCATAACAAAGAAAAGCCATGGCTCAGATCATGTTAAACAGTGCGCAGCTGATCATTTATGTTAGGCATTGGCCTGAGTTTTATACTTGTGCTTAAATAAGGAAGTGTAAGGTAATCAGGGAGCGTCAGTCGCCCGTAACTGCTTTCGCAGTGGACATACACTGAGTACGATCGATTTTCTGTCAAGGAGAATCATCTTCAGTTTTAGAAGTATTTACTGAGCCTTTGGGATTACGTGAGACTTATTCTAGGTGCCATGAAGTATACGAAGAGAAAAGCAAGCGACAGTAGCCCTCAGGGCAGAGTAAAACCAGCAAGGAGGGGAGCCTAGCGGTTAAGAGCATGAACTCTTGAGTCAAGGGTGTTTATGATACGCAGCCTCCTCCGATGAAACAGGATTAAGTGAGATCATGTACGTCAAGTGCTTAGTCCAGGGGCCTGGGTCATCCGCTCACACCTGCTCCGTTTTCTCCTGTGCATTAGGCTTTAAGAAGCCAGCGAGACGGGTAGACCTTCCTCCCCCGCCCCGTCCCCCCTCTCTTGCAGGGCTACTTAATGCCACGACCTCTTATCCCCACTATCTTGCTCAACAAACACTACACATCCAGCATGATGCTGAATGTGGGGTCTTCCCGCAGAGCCTGCCCTCACTCCCCCCACCAAGCCTCCAGAAAACCCCACTGCAAAGGCATGAGTCTATTCCAGGAGCATCCAGATGCGAAGATAAATACTGCTTTTAAAATGCTGAGTCCCCTCTTCTAATGTTTGGGCTGTGTTTGTTTCTTATACAACTTAAGAGACCTTTGGAGACTCATGAACGTGTACACAACAGAAACCACCGCTTTTTAAATACCTGATACGATCAGATTTTACATTCCTCAGTTCTGAGGGAATCTGCAAGGGAGAAGGCACTTTAAAGGGCTCTGAGCCCCCCATACAGAAGGGACGGAAGGTCGTGTGGTCTAAAATCCGAAGAGGTCTGCCGAAGACCATGACGGGGCTGAAAAGTAGACATGAGAAGACAGAAAAATCACTGGCTGAGTGAAGAGGTTAACCATGCACAAAAGGCAGTCAGCAGCCCCGGAGAAGGAGGAACTCCCAAATGCGAGGGGAGGAAGGGATGATGCCCCCTTGTCACGTGACAGGCTCGGCAGGAGGCAAACCCTCCCTGCTCCCACGTTTCCTATACTTCTTGCTCTTCTAGGAGATCAGCATCTTCCAGCCTCTATGCCTCCACCTTCTGCTCGCTGTTCCCTCTCCTGCAACGCCCCTCTCCTTACACAGCTGCTTATTTAAAGTTCAAGTCATACCTCCTCCTCTTTGGGCTCCAAACCACTTTGGTTTTGGCCCCTCTGGTGACGTGCACCATGATTTCCCTTTTGGGCTGTAGGTCATTCCCTCGCCAGTTACTCCCATGGAATTCTCTAAGCAGCCCATCCCTCGCTTGTCCACGTCAGCACCTCTCCCTGCGCCTGGCCCAGCGCACAGCACATCAAAGATGCTCCTTAATTTACTGCGAAACTGAACTGGCTTTATTTGAACAGTGCTCCTTAATGAGTTTCCTTGTAACAAACACTATAAATTCACTAAATTATAGACAGTTTGCCTCATTAAGTTGTGACATTACTTATGGAATGTGAGGGGATCTTTTACATTCAGATAGCTTAAAAAAAAACACAAGTAGAAAGGGCATGCCACGGCTTCATTTTTCTGATTTCCCACCATTATTGCTCGTTCTTCTAAGATTTGTTCCATGCACTTGTCATGGGAAAAGACTGCCCCATGTAATGGGAACTGGTAAAATACAAGGGGTGCTGAGCAAAACACCAGCCAGCAGCCGTGCATTGCTTACCACACCCCTTGGACTAGCTTAGCTGGTGCTGAATTCTGCAATGCCTTTTAATCTAAATGTTCATATCTGCAGAAACAAAACGAGTCTCAGTGTAACTGAAAGAACACAACTGCTGGGCACATCTAGACTGTCACCTACAGATCAGGTTTCTAGGACGGTATCATCACAAAACAAAACGACACGTCTGAGCAGCCTGCAGACCTCCAAGGCACCATGCTAGGATGGAGACAGAGAAACAGATCTGCCCATCGGGTAACAGACTGTATTCACTGTCTTCTGTGTCCCAGGCTCATGAGGCACCAAGGAAAGGCTTGACCCCTCCAACCCACCAAGGAGCTCAGGATGCAGTGAAGGCATCAAACACCAGACAGTTTCAGGACAGACGCCTAACACTGGAGGTTATGGGACAACCGGGCAGAGGACAGGGAAATACCCGACCTGAAGAACCAAGAGGTGTCAACAAGGCTGAGGGCAGGGCCTGCGGTGGGATTCTACCCAAAGCAGCAGCAGTAAAAGGTGAAGGTGAGAGAGCTCAACTCCTAGACTGTGTGAGTGGCTCAGCACAGCAGGAGCTGAGACTGTCAGGAGAGGAAGCCTCTGCAGCAGGACTAGGGAATCACCCCTCACTGCCCTGTGAGCCAGACTCCACGGAGTCGAAGGGAGCTTAGAACAGCGCCTGGCCCAGAGACCGTGCTATCGCCCAGCACTGCTGTGTGGACCACCACCACCCACACAGACCCATCTGACTTACCCGATTTCTTAGTGGCAAGCTGAAGTCAGTCTACACATCTGGAGATTCAAAAAGCAGGGACCACATTTAATAAAAGACAACTAGTTGAAAGGCAGAACAAGGAAGACCAGGAAGACGCCATGCTGTTAGCCAAGAGAAGAAAAAAAATCAACGTGCCTGCCTCTAGAAAGAATGACAAGAAGGATAAAGAGATGATCTGTTCTGGCCTCTGAAGCCTCAAGATCCAAAAAGGATGCTGTAACCTAAACAGCTTGTTGCTTTCTGGGCTCCAGAGAGAAGTCACCAACAGACACGGGGCCAAGTTCACTCACTCAGACTGGCTTCCCTTTCGGGAAGATCCTCTGGTCTACGGCCCTGGGCCCAGCCAAGCGGTGTTCAAGGCCTTGGAGTCTTGCAAATAATCCTCGATGAAAACCACATAGTCACAGATCATTGATGGCTTACTGTAACTTAACTTCCCTCCTATTTTTAATCATCCACTCAAAACAAAAAGGAAAGCACAACAAAATGACGACTGTACCCCCGATTGCTTCAACCAAAAGAAGAAAATGCTCCAAACTCATTCCCTGACCCCCTCCCGCACTTCACCGAGACTCTTTCAAAGTGCCGCTTTGGGACCGACCAGCCACCAGCTCAGCTGTTCAAGCCCTGGGTTCAACTCAGAGCCGGAAGAGCCAAGAAGCTGCACCATCCGGTTCAGATGGACAGGGTGGCTTTGAGACGTTCCATGAAGATGTGCAGAGGAAGATGCTAAGCAGAAGCCCCCTTTATCGCTTCCATCTCACCTGCCTGCAGGCTCGCGAAGCATCTGTGCCAGAGCCGGGCCTTCCCCGTCAATCACCCTGGCTCACTGCCGCCACAAGCAAACGTTTACAGCACCTCACCCGCGTCCAGGTTTCTTCCAATCCATGTCCCACCTCCCAACCCCTGAGTCGAGCTGGGGAAACGGGGCCATGCCTGCCAAGCACATAACAGAATACTGGGGCAAAGCCTACAAGGAAACCGCTGGCGTTTCTCTTGTGAGCAACTAAAACTCGCCTGGAGGAAAGATGCCTCCTGGTCTTTCCACCCCCAGTGTTGGATGGGGCTTCCCATCAACTAAGGGGACCTTGTTTGAATCAACCTCACCCAATACTCACCCTTCAGCCCATGTGAAAGGTTCTCAAGGTTTGCTGAACTGAAAAGCTGTGGAAGCTCTTCCAACTTACTTACTACCAAGAAGCAAAATCCACTTAGGGTCTCGGTCACCAACCCCAGCAACATTTGAGAGGAAAAGTTATTTTGAAAAGAAGGGCTTTTGTGCCGTTCCAACTGCTGCTACAGAGATAACGAAACAGTCCCAACTCTACTCATGAATATGTCTGTCTTCAGAGACATCCTGGCCATCACTGCTAGGTCTAAGGAACATTACATTTAAGGGGTGAAAAACAGAGCTAAAGAGACATTTAAACCATGAGCAACGGTTTAACAGGAGTTAAACGGTCTGAGGCTACAAGAAATAATTACTTATTCCAGTTTCTGTAGAAGAATAATTGCAGCATGCCTGCTTAAAGTACTTTGAGTTTATGTGCAAGTTCATGCCTACTATAAATATTTCTATAATCCTTTTCTGCTCCCAACTCCCCGAGAGAAGCCTAAAAATCTGAAATACTTTTGGTGCTGGCCTAGAGTGAATTGTATTTGGGACACAATTCACTGAGTTATTCACCAACATCCTTCACACCCCTTCTTCTTGCATAATCTGCACACCCCACCCCCACCAGGGATGTTCTGCCAAATACAACCAAGTCTTCTCTTCAGATGACTATAAGCCCAAGAATAAAAGCCCTCCGGAATTTCAGACCCATGTCGCCAGGCAGGGCCCCTTCTGTCAATAAGCTGAGGCCTTAATCCTGTCCGTTTTACAGCTACTGAGAGGTTTATGTCATTACACGGTGTGATACAGTCCAAAGGAGGCAGGGAAAGCAGTTTTCTGTGTATCGAATCCAGTTCTAAATATAAACCATGATTTTTTTTTTTTTCTTTAGGAGAAACTTGCTGGTCAGATTTAAAAAATCACTAACAAATTCATCGTTTCTGATGAGTATATGTTTTCCAAGAATTAAAGTGAGACCTCTCCGTGGCCACGGGCTGTTAGGGATGAAAGTTGGTGCCATTCAAGAATCTGGGAAGTTCTGTTTACCGAGGGCCATAAGTTTCCTAACATCGAAATGTCACACTTCTAAATTTAGGTGGCTCTTTCCAGATGTATGTTGGTAAAGGTAAACCTTGAAAATTTTATACTGAATTTCCAAACAACTTTTCGTTTCAAGGTGAGCTCAGCAGAGACAAAGCCAACCACCAATGAGAGAGAGGACTAAGACTTTGTTGGAAGTTACAGCTCATGGCAAATTTTAGGCTCACTTCATTTGTCAAGGTGAAACATGTCCTTCCCAGAACCGCTAAGGTCCTCTCATCCTACCACCCTGTTAAATTTCCTTCCAGCTCCTCAGACTGACATGACAGACGCACCTACGAAAATCAAGCAGAAGAACATGACTGTTCGTGTGAAAATATGAGACTTTTCTTTGTGTGAGTGGGGCCATTTGGACTCTACTCGTACTACATGAGTCAGCCACAGGGAGACGATGAATTTATCTGAGCCGAGCAAATGTGCCATCACTGGGAGAGGGAGACAAATAAAGCCTGAGAAGAATAAGGAGGTGCTGGTACACGCTTTGCATGCCGACGGGGGAGGAGCACCGCTGCATTCCCACGGGTTACTGAAATCTGTCGCAGTACAGAGAGCAAAGAGGTCGTGCTTTTCTCACCAGGTTAGCTTGAGGCTTGTATCTTTAAGGAACCAGGTAGGCTAGTCATTTACCATCGATTCATTACTACGTGCAAAGAATGTTCTAGGCACCGGAAGGACAAAGGAGAACAAATCTGGTCTCTCACCTCAAGGAGCTGATTCATTTTGCAGCCACTGACACAAAGCATCCATGAAGCCCACTTAGTACCCAAGATGACAGATCATCCAATTACAGTCAAAAGATCATCTGCCTTTAGGGAAATCATCTTTCAATTCAGCCCTCAAGAAGTATAAGAACTCCACTGATGCCGACAAGTACATTTTACCAAACTTTTGAAAATGTTCAAGAGATCAGATTATAAAATTGTAAAATACCAGGTGGAGAGCAAAAACACGATAGTTAGATTATAATTGTCTTAAATTCAATTTAGTATCATTATGCCCTAATTCTTGTTGCTCTTGTTTTCCTTCTAAGTTGACCAGAAGAAAATGTCCTCACACCAAGGATCTTACCTGCCATCATGCTACCGTTCACCTGCACTTTCAAGGAACCATTCAGAACCTCAACCAGGTTTCTATTCCAAGCTAGAACAACAGACTGTTCCCCCGACACAGCATTCAGCGGGTCTTTAAATAAAACCATTTATTTTCTCATGATGGTCACCAAGTACGTACATATTAAATCTCAGTTTTCAATTTATTATTATTTATTGGGATGTGTTGACGCCTCTGCTGCCTCTACTATCAGGACAGACCCGACTCTTATTCAGCGTTGACTCTGCATTCACAACTCATAGCATTAAAAACTATAATGGTAATAAAAAACAAAGATAAATTCAAGAGAGCTGTTCCAAGACACAGTGTGACTGAGACCACAGGTGCCTTTGGTGAGCTCCTCCCACCTGTTCTGAGCACCCACCCTCCCTGCCTCTTTCCACCAATTCCTGTACCCCTTGCTTAGAGCCCACACTCTAAGGGGCTCTGAGACCCCACCTGAGAGCCACTAACTGGGCACTTTTACCTCCTAGCAGCCCTGTCTCCAATCACACAAGAGAGTCTTCAATACCCAAAAGGATTCATTTTAAGAGTTACTTTTATTACCTAAGCATCCATTTCAAACTATGTCTTGTGCACTTTAAAATATCTATACAGTGTTTCATTCTACAAATGTGGTTCCTTTTAAGAAATTAAAACCACAAAGACCGAGGAAAACGATGAAGTCAGCTATCAGTTATCACCATTCAGGTTTTACCCGGAGATTTTTTCATCACTAATCATACTGCAAATATAATTTAATTTCTTGTAAGTGGCATGGTATGTTTCCATGACCATTTTTTTTCATATTCATCTTAAATGGCAATTTGAAAAAAGAATGTAGTCTACTTGAATGTACAGTACTGATCACTAAATCATTTCCGTTAAAACTGGACATAAAGGATGCTTCCCGTATCTTGCTACTTTAAGCAAAGCAGCAATGGGCAAGTTTATCACGCAAAAATCTTCCATAGTCAAGATTACTTCCTAAAGGATGATTCTCAGAAACTGGGTAAGAGGGTAAAATGACTCAAAATGACGAAGAAGGCCATGATAATGGTGCTGACAAAATATTCTAGAGAATCCAAAAAAACGTCACAGAATGAAGTAACATCGATGTACCCATCAGACTGGAATTTAGTGATGGGAATTCAAGACCCAGCAGCAGAAGCAGAAATACATCAGGCGTTGCAGCACCACTGAACATGCAGTTTCAATGCTTAACTCCAAAAACCCTCAAAGTTTACCAGTCAAGTCTATCGGCAACAGCAGTCTCACCACCTCCCTTTCATTAGCACTTCTCTTGGTTTCCATTAGCACATTCAGCAGGGGTTTTAGAGGATCTGGGTTCACTGCCTGCTTGTGATTGAACTAGAATGGCCTCAATTTTAACGAAGCCTTTCCTGCATATATAAAAAAGGGGGCAGGGCAGGTATTCAATGAGAAAATTTGACCTCAGGAATTTGGAGAATATTGTCAGCAGATACCACAAAACGTGCTTACTTCAAATTAATCTTTCAGAAAATAATACCACATGCCAAAGATCGTTTCAATTTTCAGTCTTTTCTCCCCCTCTGGCAACTAGGGTTCATAATGGGTTGGTTAAAGTGTAAGCACGTATGAGAAAGAAAGAATCCTGTTAGGAAGCTGCAAACAGTATCAGTGATGACAATAAAAATTGTGTTTCCCCCTGACTACACTAGAAGATAAAAGAAACATCACGAAAAGGCAAAAGCATAAATGAAAACTAAATTTCTGCTTAATCATCCTTCTGCAGAGAAAAACATAAGCATTTTATGTGCAAGGCAGCATCATCTTTTAATAGCTATAGGACACATTACTATTACCCTGCTGCTTCTCGGCTGGAGAAATAGGATTAGTGGCCTAAGCAGAGAGAGCTTAAACTAATTACTCAAGTAGGCAGTCCTAGTGCAAAAAAAAAAAAAAGCAGGAAAAAAAATCCCAGTCTTCCGAGGGTTAAGGAACCTCAGTGATCGAAGGTTGGTCCAGGACTTCAGACCACAATTAACATAAGAGGAAGTAATGCCATTTTTAGCAACATGGATGGACCTGGAGATGATCACACCAGGAGAAGTAAAGACAGAGAAACAAATATCTCAGCCCTTCTATGTGTCATCTAAAAAGTGACACAAATGAACTTATTTATAAAACAGAAAGACTCACCGACATGGGAAACAACGTTACTCAAGGGGAAAGGAAAGGAGACACAAATTAAAAGTTTGGAATTAGCACATGCAAACTACTATATACGGAACAGATAAACAAGGTCCTACTGTACAGCACAGGGAACTATATCCAATATCCTGTAACGACCTATAATGAAAAATATATATGCATAATGAACCTATAATGAAAGATAAATGTGTAACTGACTCACTAAATACCAGAAACTAATGACATTGTGAATCAAAACTATACTTCAATAAAGAAATTTTTTGAAAGAAACAAAGAGGGGTTTTAATCCTCCATTTTCAAAACAGACTCCAAGTGACAGGTCAGACTTAGGCTGGCTTGAGATAAACAACTTTATCTAGAGTTTCAGAATGGTCACCATACATCTATTTTTTATTCAACAGTATTCAGCAATTGCATTTTAGGCACTGTCTATATAATGATGTAGGACCCACAGCCCGATACAGGGAGCAGAGTATGTGTTGGTTTGGAAGTCAGATACTGATTTTGCAAAAAAAAAAAAAGAACCCTCTCATGTCTAAAGATGAGTATTAAGTAACTCTAACACAATCTAGAAACAGGCTGTGTTCGTGCCTATAATCCCACCCAAGAGCTCTTTCCACAAAAGAAACTTTCAAGAACTTGATGCCAGAAACGAATTTTTAAGATGGACCACGTGACATGCTTGATGGTAACACCAGCAAAGCTACAAGGGGCCTATTATCTACTTAACACTCTAACTCAGGACAACAGAAAGGCAAGTCTCACTGATACGACAGTTTCCAGCAACTGAGGATGCTTCGAGGCCTGAAGTGAGATCCTAGCATTTGTTTTGAGATTCTGGAAAGAGCCAACCACGGCCGCAAAAACTCAGAGCAAGCCGTGAGAACCTGACACCACTGTAATTCCTTCACTCCAAATATTTTCCACACAGTTTCTGCTGGGGAATTCCTCAGTGCTTTCGTAACACGTCAGAAGGGAAAGCAAACTCCCGTTCTGAATCAGACAGCCCGATTACATCTGTTGTGTAAAGGAAGGGATACTGGTCATCAAATTCAGTGGACAGCCCAGAGGGGAGGTTACCGAGAGCAATTATAAAAATTAAAATAGAGATTATGATCAAAGTGAGCCATCGAAAACGGCTAAGCTTCGCCATGAGGTGAAGATCTGCCTGTATTATACTTAATGGAAAGGATTTCAAAGGTCAGATGTAGGACATGGCCCTTTAACCAGGGGACTTCATTGGTTTAATGCAATCACAGGTACCCAGCTGTTAAAGAGATCTCTTGAGAACACAGCATGAAAACCAAACTACCTTCCCTGCAGCCAGGCCAAGCTGGTTGACAATGTACACCAACTACAATGTCTAACATGATACTAAAAACAGATGACTGAAGGGTCACAGCTAAGAAATACTTCTGAAATATGAAGTGGGTGGATAAAACTATTTCCCCTGAGAAAACAGAGAATATCCCTCATATACCATCTCTACCGCTTCCCTCCTCCCCAAACCCCGATAAATGCACAACTCAAAAGACCAAACTCAAAATGTTCTTTTCCTTCTGGACACCCTTTTCCTCTCCTTTGCTCTAGAGCTGTCCATGGGAATTCGACTACTTTGACAGCATTGCTATTTCAACAACCCGTGGCATGCCAGAGCCCTTCCAGGCTGTCTGCACAACCAGGGGCCTGCTCTGAAAATCCCACCCTGCACACGAGGATGGGTGTCCAGCTGGGGCTCAGGGCGACAAGCGGAGTCCCCCAAAGGGAGCAGTGGGAAGTAAGTAGGAAACAGGGAACTCTACGGCTTGCTCTGAGTTCTGTCGCCTCGGTAGATTGTCTCCAGAATTCTGAGATGGTTCCCAGATGCTGGGATCTCACGTCAGTCCTTCAAGCTATTCATTCCCCAGACCCCTTCCCCTGTGGGCAAAATTCACCGGCTCAGGGTGGGCACCTGAGCTGGCTGGGCCAACCATGCTCTCTGCTGGGAATTCCTGTCAGCATTTGAACCTGGGGGCTGGCACACTCAGGACCCATTTTAGAATGTGGCAAGGAAGTGAAAGAAAGCCCAGTGGCTGTCACAGAGAAGAACGAAGGCAGTTCAGGGAGGGAAGGGGACATGAGCCCCGAGGGACCTCAGGCTCAGCTCCTGGTGCCGTCAGATCCTGGTTCTAAGACCCCTGGCTGCCTGACAGCATTTCCTGTCCTTGACCCCCATCAAGTGCTCTGTGTGCCCTTACATAGCAATTCTACTTCCATGGCTTCAACTGGTTAGAGCAGGCATTTGTTTTTTGTAACCCACATGTCATCATCACATGCTTAATCCTTTAAATGCCAACATCTAATGACTTCTAACCCCAGTAGAAGAGCTTAGAAGACTGTTTCTTTAGCAGCATGTATTAGAATCTATTTGTTTTCAGACTCAAAGTGTTTCATATTTCCCCATAGCCCTTTCTAAGACACGGTCACATGCACAGGAGGAAGTTTAAATAAGGGTTAATAGAGTCACTCTCCCTGCCTTAAGCTGAGCTGTTAAAATCTAAAAGCCTTGGGTGAAAGGCTTTACTCACATCTTCAAAATTCAGGAAGAGTCTCTCAGGCTCGAAGCACATACCAAAGGAACAGCCACAACGGTGAGAAAGCTCATTCAAGGCTCAGAAGCAGGGGCACCTAACCTGGCGGGAGTTCCTACCATATGGCCTCTAGCTGTCACCGTCTCGGCCCATTTGCTGGCGCCAACCGCAGCCTGAGGGGGGAGATCAGGGTGGCGCCGGGACTCTGTGGTTTCCCGGCCAGTAAATCTGGCTGTGCTCCTGCAAACCCCAACCCATTCAACAGACAATGCGGTGACTAGCCCCACCGTGTAGCGGGCTCAGCGCCACGTAGTGGGGAGTATGGGGGTGATTAGGACAGACAGTGCCCACCCAGAGCTTCTTCCATCAAGCATTTACACTTTAGTAAGAGAAAACAGATCCACAGTTAAAATATACTGCAGCGTACGATGAGGTGAGAGAAGCAGGGTCCACTGCAGGACTTCAGAGAAAGAGCTGTCAGTTCCCCCGACTGGGGATGGAGGGAGGGAGGGGAGAAACCAGGACAAACTGTCCTCAGGATGCTCCGAACTTACTTATGGATGCTCATTTACCCGTAGTGACCACCCAGCCTTCCAAAGGTAGAAGACAATCTTCCAATACCTTCATTTCATTTTTCTGTTTATTTTTAGGAAGAAGGGGAAGAAACTGTCTCCCCTGCCATCAACCTCCTCTGCTTCTTAAAGGTCCACTGACACCCACCGGAGAAGGAGCCCCGCTTCCCGTCCAGGTTCGCCCCGGGCTGGACGGACCCCTCACTCTGTGCCCACGTGGCTCATTTAGCCATCGGGTCCTGAGCCCTCCCTCTCATTGGAAATGCATGTTGCCTACTGAGCATCCAGGTTTTTCCCCTAGGACCGCTTCAACATGTGCAAAGCCAGTTCCCAACACAGAGAGAAGCAGCATTATCACAAACTGTCCCATTTGTAACCCGGCTGGGCTGTAAGCAGACTCCTGCCAGCACCTGAAAGGCCATCGCTCCGAGGACACTGGCCCGAGCTTTAGTTACAATATCTCTTTTCACTGCCCAGCAGGTGCTCACCCCCCACCTTTCCCCGCACCCAGCTACCGGGTCCTGGGGCGGATTTTTTAACCTCTGTAACTGAAGACCTGAGAGGGCCACGGGACACAGAGCAGTGGCCTAAAAACCATTCGTTTTCAATTCCAGCAGCTACATACAGCTCACTTTTCATGTTTCACACACAGAAGACATGAACGAAGGCCCTAAAAATAAGAGACACGGGAGGCAGCCAGAGAGATACCTAACACCCAATCAGAGCCGCGACTGAGGAGGGCACCAGCAGTTTTTGGGAGCCAGGCCAAACGCTCTCCTCCTGGGGGAGCAGACTCAGCGCCGGTGCACAGGCAGCAGCCTGGAGACGGTGCAGGAGTGCGGGAGCCGGGCGACCGGGAGGCCCCGGGAAACCCTCCCTGACCCTGCCCTGCCCACGGCCCCCACGCGGGCAAGCCCTTCACAGCCAGACTGAGCAGAGGGCGGTTCACGTGTTCCAGCCACCAGGCCAGGAGGAACATTAAAAGCAGAGGGAGGAGAGAGGGAGCCAAGGATGTGACAACTTATTTGCCAACCTCTGGACAGCCCTGTACGCACTAAGACAGGTCAGGGGCGGGGGTTCCTGGGAGCTACCGGCTTCCCATTCCTTTCCCAAGGAGTATGCAACCCTGCCGGATGCAGAGGTGCGTTCAGCCTCACGGGAGAGCGGCAGAAATGCAGCATCGGCGGGAACTCTGCCTCCTCTTCAAAGGTCTCGTGAGAAACACTACAGGCAAACTTTAAATGGAAAGCACAAAAAAAAAATCTGCTTCTACAATGCTGCCACAGGTATGACAGTTTATTAGACTGTCCTCTGGACGTTAAAGGGGAATCAAATTACACACAGCAAGAGGGTCAAGTGTTCTCCACTTGATGGAAGCTCCTTTAGAGAAGAAACCTCAGCTCTTCAGGCTTTTTCAGCGGCTGGTGCACTTGGAACACTTCCTAAGAGAAGTTACTGATGCTCTTAGTAACACTGTTACATTCCAAGAGACAAAAATTCCCAACCCCACCCCAGACACATTCTCAGTTAAATGCGACATTAAAAGTTTGCACAAAGTATCTATTTTGGAGACCTGTAATTTTTTTTGACTGAGTAGTTTTGCTTTTCAACTAAGCGGCTGACTAAAGCAGAGAGTAATTTTACAACTCTGTTCTCCACATGTGGATGATTCACTTGCCAGATTATCCTAACTTCAGGCTTCCCACCCCCTCTGCTGTCCAACCTGCTCCGGGGGACATGTCGACTGCCTGCTCTTACAGGCTCAAGTGTGCAAACCAATGTTAACACACCAGAAACAAAAATAAGGGTGCGATGATGCTATGCCCTAAATGCATTTCTAAGATCAATACAAATCTTGAGTTGTGCATTGTTCTGGACAACTGATACAATTTCTATTAAGTAGGGATTTTAATGTGGTATTTCCAGACTCTTAAATCAGAGTCTGCTTCAAAGCATGAGCCACAGATCTTCAAGGGTCCACGTGGCAAAACTATCTTCCTGATAACAGGTTATCTGCCTTCTTGCCTGTGTTGCCATTTGCCCTGATGCTGTGACAGCAATGGTGATAGTAAGACGGCTGGTACCTTAGCGTGAATCAAGGCAGCAGCCCCGTGCTGCGCTAACGGGCGTGACACTCTATCCTACCATCAACTCACAGGTTGTTCTTTCTAACGCCAGTTTCATATTTAAGAATGTCTTGATGAAGCATTAAAAATTCGATGATAATACCCTAGTGTGACGCACCAGGCACTTGATCCTCACTCTGCATGTGATGGTTGTCACATCACCTCGTTTCAGGCAACACCACTTTTACTTGAAACAACTACCAAACTACGGTTATCCAGACTTGGATACTTGGCAGATACCTCCTTGAAAATGGAGTGAGCCTGCCACTTGGGGGGTAATAACTAACAGTGTTTATTGCCAATGATAAAAGTCAAGCTTTCAAGTGAAAAACAGTTTTAGAAAACTCACATCTGCCATGAGCCTGACAGCCTCCTCACACCTAGAGGGGTTTTGATCAGACTGATGGTAATGTTAACTAATTTTGGTTTTTTTTTATATAATGAAATACTTTGACGCTTAAAAGATTTGCAAGACTAAGTGAAGTAGCGTTCTCCAAACCAAAGAATGAGGTCACAGGCGTTTCAAAGAGCCATTCAACACTTGATGCCGATGGACACAGGTGACCTGTTTCATATGCTGTACTGCAACTAACTTTTAAGAACTTGCCAACCATGAATATTAAAGAACAACGTCTCCAGTTATCTGAGAAGGCTGTTAAAATACTCTTCCGTTTTACACTTCACATGTTTGACGTGCACTTCCAACGCGACATTTCACAACACACTGAAAGCCAAATCAACTGAGTCCAAATGTGTTTCATGGAGGCAGAAGCAGACGTTAGAGGAACTTCCAATGTGGAACACTTCTAAATTTTGTTTTGAAAAATGTGATCCTTTTTCATAAAATTACGTGATTTATGTCAGCATATAAAGGGCTTATCATTGTTATTTGTTATAAACAGAATTCTGTTTATTTTGTTATTCTGTTTAATTCATCATTTTTAACTTCTAAGTTATCATTTTTAATGTCTAATATTGGTAGATAAAACCCACCTAAATAAAAGCTCTTTGGAGCCCCCCTGCAATTTTTTAGTACCACTTTAGGGGTTCCTAAGACCTAAAGGTGTAAGAACTATGACCTTAATGTAACTTATATCAAAAAACTCAAAGTCAGTTCTTGTTTAATATTTCTAAATAAAAATGCTGTTCTGGTATCATAAGACAGACATGATATTTCTTAAAAGCTCAACTTTAATGTGTACTTTGCTCTTATCTCTTAAGAGTCTGTCCTTTTTCTACTAAAACCAACCCAACAATTCATCTTTTAGTGGCATTCACTTAGTTATCCATTCACAATGTAGTTATTGAGTCCTTTCAAAATGATCCCAGAAATGTAGCAACTCTGCCCTCGGGGAGCTTAAATTCCAATGCCATTCATCCACCTGTCTCACTCAATAAAATTAACCAAGCACTATATTTGGCCTTCTCACAATCACAACACTGATACACCTGATGGAGTTGCTTGTGGGGGCTATGAATTTTCAGATGTTCAATTTTTGCTCATTTCCAAATTTCTTTGGAGTTTAGAGAGATCTTCAACCTAAATTTGCAGGCTATTGTTATATTTGTTTTTCCTGTCCACAATTTCATAATAAAAGATAAAATTTCCTAAGAGGAAGACATCAGTTGACTATCAGAAGGACTGTGGTCCATTCAGCTACTCCTGACGCTTTCTCCTTTTTTTCATGGTAGAGGAGAGGTCCCCTGCCCAGCAGCTCCGGGGAAAGCCAGCCTCTAGTTTTAGGAGGGGGACCTAGAAACCACCCATCTGTGCTAAGAGAAGTGGAGGTTCCCCTACTTGGCAAGGTGATCCAAGATGGCAAGGGTTTTCCTTGTCATCAGGCAAGTGACACCATACATAAACCTTACTCTGCAAGTCATTAAAGCAAGATTCCAGGGAAGACTGAAAGGTAACTGTCCATTAGTCACACAGGCTGAACATAAATGAGTGCTTCAAAAATCCAACATTTTAACGAACTTTTTCAATCACAGCCTTTAAAAAAAAAAAAAAAAAAAAAAAACCAAAGGCACTACCACAAACCTAAGAACTGGCTAGAAAACTAGTGAGGGAGGTGAGGACAGTCACACAAATCTCAAATCTGACTTGGGTATAGTAATTCTGTGAATCTCAGAATCTCAGCATTCTGTTTCTAAAGCAAGAAGAAGAGTTCCAAGGTATAAGAGTTCCTAATAAAATTCAGACAGAGAATAAAAAAGGGCATTTAATCCTACTCCTGGGGATATATATCCAGAGGGAACCTTAATTCAAAAAGATACATGCAACCCAATGTTCACAGCATCACTATTTACAATAGCCAAGACATGGAAACAACCTAAATGTACACCGACAGATGACTGGATGAAGAATCTGTGGTATAGCTATACAATGGAATAGTACTCGACCATAAAAAAGAATAAAACAATGCCACTTACAGCAACATGGATGGATCTGGAGATTGTCATTCTCATTCTAAGTAAGCCAGAAAGAGAAAGAAAAATACCATATGACATCGCTCATATGTGGAATCTAAAAACTAAAAACAAACAAACAAACAAAAACTAAAAAAACTTCTTTACAAAACAGAAAGACACTCAAATATAGAAAACAAACTTATGGTTTCCAGAAGAGAAGGGAGTGGGAAGGGATAAACTGGGAGTTGAAGATTTGCAGAAACGATTATATATAAAATGGATAAACAAGTTTATACTGTATAGCACAGAGAACTATATTTAATATCTTGTAGAAATATGGTGAAAAATATGAAAACAAATATATGTATGGTCATGTGTTACTGAAGCACTATGCTGCACACCGGAAGTTGACACAACATTGTAAACTGATTATACTTCAATAAAATATATATATATACTCAAAATAAAAATATATATATATACTTCAATATATACACATATATATACATACACACACACACACACACACACACATATAAAAAAGGACACTTAGTTTACAGAAGAGATAGGAAATAAGTTAAAAGGGGTAATCTTACTCTAGGCAATTGCAGGGTCACTACACGAGAGAGACTAGAACAGACTGCAGGATGCTTAACTGATATTTTCAGTAAAGATCTGAGTATAAAACAATAAAATACAAAGAACAGATATCACTTCTATCAACAGGACTTGTCAATGCAGTGGAAAGCAGTGTGATTGGAGTCAAACAGACAATTCAAATCCCAGTCCTGCCACTTACTATCCACCATTAACTTACATTTTCTAAGCCTGCTTCCTCATCTGTAAAATGGGAATGCCAATACCAATCTCATAGGGATAATGATGTAAGTTACCTAGCACAGGGATATGCTAATGTTACTATTCAAAAGGCTAAGCAGGGTATGAAAAAATTTTTTAAGTAACCTAATAACTGCTAAAGGAATTAAGAGGTTGATCACTGGGCTTCCATGGTCAGGGAAGACATCCTAAAAAAAAAAAAAAAATATGGCACTTAGGAGTGGTTCAAACTCCCTCTTTCAAAGCTGAACAGGAAATTTCCACTCATTGGTATTGTTCCTGGGCTTCACGAGTCTATGACAAGCATTTATTGAACAGTCATTGTGATGAATACTTAGTGGTTCTTAACCTTTCTGCGTCATGGCTCTCCCCTGAGAGTCTAATGAAAGATCACAGAAGGAACTTCTCCCCAGAAAATGCTGATGATTTTTTATTCTAAGTTAGGGAGGGAGAGGCCCCTGGAAGCACATTCATGGACCCTAAAGACATACAATGCTAAACATTAAGAGGCTACTGATTTTAAAACAAAGCCCAAGGTCACCTGGTCCAGCTTCATGAGTCAGATGGACAATCAGGCTCCCCTTCCATCATGTCTTATCTCGGGGAATGACACCACCATTACCCTATCGCAAGCTCAGAATCCAGGAACCACCCTGGACACTCCCCGCTCCATATCTAGTCTTCCACTAAGTCTTGTCCGTTTTTCAAGTGTGGCCTCTTATTTCCACCTCTACTGCCACCTCCTCTATCCAAGTCACCATCATCCTTTGGCAGGATTGCTTCAGTTGTACTGTAATTGGTCCTTCTATATTCCCTCTGGCTGGGTGTAGAACATAATACACAGCCAATGGTCAGTATGATAAGACAGTATTACCTCTCTACTCACCACAGTTTTGGAAATTAAGAGTACAAAAATTTATTCATATCCCTAACACTCAAAATGATCTTTGAACATTTTGGCATTTTTTAAAATAAATTCAAGAACTTATACAATGGAGAGAAGGACATATGCCAAAATAAACCAACTCAAACAGGAGTACATGGAAACATCATTAACATTAGTCAAGGACCACGTGAGGTATCTGTGTATATGGATGGATTGGTTAGGTGGACAGAGACAGATAAAATTTTATAAAATGAGATATTCAATGTGCTAATTCATTTTTATGTATTAAATTTAAATTTGCTTGTCTGTATCAAAACAATTTTTTGTGTGTGATTTTGTTTGAGAAGATCAAAAATGTTAAAAAATTGAGTTCCTTTTTTCAAGGACGTCCTTCAGTTTTAGGCAGAATCGGTTAGCTCTCCTTTGAAAGGCATGGACATCAGCATGCTAACACTTCCTTTCATTTTTAATTTTCACCTCCAGATTGTCCTTTAGTTACATTATGCTTATAGTATCTCGCTCTGTACCTTTAAAATTCTGTCCTGTACTCATAATTCCCTTCATTATTTGGCACTAGTTCTACCTACATGTAAATAGGTTCAGATGCTCACCCCACCTCCCACAATATCTTCATCTCCAAATTCCTTGTTTTCATTCAGTTTTTAATTGGATGGGTTTCAGCACTCCCTTAGAAGTAGGGCCACAACTGATTTGCCCAGTGCCACACCCATTGGATCCTGCATATAATAGGTGGTCCAGAAAACATCTGTTCAATGGTGGAATTTATAACCACAGAACAGTCTGAAAATAGCTTACAATCTATTAAACCACATATATCATATCTGTGGCCCATATGATAATCCTGACTCTTGAATTCCTTGTCCAAGAGTCAAAAAAAGCAATACACTAGACATGTGTTACAATGATACAAGTCACCTTCCTGTTTGAGATGTTCCCTTAATAAACTGCAGTAACATGCAAGGTGGCTTAAAAAAAAATTTAGGGCAACATGCAAAAGATGTTCATTCACGCAAGAAATATTCAGAAGATAACGAGGTCAAGTTCAGTCTCAAATTCCAAGCTAACACCACCCTGTGCTAGGATCATCCTGGCACAATCAAATATCTAGTTAATCATTTGTGACTGATTACCATTCTTAACTCATCTCACCCAAACCATTCCTTCCTTGTGTGTACTTCTCCAAATTCCAAAGCTATTTCTAGTTGTTTTAAGTGTTTAGCCTTCAGCAAGCTTCTTCCAAGGGGAGAGATTCAGAATTAAGCACTCACAATGCAAAGCACATCTCCCCACCTCGTAAGAATCACAGCCCACATTTCAAAACATGCCTCGCTCAACTCTGGGCCTCTAAAAGGGTAACTCATTCAAAACACAGATGTTAAATTCTTAAAAACTGCTTAATACCTATCAGAATTTGCACCTTCAATAGTTATTGCAGGAAAAAAAAAAACGTGACTGTGATCCGACAGACTGAAACCGAATTTGAAAAGCTTGCTTAATATTTACCGTCTGCTGCCAACAAGCAGGAGTCACATGAAGAAACTGGGAGGTCTGGCCATCTCCCAGAACTTTTTTATTAAAGAGTAAGGAAGCTAGCAGCTTCTGGACAGAGATCTGGGACCAGCCAAAAAAAAAAAAAAAAAAAAAAGGTTCAGCAAGGTGTTGGGACGTCTGTGGTTTGTCTTTCCAAAAAAAAGTAAAGAATTACAAAGATCCACGCAGGTGCTTTTTCAGATCTGTAACAGGGCATCTATCCTTTCTGCAGGCACAGAGGATTTAAGGACTTGATTGCCTGCCCTCCTCTGACCCCAGACTCCAGACACTGGACCTTGTGACAGGAACTGTCAGGTTCCTCCTGGGCCCTGTGGGACCGTGAATGGTCCCTTACCTGAACTGCCAAATAATTTGAGAATGCCTTCTGGCCTGACAGCACACAACTGCTCTCCCAATGATGAATACGAATGACTTCTGCATAAGGGATTTCTGAGATATCCAAATTCAATTAGGCTTCGCCTGCTTTGAACAGACAACAGCACCCAATTGTGACATTTTTCTTTGCCCTCCACTGACCATGTTAAAGACCCTAATATTTATGCTTTAATTTTTCTCCTCTCTCCGAATGTCATTTATGCACTCCCATCCTCAAGAGATGAAGAAGCCGCAGTTATACTCAGGCCTAATTCATCTTGTGGACAGAAGCAGCATGTCTCTGCTGACCCGTCTGCTACGAGAGCCTCTGGAACATTCAGTCACAACCTAAACCAAACAGGGACCTCGTTCTCACAAACTACATTTGCCACTGCCAACACCAGGATTCCCCCGTACCTCGCCAAAGGCCAACCTAGTCTAGTTCCCCGAGGCCCTGGTAATTGTTTGCCATTAACTGAGATTATCTTCAAGCAAAAAGTCCATGGTTTTTGTCTAAGCAATTGTCTAATACAAGATATTATGGTGTGTAGCTTGCCTGTAAGGCTTAAACGTCTTTCGTGACCCCAGAGAGTTTAATGCAATTCACAAACAAGATGAAAGTGTGTTTAGCACAGAACTAATCCATACCTTTTTAACCCAAAATGGTCCTTCCTGTTAAGCCCAGAACTAAAGTGCACATCAAATGCTAAGGCTTACACTTTATAATTCAGACCTCTCGCTTTCACTTCTATTACATAATTTTATAAAAGCATTTGAAAACCTGACTAAGCATGCATTCATATCAAAATTGGCAGGTTCCAAGATGGACTCTTACTTTTGGGTTATTGTGTTACTTTGGGGAACTTTCTAGTTTGAAGACCTAAGTTAACATCAGGCTATTTCCATAAAATCTTTTTGTCCTTTTTGGTGGCCTTCAGAGGCAAGCTGCCACTCTTTGCTCAGTAACTGGAAGAAATAAGATAGGGTTTGGGGTTTTAAGGCAGCAAAAGGAAACAGCTTCTATTTAAAGGTCTTTGAGGGGAAGAGAAAGGAGTCGAGGAAAAACAAGATTCCGGAGTTTACAGTTCTTTAGACGTACTCCAGAGCAGCTGTTATATTTCTTTCTAAGTTCCCCTCAAGTAGCAATGACAAAACAATATTAGGTTTTGAAGCAACAGAATAGAAACAAAAAATTCCTTTAAAGGAATGGTTTTTCAATAATTCTAGGAAAACAGTAGGAGCCATATAAGACTTTTTTTTAAGCGTAAGCTGAAGTTCAATTTGTTAGCTTCGAAGTGGTTTGTTAAAAAAAAAACTAAGTGGAAGCTTAAGAAATTTGGGTTTTTACAAGAGAATCTATTTTTCTTTTCAGACACTCCATTTTCAGGAGGCCCAATTTTAAAAGATGAATTAAGTACTGGGGCAAACACACATCGGGGACCACAGTGCTAGCACCCTAAGGCAGTGATGAAGGAAGTACCTTCTGGGGACTTTATAACACTCTAAGATCACAACTCCAGACGTAAGTGTTGCAAGTCAGCTTCAAAACCCCCAGCCATCCCTCCCTCTCCACTGATACTATTACAGTAACTGTGGTAAGTTCTGTATCTGTTCCACTCCTTTTATTGCTAGAGTTATCGGAATCAAAACGGTCATCTACCTCCCAGCCTATCTTTCTTTCCAACACACAGGCACAAACTCTTCCACAGATGCCTAAGGAATACCTGCAAGACAGACAAGCCTGACTGAGCACTGTGGCAATTACCGCCTCATAAAGCTCAAATGACAGCACGGCTAGACCAGTGAGCCTAGGATGGTGGCCACAAGTATGACCTTTTCCTTTCCTTCTATTTCCCTGAGATCAGGAGACATTTCCAAATGCAGTAACCCAACGGCCTGGTGAATTTGTTTGCTATCTACAACCACAACTGACCAGAAATAGTTGTCGGTGTCTGAGAACCAGCTGTAAGAAACCTCTGCCAGGAAGAGCCAATTAAAATTAAAAAAAAAAACCAAAAAACTTGATCTTTGGTTAATAGTCCATTCTACAAAATGTTTTCCCCTTCTTCCTACTGCAGCCTCCTCAAAACACTGTCAAAGCCCCGAAGCAGCTGCAGAATCTTGGTTCGTGTATATTTAAAAAATCTAATCTATAAGACAGCTCTGAACAACTCCAAACCCCATCTGTTTAAAATGAGTGGGGGGAGTGGTACGCCCTTAGCATACCAAATTTGCTTATTGAACAGCTGCATCATGAAAATAATCCTAGAAGTCAAGAAAACCAATACGAGGAACATATAAAGCCCTGGCAGGTGCTCTCAGTGCCAGCCTTTGCTCATCCTCTCCCCTGGAGGATAACAATTTAGTATAAATTGTTACCAATTTAGTATAAATTTTACTATAAAGCAACATTAGTTGCTTATGCTAATATGCAGAGTGTGGTTTGCAGCCAAAGTGGGCTTTTTACATAGTAAGTCCAAACAGCCAGTTCTGAAGTCTTCAGTTTAGAGCCAGGCAAGTTTGGTCAGTGACCAAAGAAAGCCAATGTTTTCTAGTGATTGCAACCCACACCTGGCAGCCCTAGGATTGATGCCAATTCCAAACCTCCCTGAACAGAAGGTGAAGTGTGAGGCTGGGTTAACAGCAGCTCCCCAGAGGACTTTTCAAATGCCTAAGGACATCTTTCAAGAAGAACTGGACAGTCTGCTGGAGGAATTCACAGACAGGGTTAAAACTACCTCTCCAAGAGCAAGTCACCTGTCACAACTGAGACTTTGAGAAAAAAAGATTTCCAGGTTAAAAAATACCAAAAACAAATAGGTATCTATGCTTTTTACACATTGTAGCAACAAGAATTTAAAGACTTTTGGCTTCATGGAAAGGCAAAAAAAGTCATTAGTCATGGGCTAAAGCTTCTGCAATTAGGATTTCTCCCAGTAATCCACTGCATCAAGCTCTTTAATGCCTAAAGTCAAAAGGCCAATGCCAACTTTTCTGGTAAATTTCCCCTAACAAAAGACATTGAGGTATATTAGAAAGAGATTGGGTTTCATTATCAGTTCACGCAGGTTTAAATCCTTGGTCCACCACAAACAGTTGTTCTTCGAACTTGGACAAGTTACTTATCTCTTAAAGAGGTGGTTTCCTAGCTTGTAAAGTGGGCCAAAAAATCTTCAGATTGCAAGGATGAAGTTACACGGAAGGACGCTTGGTCGTCGGAGACAGCTAATGGTTTATACTCCTTTCTCATCCCCTTACCTCTCATCCTTTCCAAGCCCCCAAACATCTTGGGGTTCCCCATAGCCTCATCCCCCAATCTGCTTCCCTTCCTCCCAAGATTTGTGAGTGTGACTTTGCAGAGGAAGTGAAAATGATGATCTATTCTAATTAAACAGATTCTTATAAACAAAGTGGACCTACACATCAGAGTCACTTAGGAAGAAGGGCAACAAATGACCTAATCTCAGATTTCATACCAAGACCCAACCAGGATCCAAGGGATCTCGCACTTTCCCGAAATAACTGCACTGTAAGCACAGATCAGAGCTTGAAGAACGTGGGCAGTAGAGACAGACTTCAGAGCTGAGTGACCCAGCTCAAGCACACAGCCCTTGACAGGAACGGACTGCATGATGCAGCCCATGCTGACCTAGCCCCAAGCACAAATGCCGGCTGGAGACTTGGCCGGCCCTCACGACTGACTCCATCCCACACTGCAGACAAGAGGTGGTCATGGGCAGTGGGGCTGTCTCCTCCCAACTCTTCTACGTGCAGGGTCCTTCCTACAAAAGACGGTTGAAATAAATCACAAAGTTACTTGGGGCTGGGGGCAGGGGAGGGGGAGGGTGCACAAATGGAACTGAGAAGGGTAAATAATTACAATGTATGTAAATGGCAAAAGGTTAGTAGTTTATAAAGCAACAGTAATCAAAACGGTATGGTACTGGCACAAAAACAGACACACAGATCAGTGGAATAGGACAGAGAGCCCAGAAATAAACCCACATCCCTATGGTCAATTAATCTACAACAAAGGAGGCAAGATTATACAACGGAGAAAAGACAGTCTCTTCAATAAGTGGTGCTGGGAAAACTGGACAGCTACCTGTAAAAGACTGAAATTAGAACATTCTCTAGCACCATATACAAAAATAAACTCAGAATAGACTTAAATATAAGACTGGATACTATAAAACTCCTAGAGGAAAACATAGGCAGAACACTGACAAATTTCAGTGATTTTTTTTTCCAACCAGCTCCCAGGGTAACAAATAAGAGCAAAAATAAACAAATGAGCCCTAAACTTAAAAGCTTTTGCACAGCAAAGGAAATCATAAACAAAATAAAAAGACAACCTACAGAGTGGGACAGAATGGGAGAAAATATTTGCAAATGACATGACTGACAAGAGACTAATTTCAAAAATACACAAGTTCATACAACTTAATAGAAAAAAAAAAAAACAATCAAAAAATGGGCAGAAGACATAAATAAGACATTTCTCCAAAGAAGACATCAGATGGTCAACAGGCCCATGAAAAGATGCTCAATACCACCAATTATTAGAGAAAGGTAAGTCAAAACTACAATGAGGTATCATCTCACACCAGTCAAAGTGGCCATCATTAAAAAGTCTACAAATTATACTGGAGAGGGTGTGAAGAAAAAGGAACCCTCCTACACTGTTGGTGGGAATCTAAACTGGTGCAACCACTTTAGAGAATAGTATGCACAGTCCTTAAAAAAACTAAACACAGACTTACTATGTGATCTAGCAGTCCCACTCCTGGGCACATATCCTGAGAAAAACTAATTCGAAAAGACACATGCACCCCAATGTTCATGGCAGCACTATTAACAGCCAAGACATGGAAACAACCTAAATGTCCATCAACAGATGACGGGATAAAGAAGCTATGGTGTGTGCACATGTATGTGTATACACACACACATACACACTGGAATACTGCTCAGCCATAAAAAGAATGAAATAATGCCATTTCCAGCAACATGGATGGATCTAGAGATTATCATTGAGTGAAGTAAGTCAAAGAAAGACAAATACCCTATGTCACTCACATGTGGAATCTTAAAAAAAAAAAAAAAAAGACAAATTCTATTTACAAACCAAAATCAGACTCATGGACATAGAAAACAAACTATGGTTACCAAAGGCAAAATGGTGGGGAGGGATAAATTAGCGGTTGGGGATTAACAGACACATTACCATATATAAAATAGATAAACAAGGACCTACTGTAGAGCACGGGGAATTACATTTAACTTTTTGTAATATCAATGGAAAAGAATCTGAAAAGAATACATATGTATGTATACGTATAACTGAATCACTCTACTGTACACCTGAAACACTGTAGATCAACTACAGTTCAATAAGATTTTTTTTTTTAATGTTAGTTTACTATGTAAAGGGTATTTAAAAAGAAGGTAACGTGCTGATATGGATCAAAAGCCTTAAGGGCCATACCATGCAGCCTAATTACCTCACATCTAGAAACTGATAGTAAGTATCTGTAAAGATAAAACTGATACACAACGATATTATTTACAAAACTGCTCAGATTAGTGAAAAATGGAACAAGGTTGTTGCCCAAAGAAAACGGAAAAAGTTTCCATATAATGGAATATTATATCTATGTTTTCAAAGAATATTTAATGTGGGAAATGATCACAATGTATTCTCTTAAACTGTAGTATCTTGTACGTAGCATACAATTTACCATCTTAACCATTTAAATGTACAGTTCTGTAACATTAACTTCATTCACATCGTTGTGCAAACACCACTACCATCCAACTCCAGAACTCTTTCATCTTCCTCAACTGAAACTACCTTTAACCACTAACTCCCCGTTCCCCATCCCCTTGGAAACCACCATTCTACTTCGTCTCTACAAAGCTGACTACTCTAGGTACCTCATATAAGTGGAATCATGGTGCCTTCTATGGAGACTGGCTTACTGCACTTAGCATAATGCCCTGAGCTGAAGCAGGGAAGGTCCCTGCATGATACGTGGTCTCCTCCCCAGCTTCTGAAGGAGGCAGCCTTAGGTTCTACATGCTGACGTGCAATAGACGTGCATGGTGAAGGAGGTGCAGACAGATTTGGGGATTAACATACTGCCGTGACACGCAACCTTCACAATCCTGACCCAGTGCAATGAAAGCATGAAGACAGTAAACACAGAATGTGGCACCAACCACACGGGAGAGAATAAATGTATATGGGAGTCTTCAGAGGTTAAAGAGGGGAGATGC